>NC_083570.1:59332877-59655377 GCF_027579695.1 Neoarius graeffei
TGTGCACAGTTGTGTACATATGATATTTTACATTTTGATTTTTAATAAATTAGCACAAATGTTTAAAAACCTGCTTTCACTTTGTCATTATGTGCTATTTTGTGGAGAATTCTCATCTCATTATCTCTAGCCGCTTTATCCTTCTACAGGGTCGCAGGCAAGCTGGAGCCTATCCCAGCCGACTACGGGCGAAAGGCGGGGTACACCCTGGACAAGTCGCCAGGTCATCACAGGGCTGACACATAGACACAGACAACCATTCACACTCACATTCACACCTACGGTCAATTTAGAGTCACCAGTTAACCTAACCTGCATGTCTTTGGACTGTGGGGGAAACCGGAGCACCCGGAGGAAACCCACGCGGACACGGGGAGAACATGCAAACTCCACACAGAAAGGCCCCTGCCGGCCCCGGGGCTCGAACCCAGGACCTTCTTGCTGTGAGGCGACAGCGCTAACCACTACACCACCGTGCCGCCCTGTGGAGAATTTTGTGACAAAAAAATTAACTCAATCTATTGTAGAATAAGTCTGTAACGTAATAAAACATGGAGAAGGTGAAAGGGGTGTGCAGACTTTCCAGCTTGACTGTATACTTCCACCGAGTTTTCATGGAAATCAGGTTTTGTGCAAGCCTGCTTACAGTCAAACAAACAAACAAGCCTCACAGAAAGCATAACCCCCTTGGTGGAAATGATCACAGTTTATGCAACTAGCTATATGAAGTGAAGAAAATGTGTAAGTGCAAGAAGGAATACTACAGTGTACTATGTAACACAAACACACTGTACTGTATTTGATATCCAGCACTGTAAGCTAAAGTAGCACCCGTACTTCCTTTTTGCTTGTGTCTGATATGAGGCTGTTATACTGCATTCAGCTAGAGGCTGTACCTTGTAATTCCTGACGTCTTACCTTTTTAAATGAGTTAAGCAGTTATATATTTGCTTTAGATTAATCAACATACAGACACATTCACTTGTTAAAACTACCGTATAACATTGACTAGACAGTGTTTTGAGGAGGAAAATACATCACTCATCACAGATAGTAGCTGGTGTGTCTGAGAGAGAGAGAGAGAGAGAGAGAGAGAGAGAGAGAGACCACACACACACACACACACACATACACACACACACACACACACACACACACACTCTTTGTAGCCAAACGCAGCATTAATTTGAAGTCCCAAATGCAGGTAGTTGAAAGGAAGATTGTGAAAACCATACTCTCATTACACACCGCAAGTTCAGTGGAGGTTGTGAATCTACCCCAAGTTCTGTTCACTATACTGTACATTTTGTACATGTATTTTTCAGCATGAATGTTTGGGCCACATTAAGGTCATTAAACAAAAACATACAGTATATTTCTGGATATCTCAGGGGCGTGTGTGTGTGTGTGTGTGTGTGTGTGTGTGTGTGTGTGTGTGTGTGTGTGTGTGTGTGTAAATAATGCTGCCATTCTAAGCATGTTTCCTTGGCTGCAGTAAGTATCTGTGTGTGTGTGTGTGTGTGTGTGTGTGTGTGTGTGTGTGTGTGTGTGTGTGTGTGTGTGAGTGATGTGTCAGTGGGATCTGGCATGGAGTCAGAAGGAAGAATGAAATTGTTGCACATTGGCGTCAGCGTGATTAAGCTGCCACACATGTTTGAGAGAGAAAAAGTTAGAAACACCACACTTACTATAAAACTACTGGTACTTGTATTACTTTCCCTTCTCATTTAATTCTCTTACATTCTCTCTCTCTCTCTCTCTCTCTCTCTCTCTCTCCCATCCCCCAACCCACCAGTGTCCCAGATGAGGAATAAAACTGTCGAGAGGGAGATATAATGTCCCAACAAACTCTCCAAGAGAGTCATTGCTTCTCGTGAAAGTTTCTTCACATATGACACCTTACAAAAACATATTAAATACATACCATGGATAATTCACATTGTCCTTGTCATTTGAAGTACATTCTTACAGTTACAATATTTATATGCTTAAGTGACGATAAAAAACAACAGGATAAAAGAGGCAGGCTAACACACACACACCCACACACCCACACGCACACACCCTTTCCACCTCCCCCTCACTTTACAAGCAGCTTCTGCCTGATTTTGGAACATTAGAAACCAGAGCTGAATAGTTGCAAAACCTGAGTAACAATATCAAACAACCTTTAGTTCACCTCAGTTGGCCTGTTACTGCTTAGCTTGGACATGGTTTTGAGCACACACACACACATATTCAGTGTTGACCCACATTCAGCACACACCTCCATACACCGTCGTCCTCCCCTGGCCTGCAAAAACACTTAATATTTTCCCCCTGCTCCCCATGCCATCCATTCATCAGAGCTTGTCATTCCTTTGCATAGCTAAATGATTCTGTTACATCGTCATGCTCTACTCCGTCAAAACCCCTCTGTTTTCCTCCTCCACAATGTGTGCCGACACTTCTGCGCTCAGGCTGCGTCTTTCAGTCTTGCACATCTATCCAATTATGAGTTCTCCTTCTGTTCCCAGAGCTTAATAACAGCCCACGCTCGCTACACAACCGTTGCCCTTCACTGGCTGATTGCATCCGCTGCTCTCCCGTCTCCTTTGTCTTATTTTCACATGAATTTATTCAGTGTTGTCATGCTGTCTGTCTTTCTCACTCATGCATTCACATATTTTGAAACATAAACACGTGCATATACACACAAGGAAACTGAATACAAATACATTATTCAGAATGAATATGAATGGATAGAACTACAGATAGGAGGTGCACTATTTTATTAAATATTTTTTAGAAAGCTTTCCAGGTTCTCGGGGCATCTGGTCAAGACTAGAGGGGTGCTATGGTACTGGGATCCTTTGGGATGTAGCAATGCAAGGGGTCAAATATAAAGCTGCTATTAGTGTTGTAGTCAAGACCAGCTAAACCGAGACCAAGTCATGACCAAGACCAGAGTGTATCAAGAACATGATAAGACCAAGACTTTGAGGGGTTGAGATCAAGTCAAGGCCAACATCAAGGCAGGGCGATACTGAGTCAAGACCAGGACCAGACTAGTGTGTGTGAAGGGGTGCGTTGAGCAGTGATGCCCATTAACAGTAACAAAATTTTCAAATGAGCAATGAGTCGTGTTATTGGTTGCATTTGAAGCAGGAAGTTTCCCATTCAATCACAGTAATGATGTGAACAAATAAATCAGATGACGCATCGACAAGTTATTGATATCGCCTCAGTTGAGGTCTTGAACAGTCTTGAAATAAAATCCAGAGTCCTGTATGTCTGAGACCGAGACAAGACTGGGTAAAAATGTAGTTGATTCCGGTACGAGACAGAGACCTTCAAAAAGTGGGCAGTTTTGCGATCAAGACCGATTTCAAGTACTATAACACTAGGTGCTACATTTGTAATGCACTTAAAGCATCCTTTGCCTGGTCAGGGTTGCTGTGATTTATAATAGGCTCCTAGTTTGTCCATATTTCATGAAATATGAGCTTTATTTTTAAGCTAAACCAGTTCTCTGAAGATATCTGACAAAGAAACTGCAAGAACTATGATCATTTTTACCATGCTGATAATGCTTTTTTTTTTTAATTGTTGACTGTCAGTGTAACAAATAATATGTAATAAAATATTTTGCTGTCTGCCACATCTGCGCTCATTCGTGCCTGCATGCTTCCACTCTGAACAGCATGCGCCTGTCCCGGATTAGAGCAATGGATGCTTATGTATGTTATTTAAATAAATGTTGTTCACATGTACAGTGGTGCTTGAAAGTTTGTGAACCCTTTAGAATTTTCGATATTTCTGCATAAATATAACCTAAAATGTCATCAGATTTTCACACAAGTCCTAAAAGTAGATAAAGAGAACCCAGTTAAACAAATGAGACAAAATATTATATTGTTCATTTATTTACTGAGGAAAATGATCCAATATTACATATCTGTGAGTGGCAAAAGTATGTGAAACTTTGCTTTCAGTATCTGATGTGATCCCCCTGTGCAGCAATAACTGCAACTAAACATTTCCGGTAACTGTTGATTGGTCCTGCACACCGGCTGGGAGGAATTTTAGCCCATTCCTCTGTACACAACAGCTTCAACTCTGGGATGCTGGTTGGTTTCCTCACATGAACTGCTCGCTTCAGGTCCTTCCACAACATTTTGATTGGATTAAGGTCAGGACTTTGGCTTGGCCATTCCAAAACATTAGCTTTATTCTTCTTTAACCATTCTTTGGTAGAACGACTTGTGTGCTTAGGATCACTGTCTTGCTGCATGACCCACTTTCTCTTGAGATTCAGTTCATGGACAGATGTCCTGACATTTTCCTTTAGAATTCGCTGGTATCATTCAGAATTCATTGTTCCATCAATGATGGCAAGCCGTTCTGGCCCAGATGCAGCAAAACAGGCCCAAACCATGACACTACCACCACCATGTTTCACAGATGGGATAAGGTTCTTATGCTGGAATGCAGTGTTTTCCTTCCTCCAAACATAATGCTTCTCATTTAAATCAAAATTTCCATGTTGGTCTCATCTGTCCACAAAACATCTTTCCAATAGCCTTCTGGCTTGTCCACATGACCTTTAGCAAACTGCAGACGAGCAGCAATGTTCTTTTTGGAGAACAGTGGCTTTCTCCTTGCAACCCTGCCATGCACACCCTTGTTGTTCAGTGATGGTGGACTCATGAACATTAGCATTAGCCGATGGGAGAAAGGCCTTCAGTTGCTTAGAAGTTACCCTGGGGTCCTTTGTGACCTCACTGACTATTACATGCCTTGCTCTTGGAGTGACCATTGCTGGTTGACCACTCCTGGGGAGGGTAACAATGGTCTTGAATTTCCTCCATTTGTACACAATCTGTCTGACTGTGGATTGGTGGAGTCCAAACTCTTTAGAGATGGTTTTGTAACCTTTTCCAGCCTGATGAGCATCAACAATGCTTTTTCTGAGGTCCTCAGAAATCTCCTTTGTTTGTGCCATGATACACTTCCACAAACATGTGTTGTGAAGATCAGACTTTGATAGATCCCTGTTCTTTAAATAAAACAGGGTGCCCACTCACACCTGATTGTCATCCCATTGATTGAAAACACCTGACTCTAATTTCACCTTCAAATTAACAGCTAATTCTAGAGGTTCACATACTTTTGCCACTCACAGATATGTAATATTGGATCATTTTCCTCAATAAATAAATGACCAAGTATAATATTTTTGTCTCATTTGTTTAACTGGGTTCTCTTTATCTACTTTTAGGACTCGTGTGAAAATCTGATGATGCTTTAGGTCATATTTATGCAGAAATATAGAAAATTCTAAAGGGTTCACAAACTTTCAAGCACCACTGTATATGCATATATAAAATAAATGTATTATTTACAAAACTCTTTTTTTCTATAGCAACATGACATTATGTAGTCATAATTCTATACAGCGTAGTAGCACCGGCGAGTTAATTACAAGTTATTATAAAATTACAATAGCAGTGAGAAGAATATGGATCTCGTGCAGGCCTGGAGTCGGACGAAACGAAGCATGTTTTATCAATGTGTGACGTTCGCCACAGAAGTATCATTGCATTCAAACCATCTTAACACGTTTTCAAGTAACTCTTCTTCTGAGTCTGAGACTGTTGAGTTCTTGAATACAGCTGCGTAAAGTTAAATTTTAGGAGCCATGAGCTGACCATGTTACAACCGTTTTCATGTAATAGCATTCCATATTATAATGGCGCTCCACTGTAATCTGATATACAATTCTTCGGTTTTGTCATCAGTCTAAAGTTGTGAAAATTGTGTGCCATAATTACAACCTCAACCCCTAGCTGGACCTTTTTCAGCATTTCATTTAGTAAGCTGATCAGTGAACAAGTCTTAAAGCTGATGCTGAGCTAATATATAATGTTTTTTTTCCTGCATGATTTGTGCTGCAGTCCGGCACGGTGGTGCAATGGTTAGCATTGTTGCCTGAGGGTTCTGGGTTTGAACCTTGTGCTCTACTGGGGCCTTTCTGTGTAGAGTTTGCATGTTCTCCCTGTGCCTGTGTGGGGTTCCTGAGCTGATTCTATTCATCATTCACTTGTTTTCTCTCAGAGATTTCTCTGAGCAGGGAAAAAATTTTATGCCATTTCCTTTAAATAAAGATTGATGGCTGAATTGTTCAGTGATTATGACATGTAACTGCTTTAATTTTCTGGCAACAAATGTGATATATTTGCATGCATCCATACAAAAAAAAAAACTCTCCAACAGTTATATACAGCTGTGGTTCACAAGGTCACAGATGTAGAGGCGTCTCCTTGCTGAGGTCACAGTGTAACCCTAAAGAGGCCATTTTCCCAAATTTATCCTTGTTGCCCATGAAAAAACATTCGGATCATCTTTCTCTTTTTTCCCATTGCCCTCCTTTGTTTCCCCTTAGACTGTGAACATTCTTTCTGTAGTCATGCAAGCTGCAAGCTCTACACAAATAAAAAAAAAAAGATCAGCCTGCGTTCAGACATATAACCATCATGGGCAGCTGGGATGTTTATATGACAGTAAAGTATGCATCCATGCATATGTACAGGCTCAGCAAATGGTGTTCTTACTCCAGACTGAACAAGGATAGATTCAGGAAAATGTCCTTCAGGAAAATGTGTCCTTAGCATGAAGTGTGTGTTAGTCTGAATACTGGTAAACAGTGACCTTGGTATGTAATTGGCAGCCGAAAGCATGAAGCCCCTTTCACATATGAAATCCGTTATTGTATGAGGTAAAAACAACATGGAAAAGATAACAAATTTTCACTCCCGCTTAGTCTTCCATAATGGAAAAGTAACAGACATCATCTATTTCCACTTAACTGTATGTAATGGAATGCTATGGAGCACGAACCATGCGAGACTGGATATGACGGATAATTCATGAAGCGGCAAGTCTATTGTTAAAAAAAAAAATCCTGAGACATCAGGTAGTTAGCTATAATGGCATGAGTTGAGCTGCATCATGTCTGTGTGGAGAGATTGTCTTCCTGTTTCTGAACATTTATTTTGTTCAAGCAAATGCAGAGGGAGTGCTGTATATGAACTGCCCGTGTATATTTTCTAAGTCCTGAAAACTCACAAAATCACAACAAGTGTGTGTATGTGTGTCAGAGAGAGAGAGAGAGAGAGAGAGAGCAAACAAGTGAACGGTTTATTTTTCTGTCACTCTGAATATGTTCATTCAATATTTGACTTCTAAATGACAAATATATGAAACATGATCTCCAGCACTGGCACTTTGGCTTAGGCCCAGTGTCTCTTGCGTACCTGTAATTGTATACTCAGAACCACAGGGCTTACTCAGCTGTACACTTCCCCCATCTCCAGTATAACCTGAATTCTGTCTTGATGCCAGTATTGTTTCAGCAGTCACTATTACTTAGTGATCTCAAAGTGTGTTCAGTGAAAGGACAACAAACCTTATCATAATAAAATGCTGCACATTAACACACTGTTCTCATACAGTATCGCTTTTTTATGAGTGTGACTACTGTGTGTGTGTGTGGTTGTTTTGTATGATAGCCTCTCATATCTTCAGGCCAGATAAGCTCTCACTGTCACCTGTTCTTTTCCTTCTTTTCCTTGTTGTTGCACTTCTGTTGCTGGTCTGCCAAATCAAGCCAGACTTAGCCAGACTGCTTTCCTTTTCCTGTTCTCTTTTCTTGATAGTCATACACATGCTAAAAATACATCAGTCTTACAGCAACACACAAACACACATGCAGGCACGCACGCATGCACGCACAAACGCTGTGTGTCCTAGGTCAAAGTAGCATCTGAAGCAAGATTCTTTTAAAAATATCCACTTCTCTATAAGGTCCACAAAACAAGCAATATATTAACACCTAACTAATGCTTTCACAATGATGAAGTAATATAAGCACATCTGAAAATAATTACCATGTATACATTAACGGCCAAATGAGACACATATATATATATATATATATATATATATATATATATATATATATATATATATATATATATATATATTACTATTGATTAATAATGAAAAAAAAGTCTTGTTTGTTCATTCTGTTAATTAACACCATGATGTGGTATTAATGCAGTTAAGTATTACAAGAGAGAACAAGACAACAAGAAGCCTTTATTTATCACACGTACACTCGAGCAAAGACTTAAGCACGGTGAAATTCCTCTCTGCATTTAACCCATCTGAAGCAGTGAACACATTCATGCACACACAAGTGAGCAATGAGCACACACACATACCCAGAGCAGTGGGCAGCTATGCTACAGCGACCAGGAAAAGGGTCGCTGGATGGATGGATGACAAATCACCATTTGTCATCCATCCATCCATTATCTGTAACCACTTATCCTGTACAGGGTCGCAGGCAAGCTGGAGCCTATCCCAGCTGACTATGGGCAAGAGGCGAGGTACACCCTGGATAAGTCGCTAGGTCATCGCAGGGCTGACACATGGAGACAAACAACCATTCACACTCACATTCACACCTATGGTCAATTTAGAGTCACCAATTAACCTAACCTGCATGACCGCCTCTGGTACTGTTGGTCAACAGGGTGCCGGTGGAAAGTGTGCTACTGTTGCACCAAAGCGGAGAAGGAGAAAGAGAGGGGGGAGGCGTGTTAGGAGAGATCATGAAAGATGGAAGAGAAGGAGCTTAGAATTGAGGGTAGGAACACTGAATGTGGGAACACTGACTGGCAGAGCGAGAGAGTTAGCAGGTATGATGGAAAGAAGGAAGTTGGACATTTTGTGTGTGCAGGAGACAAGGTGGAAAGGAAGCAAGGCCAAGAACATTGGAGATGGATGCAAGTTGTTTTATTATGGAGTGGATGGAAAGAGAAATGGTATTGGTAGTGTTTTGAGGGGAGAGTTGGTCAACAGTGTGATTGATGTGAAGAGGGTGTCAGATAGAGTGATACGCATGAAGTTGGAGATTCAAGGAGTGGTAATCAATGTTGTGTGTGCATACGCCCCACAGGCTGGATGTGAGAATGAAGAGAAAGAGTCTTTCTGGGAAAAGATGGATGAAGTGGAAGAAAGTATACTGAGGGAGGAGCGCGTGCTGATAGGAACAGATTTCAACGGACATGTTGGCGAGAGAAACAGAGGAGATGAGGACGTGATGGGCAGATATGGTGTAAGAGAGAGAAATGTGGAAGGGCAAATGGTGGTTGATTTTTCAAAGAGGATGAATTTGGCAATAGTCAATACGTACTTCAAGAAGAAAGAGCAGCACAGGGTGACGTTTAAGAGTGGAGGAAGATCTACACAGGTGGACTACATACTCTGTAGAAGGGGTAACCTGAAGGAGATTGGAGACTGTAAAGTGATGGCAGGGGAGAGTGTAGCTAGACAACATCAAGTGGTCGTGTGCAGGATGAGCTTGAAAGTGAAAAAGAGGAAGCGTGAAATAGTGGAGCCAAAGATTAAGTGGTGGAAACTAAAAGAGGTTGAACATCAGAAGGAGTTTAGGGAAGAAATGAGACTAGCATTGAGTGGTAATGGAAGTCTGCTGGAAGAGTGGAATACTACTGCTGTACTAGTAAGAGAGGCAGCAAGGAAGGTGCTAGGATGGTCATCGGGAAGGAGGAAGGAAGACAAGGAGACATGGTGGTGGAACAAAGAAGTGCAGGAAATTATAAAAGAGAAGAGGCTAGCAAAGAATTGGGACGAGCAGAGAGACGAGGAAAGCAGGTGGTTATACAGAGAGATGAGACAGAAGGCAAAATAGGGGTAGCGAAGGTGAAAGCAGATGCATACCAGGAGTTGTACATAAGATTGGAGACCAAAGAAGGCGAGAAAGACCTGTACAGACTAGCTAGGCAGAGAAACAGGGAAGTGAGGGATGTACAGCAGGTAAGAGTGATGAAAGATGTAAATGGAAATGTGCTGACAAACAGATGCCGCTTTTCCACTACAAACGCGGCTGAGTCGGGCTGAGCCGTGCCGTGCTGAGTCGAGCTGAGCGGGGCTGTTGGAGTTGCATTTCGACTACAACCGCGCTGAACCGTGCTGCCTGGAAGTGGGTGGACACATTGGGTGGAGTTAGCGAAAGTGGGTGGACGTCAGGTGATGTTGTTAAGCAGCGCAAACAGTGACATCAGTGATCTTTTAAGCGGTAGTCTCACGACCCGAATAGTAAACAATAAACATGGAGGACATGGAGTCGTTAGTGTTGCTGGTCTTGGTGCTGTGGCTTGTTGTCACCGACAACGCGGACAGATACTGGCAAGAGCGTATAGATGAGGCGAGGCGCATAAGGCTTCAGAAATTCTCGTAATTCGTAATTCTCCTTCTTCCGGGTTTGCGGTGTTTACAGATCCCAGCGCGTTCGCGGGGCGTGTGTGGGCGTGTAAGGACACTCCTCCTCACCAATCAGTGCACAGGGGAGTGTCTGCTCACGCCCCCAACCTCACTCGGCTCGCTTTGGCTCGCTTCAGCCCCACTCCAAAACGGTGCGAGTTTTAGGGGCTAAGCAGGGCTGAAGCGAGCTGAGTCGTGCTGGTTTTTGGTAGTCGAAACGCGAGCCGTGTCGGGCTGAAGTGAGCTGAAGCGAGCTGAAGTGAGCTGAAAAAGGGTAGTGGAAAAGGGCCAAGAGTGTATTAAGAAGGTGGAAAGAGTACCTTGAGGATTTATTAAATGAGGAGAATCTAAGAGAGAAAAGGTCAGATTCAATGGAGACAGCAAATCAGGAAGTAGAGTTGGTTAGTAAGGATGAGGTGAGGGCAGCCATGAAAAGAATGAAGACTGGGAAAGCAGTCGGACCAGATGGTATCCCGATTGAGGCTTGGAGATGTTTGGGTAAGATGGCTGTGGAGTTCCTAATGAGATTGTTTAATAAAATCCTAGAGAATGAGAAAATGCCAAATGAATGGAGTGTGCTAGTCCCAATATACAAGAATAAGGGATATGTACAGAGCTACAGTAATCACAGAGGGATAATCCGATTATCTCGGATTCGTTTCAGCCGACATGTGTCCCTGGATTCGGTGAGGTGTCACATATACAAAAATAAGGGAGATGTACAGAGCTGCAGTAATTACAGAGGAATAAAATTGATGAGCCACACCATGAAGCTATGGGAAAGGGTATTGGAGGCGAGACTGAGAAGAGAGGTAGCAATCTGTGAACAGCAGTACGGGTTTATGCCAAGGAAGAGCACATCGGATGCAATTTTTGCTCTAAGAATGTTAATGGAGAAGTACAGAGAAGGCCAGAGAAAGCTACATTGTGTGTTTGTAGACCTGGAGAAGGCATCCAATAGAGTGCCGAGAGATGAGTTATGGTGTTGTATGAGAAAGAGTGGAGTGAATGAGAAGTATATTAGAGTGGTGCAAGACATGTATGCGAACAGTGACAGCAGTGAGGTGTGCAGTTGGAATGACTGAATGGTTCAAGGTGAAGGTGGGACTCCATCAAGGATCTGCTTTGAGTCCTTTTTTGTTTGCCATAGTGATGGATAGCTTGACTGACGAAGTGAGGCAAGAGTCACCATGGAACATGATGTTTGCGGATGATATTGTGATATGTGGTGAAAGTAGAAAGGAGGTTGAGTTGGGTTTGGAGAGATGGAGGGATGCATTGGAACGAAGAGGAATGAAGGTGAGCAGGAGCAAAACAGAATACATGTGCATCAATGAGAATGGGGATGAGAGTGTAGTGAAGATGCAAGGAGTAGACATTAAGAAAGTTGGTGAATTCAAGTACCTGGGGTCAACTGTGCAGGAAAATGGGGGCTGCGATAGTGAGGTGAGAAAGAGAGCGCAGGCAGTGTGGAGCAGTTGGAGAAGGATTTCGGGAGTCATTTGTGATAGGAAAGTCCCAGCAAAAGTGAAAGGTAAGATGTATAAGAGAGTAGTGAGACCAGCTGTGATGTATGAATTGGAGACCGTACCCTTAACAAAGAGACAGGAGGCAAAGTTGGAAGTGGCAGAGTTGAGGATGTTAAGGTTTGCAATGGGAGTGACAAGGTTGGACAGGATAAGGAACGAGCACATCAGAGGGACAGCACATGTAGAGAGCTTGGGAATTAAGCTAAGAGAGATGAGACTGAGATGGTATGGGCACATCCTGAGAAGAGATACAGAGCATGTGGGGAGGAGAATGTTGAGGATGGAGCTGCCAGGCAAACAAAAATGAGGAAGGCCAAAGAGGAGATACATGGATATGGTGAGAGAGGACATGAAAGTGGCAGGTGTGGTAGAGAAGGATGCGGAAGACAGGGAGCAATGGAGACGAAAGATCCGCTGTGGCGACCCCTAATAAGGAGCAGCCAAAAGAAGAATTAACCTAACCTGCATGTCTTTGGACTTGTGGGGGAAAACGGAGCACACAGAGGAAACCCACGCAGACATGGGGAGAACATGCAAACTCCACACAGAAAGGCCCTCGTCGGCCACTGGGCTCAAACCCAGGACCTTCTTGCTGTGAGGGGACAGTGCTAACCACTACACCACCATGCCGCCCCACTGTTTGTCATATCACCAGAAAATGTAATCACAGAATTGGTGTCCACCATGGTTACAGTCAAACAAAAAGATGGACCTGCAAATTTGCACTGACTTAGTGCAGCTGAACAAGGCATTTCTCAGACCACATCGTCCCCTGAAATCTACTGAACAAATCATTGCAGACCTGCCTGTTGTTAAAGGTTTTTTTTTTTTTAGTATTCTGGATGCCAAATGTGGTTTTTGGTAGATCCCCCACTAGTCTTTGCAACCAAGAAGTTCCCTGATTTCATCGATGAACTGAAACCAATCACCAGCCCTTACTAACAATTCTGAGGAAACTGCTTCATGCAGCATTGCCCCACCTGCAGGCTGTAGGGTATGATGTTGAGATTACATTTCTACAACCTGGATTTGATCTCCAGATGCAGTAAGCAACTTTTTGTTGCTGAAGCTTTATCACCTGTACACCTCCCACTGATTGAGACCCCACTTACTGATGACTGCTTGGAAGTCATAACTGTCCAAATGCTCTCCCCATGTGGCACAGGAACTGAGAAATGTGGTGGAGAGGGATGTCATGTGCCAACAGTTCTCTGATCTTATTCTGCATGATTGGCCAAACACAGAGAATAGTCCCATGCTCTGTGTCCCTTCTTTTCAATGTAGGAAGAGTTGACTGTTGAGGATGGACTCCTGCTCCATGGACAAAGGCTAATAATAGCCTTCGCACTGCAAAAGTTCTATGTTGGCTAGCTGCAGCAAGGCCATCCCAGTATCATAGTCTAGGGAGAATATGTACTGGCTCTCAATGTACACAGATATTGAGAGAGAGAACTGTCTCACTGTGCAATGCTCTCATACCTCACCACACAAAGAAACTACTGCATCTTCATGAAATGCCAGTCCCACCTTGGTCATTCACTGCATCTGACATATTTGAATGGCAAGCCAAAATGCATTTTGCTGGACTACCTCCCTGACATGAAAAAAGTCAAAGTTCGTCCTGTGCCAGGACCTGATCTTCCCAGGCAGTCTCCCATCCCAGTACTAAACAGGTATTTATCACATTGGGCGGTGCCAATCTCTGTTTCCATTGCCCTTAGACTCTCACCTATTACATAACTAGGGTTACAGTGGGGGGCCAGTCCTCTGGTAACCACACGAGTTTGACTCCATACTCACATCTGTATTGCAGCATGCCTCATCAGATGGCACCATTTTTATGATGGTCTTTGGTATGACCTGATTGCGAGTAGAACTCACGAGCTCCTGGTCCAGAGGTGGACACACTAGGCCAACTTGTGGTCCCTGGTATGAAAAGCACCACGGTAATCACAAAACTGAAGGGACACAGCTCAGTGGGACCCCCATTTAGCGACTTCTGTACAGATGAACCAGAACATTTCTACCAGGAATAAAAGCCATGCTCCTGCCTCTCATTCACACTAATGTGAAAGCCACTATTGCAAAAAACAGAATGACGGGGGATACATATGACTGCAGTGACTGGCACCTCCCTGCATTAAGACCAGGCCAAATTATTAGGGTGCAGACTGCAAATGGTTTTGACAGGCTAGCAAGAGTAAAAAGCCCAGCTCCTCATCCTAACAGCTACATACAGTGGTGCTTGAAAGTTTGTGAACCCTTTAGAATGTTCTATATTTCTGCATAAATATGACCTAAAACATCATCAGATTTTCACACAAGTCCTAAAAGTAGATAAAGAGAACCCAGTTAAACAAATGAGACAAAAATATTATACTTGGTCATTTATTGATTGAGGAAAATGACCCAATATTACATATCTGTGAGTGGCAAAAGTATGTGAACCTCTAGGATTAGCAGTTAATTTGAGGGTGAAATTAGAGTCAATTGTTTTCAGTCAATAGGATGACAATCAGGTGTGAGTGGGCACCCTGTTTTATTGAAAGAACAGGGATCTATCGAAGTCTGATCTTCACAACACATGTTTGTAGAAGTGTATCATGGCACAAACAAAGGAGATTTCTGAGGACCTCAGAAAAAGCGTTGTTGATCAGGCTGGAAAAGGTTACAAAACCATCTCTAAAGAGTTTGGACTCCACCAATCCACAGTCAGACAGATTGTTTACAAATGGAGGAAATTCAAGACCATTGTTACCCTCCCCAGGAGTGGTCGACCAACAAAGATCTCTCCAAGAGCAAGGCGTGTAATAGTCGGCGAGGTCACAAAGGACCCCAGGGTAACTTCTAAGCAACTGAAGGCCTCTCTCACATTGGCTAATGTTAATGTTCATGAATCCACCATCAGGAGAACACTGAACAACAATGGTGCGCATGGCAGGGTTGCAAGGAGAAAGCCACTGCTCTCCAAAAAGAACATTGCTGCTTGTCTGCAATTTGCTAAAGATTACATGGACAAGCCAGAAGGCTATTGGAAAAATGTTTTGTGGACAGATGAGACCAAAATAGAACTTTTTGGCTTAAATGAGAAGCGTTACAGGTATGTTTGGAGAAAGGAAAACACTGCATTCCAGCATAAGAACCTTATCCCATCTGTGAAACATGGTGGTGGTAGTATCATGGTTTGGGCCTGTTTTGTTGCATCTGGGCCAGGACAGCTTGCCATCATTGATGGAACATTTGAATTCTGAATTATACCAGCGAATTCTAAAGGAAAATGTCAGGACATCTGTCCATGAACTGAATCTCAGGAGAAGGTGGGTCATGCAGCAAGACAGCGACCCTAAGCACACAAATCATTCTACCAAAGAATGGTTAAAGAAGAATAAAATTAAGGTTTTGGAATGGCCAAGTCACAGTCCTGACTTTAATCCAATCGAAATGTTGTGGAAGGACCTGAAGCGAGCAGTTCATAAATAACATTTTTAAATAACATTTTTTATTGAGGATTGCACTTAAATATCATAGTGATAATATACATGTGGCCCTCAAACTTAACAAAGCAAACATAATATGTATATAAAACCTACAAATAACATAAAATACTTTTGAGGGCTAAAACTTACAAACTACTAAATCCCTTTAACCTAATACTAAAACTAGAAAGTGACCTGCAGGTTTTCAGATCCAGTGAAAGACTATTCCATAATTTTGCTGCACTAAACGCAAGTGTGCAGCCCAAAACTATGCTTAACTTTAGGTAAAATTAAATTATGATGACTATTTCTAGTATCTCTTTCATGAATTTCACTAAAAAATTCAAACTTATTTCTAATATATTGCGGAGCCAGTCCATTAAGTGCTTTGAAGACTAATTTTAATTTAGAATGTACAACTCTGTCTTGAAACTCCATAATGTTGAGTTCTTTTAGAAGTGGTTGTGAATGGGCATCCCACTTAGCGTCCATAATTATTCTGGCCGCGCGCTTTTGAAGTTTTACCATCTTGGTTGTATGCGATGCGGTGACATTTCCCCAGATGGAACATCCATAGTCCATCACGGGCAAGACTAATGCATTAAAAAATGCCAGTCTCGCTGATCGAGTCAGGAATTTTTTTGTCCGTTTTAACAAACCCAGTCTCTTTGACACTTTTTTGCATGTTTTATCAATGTGTGTTTATCAGGAGAGGTTACTGTCAATGTACAGTCCAAGAAGCTTTGCACATTTAACAGTTTCTATAGGCTTATCCTCGATGGTTATTTCCAGACTTTGATGTTCCCTTTCTAGTTTCAACATCTTCTGTTTGCTACAGACCAGCATTGTTTTAGTCTTGTCCAAGTTAAGTGCCATCATATTATCCCTTGCCCATTTATTGATGTGGTTGAACCCCTCCTGTAACGTAGATCTCACCTCTGCAATACCGTCTCCTGATGCCACTTGAGTCATATCATCAGCATAAATGCATGTGAGGAAACCCACCAACATCCCAGAGCTGAAGCTGTTCTGTATGGAGGAATGGGCTAAAATTCCTCCAAGCCGGTGTGCAGGACTGATCAACAGTTACCGGAAATGTTTAGTTGCAGTTATTGCTGTACAAGGGGCTCACACCAGATACTGAAAGCAAAGGTTCACATACTTTTGCCACTCACAGATATGTAATATTGGATCATTTTCCTCAATCAATAAATGACCAAGTATAATATTTTTGTCTCATTTGTTTAACTGGGTTCTCTTTATCTACTTTTAGGACTTGTGTGAAAATCTGATGATGTTTTAGGTAATATTTATGCCGAAATATAGAAAATTCTAAAGGGTTCACAAACTTTCAAGCACCACTGTAATATCATCCCAAGGAACCAGGTACATCAGGAATCATTCAGTGCGTTTACATGCACATCCAAATCGAGCTACTGTCGGTAATCGAGCTAAGGGTCCCAGCAAGGGTGCCAGAGAAATCCAATCCTACATGCACACAAGTTAATCGAGCTATTGTGTGAGGTACATTGTGCACCTGAGCCACAGGTGGCGCTACATGCCCCATCGTGTTGGTACACTTCCGGTTGTCGTCATGAAGAAGAGCTATTCAAGACTATAAACAAAGTTATCAGCAGTGTTGCCAGATACTGCTGACGTTTTCCAGCCCAAAACATGTTCAAATCCGCCAAAATGCACTTAAAACCGCCCAATCTGGCAACACTGGCAGTTCTGTGTTCACAAGTTCCGTGCTCAAGCTGTTAGGCTTGCTCTAACAGACTGTATGGCTACAAACTGTCCTGCACAGACCACTGTTTTGTAAGACAACTTATTTTGCACAATTGTATATTTTTCTAAACTCCATTTTTTGCTTACAAAAAATATTTTTCTAAAGTCCATTTTTTGCTTACAATTTAACTTATGTCTTAATAAACACACAAAAAGTTCAGTTGTTTTGTTTTTATTGACATTCATCAGATGTTGGACATATATATATATATATATATATATATATATATATATATATATATATATATATATATATACAGTGGTGCTTGAAAGTTTGTGAAACCTTTAGAATTTTCTATATTTCTGCATAAATATGACCTAAAACATCATCAGATTTTCACACAAGGCCTAAAAGTAGATACAGAGAACCCAGTTAAACAAATGAGACAAAAATATTATACTTGGTCATTTATTTATTGAGGAAAATGATCCAATATTACATATCTGTGAGTGGGAAAAGTATGTGAACCTTTGCTTTCAATATCTGGTGTGACCCCCTTGTACAGCAATAATTGCAACTACACATTTCTGGTAACTGTTGATCAGTCCTGCACACCGGCTTGGAGGAATTTTAGCCCATTCCTCCGTACAGAACAGCTTCAACTCTGGGATGTTGGTGGGTTTCCTCACATGAACTGCTCGCTTCAGGTCCTTCCACAACATTTCCATTGGATTAAGGTCAGGACTTTGACTTGGCCATTCCAAAACATTACCTTTATTCTTCTTTAACCATTTTTGGTAGAATGACTTGTGTGCTTAGGGTCATTGTCTTGCTGCATGACCCACCTTTTCTTGAGATTCAGTTCATGGACAGATGTCCTAACATTTTCCTTTAGAATTTGCTGGTATAATTCAGAATTCATTGTTCCATCAATGATGGTAAGCCGCCCTGGCCCAGATGCAGCAAAACAGGCCCAAACCATGATACTCCCACCACCATGTTTCACAGATGGGATAAGGTTCTTATGCTGGAATGCAGTGTTTTCCTTTCTCCAAACATAACACTCCTCATTTAAACCAAAAAGTTCTAGTTTGGTCTCATCCATCCACAAAACATTTTTCCAATAGCCTTCTGGCTTGTCCATGTGATCTTTAGCAAACCAGATGAGCAGCAATGTTCTTTTTGGAGAGCACTGGATTTCTCCTTGCAACCCTGCCATGCACACCATTGTTGTTCAGTGTTCTCCTGATGGTGGACTCATGAACATTAACATTAGCCAATGTGAGAGAGGCCTTCAGTTGCTTAGAAGTTACCATGCGGTCCTTTGTGACCTTGCCAACTATTACACGCCTTGCTCTTGGAGTGATCTTTGTTGGTCAGCCACTCCTGGGGAGGGTAACAATGGTCTTGAATTTCCTCCAATTGTACACAATCTGTCTGATTGTGGATTGGTGGAGTCCAAACTCTTTAGAGATGGTTTTGTAACCTTTTCCAGCCTGATGAGCATCAACAACGCTTTTTCTGAGGTCCTCAGGAATCTCTTTTGTTCGTGCCATGATACACTTCCCCAAACATGTGTTGTGAAGATCAGACTTTGATAGATCTCTGTTCTTTAAATAAAACAAGGATGCCCACTCACACCTGATTGTCATCCTATTGATTGAAAACACCTGACTCGAATTTCACCTTCAAATTAACTGCTAATCCTAGAGGTTCACATACTTTTGCCACTCACAGATATGTAATATTGGATCATTTTTCTCAATAAATAAATGACCAAGTATAATATTTTTATCTCATTTGTTTAACTGGGTTCTCTTTATCTACTTTTAGGACTTGTGTGAAAATCTGATGATGTTTTAGGTCATATTTATGCAGAAATATAGAAAATTCTAAAGGGTTCACAAACTTTCAAGCGCCACTGTATACACACACACACACACACACACACACACACACACACACACAGATACAGTGACTTGTTTATGTACACAATTCACAGCTATGCAACAGCTGTACAGATGTATTTGGTGATACAGTAAGTGAGCTAAATTTTAACAGTGCAAACAATGCCACAAAAAGAAAAGATTCATGCCGTTGTCATGATTCGTTGTCATGCCGACCGAGGCTGTTGTGTTTCCCACTTGTGGTCTCGTCACTCGTCACTTCCGGAAGGGGCAGTGCTGAAGTAAGTAGCTTGACTACGTAGCTCGATAGGGTTTACATGCACTAAGTAGCTCGGCAGAAATCGCATAATCTAGGTCGTGTAGCTCGATTCCGAGAAATCAAGTTCGGTTCAATTTCAGCCGAATTAAGGTGTATACATGACGTTTTGAACTTCGATTTCAGTCGAGCAACGGCAGAAATTCGATTCTCGCTACGTGCATGTAAACGCACTGACTGAAACCTCTAACTGTTGTATAAAGTATTGTATCATGTCCATAAGACTTCGGAACAGCTCTGAAACACCAGTTTTGATTGAGAGCAGTCTCCAACCTATGAATACTGTACACTCTCAGAAAATAAGGTATTGTACCTTTAGGGATACAGTGGCTTGTCACTGGGGCAGTACCATCTAAGGTACTAATTTGTACCCTTTATTTACTGCTTGGGAACATATATGTACCTTTTTGGTCCTAAAAAGTACACATAGTTACCTTGAGGTCCAGTAATGACCCAGGGTACATTAACGAAGATTGTACCTTGGGGGACAGAAACGGACTCCAACTGTACCCCTGTTTCTGACAATGTGGTCACTACTCTTCATGCACTCTTCTCTCAACCTCTGGTATAACCATGGAACATCAAACAGATCAAACATCAAACTTTTAATCCTAATATCAGCCCTCAAGCTGAGATGATTTAAGGTACAACAGATGGCTTGTCTTAAGAGTCTATTTCCAGAAACTGAGGGGAAAAAAACAAAACACTAAATACATAGGCACTTGGAGAACCCCCTAAGAGGAAGTAGTCAACTGATTTTCTTTTTCTTTGACATGCCTAATCCTACTAAGCAGCTTGCAATCCTATTAAGAACATGAATAATAAACCCTGTCTCAGCATTACACAAATTTAGTGAGTTGTCCTTCAAAAAAGGACAAGAATCTCTCTCTCTCTCTCTCTCTCTCTCTCTCTCTCTCTCTCTCTCCAATGTCTTTAGCAGATTAGCATATTTTCATGTCTTACAACTTCAGTTTCTCCATCTCTTTTGTAGTATATAAAATAAAAGGAATACATGACTGTGTGTGTGTAGAGTTTTTATCTCTGAACAGAATATATATTTGTTACTTATCTCCACTTTGTTTCATGACCTCCTTGCTTAGATCCCAACCCTCTGAAGACCCTCCTTGCTTTGAAGTTGATAACATGATTGTTTTTGCCTGAAAGGATCTCAGACTGTTTCCTTTTTTTTTCTTTTCCGGTTATAAAAAGCTTGCAGATCAATGTGCTCATCAACTAACCTTTGAAAATTAACCAGTAAATTTCTGATAATCTTGCAGTTTCTCCAGAACTGAGGGAGCTGTTGGATTCTTTTAGTCTAGACCTGATTAGTAGAACCAAAACATTTATCTTTTTTAACTATGGTGCATACTCAGACTAATAATTAGGGTTAGATGAAGGATAATTATAATGTTCGGGCTATATTTAGACTTAGTTCAATTAGAGTATGGGTCTAGTCTTCACAAGTATACTGTATTTAGTCAATAACATACTGTATATTTGTTAAAAACAAAGAAAGGGAGGAGAAACATGAATAAAAAGAGCAAATTGATATCAGAGTGATGTCAGAAGTGACATTTGATAATGTAGTTCAAGTTCAGTAAATTTCTCCTTCATAGCTTAATTGATATTATATGTCACTAATTTCCTAGCTGCTAATAATATTACCTACAGATTCTTTTTTTTTTGCCATTAGCCACTTGTTATATATACAACTGTTACTGCAATTTGTTGCACTGAATTAAAATAGCAACATTTACAGTATTTCCAGAGTCCATGATGTCTTGCATGATTAATGATGCAAGTTTCCAGTCACATTCCAGTAAACTGCAAAAGTTGTCAAAACGTCATTTCCTGAAATCAATGTGTCTGTTCAACACAACAGAGCTGTTTCTTATGGAATCACTTTGTGTGCTTTTTGTAGAGGAACTTGTAACTTATGAACATTCACAGCTAACTGAATTTTTTTAAGTTGGTTTTGTTTTGTTTTAAGCTCTGAGTAAAATTTAAAAGCCTTGAATGACATAATCGCTTACCAATCGGGTAAAACTGTAACATGTGTCAACATTTATTCATGGATATGGCACCTTTTGTTTTGAAGGACATGTTCAAACAAAAGGTGAATAAGATGTAATTTAACAGGACATACTATATGTCATACTATTCAGAATTGAGCATGAGAATATAGCATCCTATTCAGAATTGTTTCCCATCCATCCTTGTTAAATAATCTCAGCAAATGCACGTTTCCTCCGAGACATGTGAAGCCAACCTCGACATCTTTTCAAATTGCTGCTCACAGGGCAGCATAATATACTTGTAAGAAAGCTCTATTGCTTTCTCATATTTTTCTTATATTTTATATATGTTCTTATATTATTGCTTACCAAAGTGGGAAGTCACAGCTCTGAATTTCATCAATTTCAACCTCTGTGCATTTGAGCTACAGAGGGGGGGCATGGACGCCTCCATGTTCATCTTTTGTTTGGAGCAAGCTGGCCAGCTAACTGTGATGAGTGATATATATATTCCTCCTCACAATCCATCTGTACAATCCATGTTGTAGATCTAAAAACCAAAGATGTCTGTTTGTTCTAAGATCGAAAATAATTACTAGTATATGCAGTATAGCTCTTTTAAAGGTAAGAAATGCTACTTTGTTTACTGCTGATGCTCTGTCCAACCATGTTGATTTGATAGTACTTGCTGAACTTAGACTTGAGGAGACCATCCCATGTTCCTGAGGATAAATTCTGAGTTGAAGGACATTTTCTTTGGTTATTCCTGGGCGCAGGTTGGGAAAAATGCCTTCCAACCTCTAATCAAAGGCAGCACGTCTGCCCTCTTCCACATACATGAGATCATAGAGTCCCATGATTGGTTATTGTCATTGTGATTAACAGGGGAGAGAGAGTATGCCATGACTAACACCAAGAGAGCAGGGGCAGTTTTGCTGTCTAAGCTGTGGCATCATTAGGATTCAAATGATAAGGTGAACAATTTTCTGTTATGCCACTCAGGATCCATGTAATTTTTTTTTTTGTAGGAATTGTGTCAAGTGCCACAAATATGAAAGTGGGTAGGTTTAAATAAATGAATTGATAATAGTTGTGCAGTTACAATATCCAATTAAACCAGCTCCTTCAGTAAAAAACTAAATGACTAAGCATCTCTATTTGAAAGCCAGAAATCGAAAATCAGGTTAAAAATGCATGCTTCCTTTCTGACAAGTAGTTTGCTCCAAATTATTTGATAGTATTGGACAAACAGACTACTTCAGCAAGATTGTATTTAGTGTCTATAAGCAGCTTCTTGCTTCTTCAGTTGTAAATCTAAATTTAAAATCTAAAGCCTGAGGAGATGGCAATGACAAAGCAGGAGCCCAGTCTGCAAAAACTAGTCAAGTCAGTTTCAAGTCAGTTTATTTGTATAGCACGTTTAACAACAGACATTGTTACAAAGCAGCTTTACAGAAAAGTAAAGACTTTAAACATATGAAGTAATTTTATCCCTAATACGTTTATTTATTCCTAATGAGTAAGCCTGTGGCGACGGTGGCAAGGAAAAACTCCCTCAGACGACACAAGGAAGAAATCTTGAGAGGAACCAGACTCAAAAGGGAACCCATCCTCATCTGGGTGATAATGGATAGCGTGACTATAAATAACTTGCTTCTATAACTGTGTCATAAAGTCACAAAGTATAACTGTGTAACCAGGAAATTCATCATAGTTTTAGCATGAAGTCTGTTTTGTTGAAGGTATCAACTGTTCATTGATGGAGACTTGGATGCGAAACTGTTCATGACAACTGCAGTCCTAGAATTATCATGACAATAGACCTAAACCATCATAGCAAAACTGTGTCCAGAGCCATCTTCTAAGTGTATCTTTCAACTGTCCATATGCGGCCGTCCTCCATGGGAGCAATGTGATGAGAACTCCATCCAGAAGTAGGGCATCAGGATGGATCACGCAGGTCTGAAAAGCAGGAGAGGCCAACATCACTGGTATTTCAGGATTGACATGTAACTTGACACAGAGAGAGAGAGAGAGAGAGAGAGAGAGAGAGAGAGAACACAGGTTGTTAGGTATGCCTGTTGTCACCTAATGGTTAAAACAGTATACATTATGTGCTGAGTACAAGCAGGGACTCTGGCAAAACTAACGATGACAGCATTACTAAAAGGGAGAGCCAGAAAGTAGCATAGAAATGAAGGAGCCCTGGGACATAAAGCAGCCAGCCACAACACCATCAACAATCCTGAGTGTATATGTGAGAGTGTGTGTGTGTGTGTGGGGGGGGTGACAGCATCCATACATCCCAGTTTACCAAAACACTCTATGCCTGAGGACCCTCCAAATCTACTCCTTTACCTAATCAAAAGCTATTAACAAAAGGCTTGACTAAACAGATGTTTTCAGCCTAGACTTAAACACTGAGACTGTGTCTGAGTCCTGAACACTACCTGGAAAGCTGTGCCATAACTGTGGGGCTTTGTAAGAAAAGGTTCTGCTCCCTGATGTAGCCTTCACTATTTGAGGTACCAAGAGAGCCTGCACCTTTTGATCTAAGTAGGCGTGGTGGGTCATAAAAGACCAGAAGTTTGCTCAGGTACTGTGACACGAGATCATTCAGTGCTTTATAGGTCACTTTTTTGTTATTTTTATAAAGATAACTTTATAGGTATTTTATAATCGATGTGAAATTTGATTGGAGGCCAATGCAGTGTGGAAAAGATGGGATGATGTGGTCATATCTTCTAGTAAGGACTCTTGCTGCTGCATTTGGACTAACTAGACCTTGTTTATGCACTGACTGGAACATCCAGAAAGTAAGGCATTACAATAATTAAACCTCAAGGTAACAAAGGCATGAACTAGTTTTTCTGCATTGTGTAGTGACATTATATTTCTTATCTTGGCAATATTTCTGAGATGAAAGAAGGCTATCATTATAATATTACTGACATGAGTTTCAAATGAAAGACTGGAGTCATTGATCACCCCAAGGTCTTTTGCTGCTGCACATGAAGAAACAGAAAGGCCATCCAAAGTTACTGTGTAATCAGAACACTTAGTTCTAGCTGCATGTGGTCCTAGTACAAGTACTTCTATCTTGTCAGAATTAAGTAGAAGGAAGTTAATAAGTATCCAGTGTCTAATGTCATTTACATATTCTTCTTCTTCTTCTTCTTCTTCTTCTTTAGTGTTCTGCTTGATAGCAGGTCTGAGCTTCTAGGGAAGAATTACAGTAGTGGTTTCCCATTGCCTTCTACTGGATTATTTATAGAGGTTTTCTCCTCTCAACCATTCACACACATTCACACCTATGAGCAATTTAGAATAGCCAGTTAAACTAACCGCATGTTTTTGGATGGTGGGGGAAACTGGATCACCCAGAGGAAATCCACGCAGACACAGGGAGAACATGCAAATGCCACACAGAAAGGCTCCCGTCAGCCACTGGGCTCGAACCCAGAAGCTTCTTGCTGTGAGGTGACCGTGCTAACCACACAGCAGGCAAACACTTGATTGTCACACCTTGCTGTGAGGTGACAGTGCTGTGGTCACACAGCAGGCAAACACTTGACTGTCATGCCTTCAAATGCTCGAGTGGCTACACTCACTCACAGGACCCAGCCGTTATGGGAAACACCTGATGCTGAACACAATCAGCATGTACATATAAGGACGCTGTTTTCACAGAGGCTTTGCCTTCGCTTGTATTATCATTGTCACGTTTGTTTCTAGCCATGTTTATGACTCTGTTTTTGGTTTCATTTGTGTTTTGTTTTCGTTCTTGAAAGTTTGTGAACCCTTTAGAATTTTCTGTTTCTGCATAAATATGACCTAAAACATCATCAGATTTTCACACAAGTCCTAAAAGTAGATAAAGAGAACCCAGTTAAACAAATGAGACAAAAATATTATACTTGGTCATTTATTTATTGAGGAAAATGATCCAATATTACATATCTGTAAGTGGCAAAAGTATGTGAGCCTCTAGGATTAGCAGTTAATTTGAAGGTAAACTTAGAATCAGGTGTTTTCAATCAATAGGATGACAATCAGGTGTGAGTGGGCACCCTGTTTTATTTAAAGAACAGGGATCTATCAAAGTCTGATCTTCACAACACATGTTTGTGGAAGTGTATAATGGCACAAACAAAGGAGATTTCTGAGGACCTCAGAAAAAGCATTGTTGATGCTCATCAGGCTGGAAAAGGTTACAAAACCATCTCTAAAGAGTTTGGACTCCACCAATCCACAGTCAGACAGATTGTGTACAAATGGAGGAAATTCAAGACCATTGTTACCCTCCTCAGGAGTGGTCGACCAACAAAGATCACTCCAAGAGCAAGGCGTGTAATAGTTGGCGAGGTCACAAAGGACCCCAGGGTAACTTCTAAGCAACTGAAGGCCTCTCTCACATTGGCTAATGTTCATGAATCCACCATCAGGAGAACACTGAACAACAATGGTGTGCATGGCAGGTTTCGAGGAGAAAGCCACTGCTCTCCAAAAAGAACATTGCTGCTCATCTGCAGTTTGCTAAAGATCACGTGGACAAGCCAGAAGGCTATTGGAAAAATGTTTTGTGGACGGATGAGACCAAAATGGAACTTTTTGGTTTAAATGAGAAGCATTATGTTTGGAGAAAGGAAAACACTGCATTCCAGCACAAGAACCTTATCCCATCTGTGAAACATGGTGGTGGTAGTATCATGGTTTGGGCCTGTTTTGCTGCATCTGGGCCAGGATGGCTTGCCATCATTGATACAATAATGAATTCTGAATTATACTAGTGAATTCTAAAGGAAAATGTCAGGACATCTGTCCATGAACTGAATCTCAAGAGAAGGTAGGTCATGCAGCAAGACAGCGACCCTAAGCACACAAGTCATTCTACCAAAGAATGGTTAAAGAAGAATAAAGTGAATGTTTTGGAATGGCCAAGTCAAAGTCCTGACAATCCAATCAAAATGTTGTGGAAGGACCTGAAGCGAGCAGTTCATGTGAGGAAACGCCAACATCCCAGAGTTGAAGCTGTTCTGTACGGAGGAATGGGCTAAAATTCCTCCAAGCCGGTTTGCAGGACTGATCAACAGTTACCAGAAACGTTTAGTTGCAGTTATTGCTGCACAAGGGGGTCACACCAGATACTGAAAGCAAAGGTTCACATACTTTTGCCACTCACAGATATTCAATATTGGATCATTTTCCTCAATCAATAAATGACCAAGTATAATATTTTTGTCTCATTTGTTTAACCGGGTTCTCTTTATCTAGTTTTAGGACTTGTGTGAAAATCTGATGATGTTTTAGGTCATATTTATGCAGAAATATAGAACATTCTAAAGGGTTCACAAACTTTCAAGCACCACTGTATCACACCTGCTAATAAACACTCTTCCTGCACTTAGATCCATCTAACACCGCATATCTGACAGAATACTTTGCAAAGTCTCTCTGAAAACAGTGTCCTTATATGCACGTGTTGTTTGCACTCAAATCAGCATCAGGTGTTTCCCATCACGACTGGGTCCCAAGGGTGTGCACAAAGCGCTCCGAAGGATCCCTGAATGTAAATGCAATTCTTAAGTTTCAGCGAAGGTTAGGCTATGCTGAGCCACTGTGTTGATGAGGCTCCCGTGAGCACTGGGGACATGGGTTCAAGACAAATACATCTCAAGAGGCTCGAAGAAGGTTCCCCGAGCTTTGGGAAATATTCCCAAACCCATCTGCAGGTATTCGCTGCTTTGTTTGCCGATGAAAACATTGCCACCAAATTTCAATGCATGCACTGAAATTTTTTGTGACCTTTTCGGCCACTCACGAGGTGGAGACAACAAAAAACAACTCACGAAGCTTGGAGAACAATTGCCGTCTATTGTATGATTGGTGTCGATGCTACCAGTTTTTCATCACCAAGTATTTGCAAACCTGTCGCGAGCTGTAGTGTGACCAGGGCCTAAGAGACAGCCCAAACTGAAAGCTTTTTGCCTTTTTGTTTTGTGTGTGTGTGTGTGTGTGTGTGTGTGTGTGTGTGTGTGTGTGTGTGTGTGTGTGTACTGTAAAACTGAATTTGGACTCAAAGCTTGTACACACAGGTTGTTTTAGGTCTCCCATTCAGCAGGAGGCAACACTGTTCTCAATCTTATCACAGAGAGACTTGCATGATATAATAACACTGAGGGTCTTGTGTAAATGCATAGTTGCCAACTTTTCAAAATTCTCATGGGGGAGAAAAGTGCGTGAACGACATTTTCAATTGGACGAGGGTATGATGTGTGGTTGAAACGATAAAAACAGTGGATCCCAATTAATTGCAAACCATTTGAAATGTATACAATTGAAGAGTTTTTGAATTGTTAATATTGTTCTATCAATTACTATAGGTTATGGGATTCATGTATCAGGCATGAGAGAGCTCAGAGTGAAAAATCTGAAATAATACTCGTCTTGAATTTTAATATCATAACAATGAAAGGGAAGTCTGCTTAAATCAGATTTTTAGCTGAAAAATCTCATGCCTGAATATTGTATACATACAGAGACCCACAGAAAATAACACAAGTGATGCTTTAGAAGAATGTTTATAATTTCACTTGTAAACTTTCACTTAAAACTTTCAAACATAAATTCAAAATAGCACAAAGACACTACCACACTATTCAAATACACTCATCAAACAAATTCTGTCATGCAAAATTTCACTAAACACTTTAGAAGTTGTACAGTTTGTTTCTGAAATGGTATCATTTTTAGCATCATTTTTCCCACCATGGCTGATTCTAAAATTTCTGCGACACAACTGCAAAAAGAAATTCTCAAGAGTTAAAAACATTTCAATCAATATGATAAATATATTTCATTTATACAGAGGTTAAGATCCTACTGTATATGCAATTTAATTATACTTCTTACTACAAAAAAACAAAACATAATATAAATCTTAAGTTAATTTCAATGTCTCATAAGTACTTGTTACATACACATGTACAAATGATCAACTATTTTTAATTAAAAAATAAGAGCATTAAGAATTTACATAAAAGGGTGAATGACCTATTGCAGTTTTGAAGAATATGTAATTTACCTGCTTTTACCCCACCATAAGATTGGGATAATTGAATCGCAATTGAATAATTGGGATAAATGAATCGCTTTGTAGTCTTACCTTGCAAAATGCGTTGGTCTGGCTGGTCGAACATTTGCTTATCCATGGAAATTCATCCTCCCATGCAACCTGGTATTTGCATTCGTATTTTTGCCGTTTGGTATTTGGTTTAGCGGCTATGATGAATAACTGCTTGTAAAAAATGTCGGACAGCCTGGGTGAATCCTACATTACGGAAGTGACTGTCGTTCTGTTCGTTGATTTGTTAAAAATCAGTTGACGTCAGCAGTGTTTCTCATACGATTCTGATTGGACATAATCAGGAGTACTTTTAACTTGGCGGTAGGGATTTCCCAAAATCGGGAGATTATCCAGTTTTTAACAAATACAATCGGGAGGCGGGAGACGGAGGCTAAAATCGGGAGCCTCCCGCCGAAGTCAGGAGGGTTGGCAAGTATGTAAATGCTGGGCTCAATCTTTAATAAGAAGGGTCGCAATATATCCAACAAAACATAATGGAGTGTGTTTTCATTCTTTTTCTTTTTTCTTTTTTTAACTTAATCTAGGATCTTCTCAGAAACGGAAACAAGCATATATCATAATGTAAATTTGTCATAGAACATGAGTTGAATTAATGCGTCCTTGATATGAGCGTGTTGTGTATGCAGGATCAAATGTCAGACATGTACATTTTTGATGGAAGCCTGCACTCCATGTGTGTGGGGATATAATATAACATGAGGACAGAGACTTATGATTAAAGAGCATGTTTTTGGAACGTGTTTTCTTTTCCCACTGTTCTCAGTTCTCAAACACGCTTCACACTTGTAGGGGAAAAAAAACTTCACTGTAGATATTTTCATGTTTCATGCAGTTGTGTATCTGATTAATAGAAAGAAATCAACAAGAAAGACATGATGGGGGACTGAGACAAAAAGGGAGGAGAGAAGAATAAGATTCCATTTGATGAGCAGGCGCGTGTGCGTGCGTGTGTGTCTGTGTTGGTCCGCTTGCTGCTTTTGTAGCTCTGTCCCCTCCTCTAATTAAGAGCTCTACTCTGACTGCTGACGCCACAAAGGGAGTGGGCTGAAGATGGCGGGAGACCAGCAATCAAAACAAACAAGTGTCCTGGCGGAGCCTCACAAAACCCTGTGGCACATGGAGTTGATTTATGTTGTGAACTGCATCTCAGTGACAGCACACAGTGGCTTATCTAGAAAGAGATGACCTGAGAAACGCAAATATGTGGTCTGTCTTTTGTGGTAAAGATGAAGGAAGTTTTATGAAATGGCATTTTTCCTCTGTGTGTGTGTGTGTGTGTGTGTGTGTGTGAATCATGTGCGCCAGCATTCTTCTGGGCCAGACATTTGTGACGTATGATTTTGTTTGTGCACGATCAGAAGGATATGACAGCCCTCCTTTGAGCCTGCCCTATTTTTCTTCACTGTCAGTGCCCTTTTATTTTCCCACCACTCACTTCTCATTTTCTCATTTTTCATTTTAGCCTCCTTTCGCATATTTATAACACCAAACCCAGGATAAATGCAACACTTTGAAGTCAGAGATAAACCCAAAAAAGTCACATGTTCTGAGCCAGACATGAGAAGAGTCTTGCTATCTCGGGGCTCTGTATGACTGATAAGAGAAATATCTGCTTTAATCAGGCTGAAACAAAACAAAGGTCTCCTTTTTTCCATAACATAAAAAGAATGTGCAGGAATTCAAATGACTGAGTGCTAAAATAAATAAATGTTTTGTTGATTTTGAATGATGACACTGATTTATAAATAACCAACAAGTATTTTGGGGTAGTACATAAGCATGCAAACACACACATACACAAACAAAAAAATTTCCACAGCACTCGATATTGACTCATTCATGTACTGTTGATTTGGCCACAAGTTGATATTTACTTCTTAGGAAGTGTGCAGAATTATCTTTCTTTGGCAGGAAAGAAACGAAATCAAAGTGTGTGTGTGCGTGTGTGTGTGTGTGTGTGTGTGTGTGTGTGTGTGCGTGCGTGCGTGCGTGTGTGTGCGTGCGTGCATGCGGGTGCACATGTGTTTTTCCAGGCTTACCCATGTGCATCGATCTGCAGTAAAAGTCATAAGGAGGATGCAGTATTTTGTAGCTAGACAGAAATTTCAGGTACAGAATTTCCTTCATATTGGAGTATAAAAGACACACACATACAGTACATACATACTATATATATATATATATATATATATATATATATATATATATTCTTTTGTTTACCAAACGGTGTTGACTGTATACATACATACAGTATCAGGCAAAAGTTTGGACACACCTTCTAATTCAATGGTTTGTCTTTATTTTTATTAATTAAAAGACACTTCATGTCTTAAAGCAATGACGGATGTCGTTTCTCTTTACTTAGTCAAGCGGTTCTGACATAATATGGATTACTACAGTTGTCTATTAGAGTTATTTACTGTATTGTTATTATTTACTATTTACTGGTTGATCTCAAACGCATTAAGAAGGCAAGAAATTGCACTAATTAACTTTTGACGAGGCACCTGTTAATTGAAAAGCATTCCAGGTGACTACCTCATGAAGCTGGTTAAGATAATGCCAATAGTGTGCAAAGCGTCATCAAGGTAAACGCTGGCTACGCTGAAGAATCTAAAATATGAAACATATTTTGTTTTTTAACACTTGTTTGTTTGCCACATAATTCCATATATGTCCCATATGTTAATTAATAGTTTTGTTGTTTTCAGTATTGTTCGACAATGTAGAAAAAACGATGAATGAGTAGGGGTGTCCAAACTTTTGACTGCTACTGTACATTGTACATACAGGAATTAATTATTAATTTCACAGCTACATTTCAATATTACACACCAGCAAGTCATCACATTGCTAGAAGCTTTGGATTAAAGTGAGTATTGTTCACAATGCAAGTCAAACCCAAGTCACATTGTTTTGGCTTTTTTCTGGACACTTAATGAACCACTTTGTGGTGAACTTGTTGAATAACACTGTCATGGTAACAAAGCATGGAAGTCGGAGGCCCAGAGGGACAGTAGCCATGCTTATTCACACTTTCTGTCTCTGCACTCGGCAGCAAGCAAGGAAACCCTACGACGTGCGAGACGTGATCGAGCAGTATTCCCAGGGCCACCTGAACATGATGGTCCGCATTAAAGAGCTCCAGAGACGGTGAGACAACAACCACATCCCCAGAACTGGTTCTTTGTTGCTTTCTTTTCACGTCTTTCTGTTCAATTGTATAGCCAGGGGGCTTGGGAAAGGGAAGTGGGGGCGGTCATCAGGGGCTGGGGGTCTGAAACAATCAATGCATATTTCATTGTTTCCTGCTGTTTTCCTTTCCTAGGATGGATCACACGTTGGGAAAGCCAGGAATGTTCCTGCCAGGTATGTATCATTATTACACCACCCTCCATGGCCTTGAAAGTGTCAATAAAGCTTAACTGACATCTATATATTGTCTATGCAGACTATAGACAGTACATAATATATGGGGTGTTTCTGCAACAACAAGCACTTTTATGTGGCCACATGACTTAACAACACTGATCTGTTGTGGTAAAAGTATGTCACAGCAACAACGTCTGTTTCACTGTTTTGGATTCTTAATAACAAGTAGCATAGTTCTACGTTAGCTGTAGCACAAAACCACAAATATATTTAATGTAACATTTATATTTAATTGCTTTAAAGGTATATTTTGAAACAGAACATGTCAAAATGAGTCATGACAAAATAATTTCTGTGCTTTGTGCCCCAAAATGTAACATTTATCCAAAAAATCCAAAACACCTCTAGATGCAAAAACTATATTCTGTATAGATTTTGCATATTGTCTTTCTCCAAGGTAGTTACTCAACTATGAATTTCAGTGTTAATATACCATGAGTGGTGTTACCTCAATTATAACCACTTGCATGAACCAGTTTATTCAGGCTTTATTATTATGTAGTTGATTTGGACTCAAATTAAGTTCATATATACACTTTATTAGGAACACCCATCCACCTGCTGTTTTATGTCGTTATCTAATCAGCCAATTCCATGACAGCAGCACAATGCATAAAATCATGCCGATACAAATCAAGAGCTTTAGTTAATGTTCACTTCAAACATCAGAATGGAGAAAATTGTGATCTCTGTGACTTTCACTGTGGCATGGGTGATGGTGCCAGATGGACTGGTTTGAGTATTTCAGAAACTGCTGATCTCCTGGGGCTTTCACACACAACAGTCTCTAGAGTTTACACAGAATGGTGCGAAAACAAAACAAAAAAACATTGCATGAATGATGGTTCTGTGGGTGGAAACGCCTTGCTAATAAGAAAAGTCAGAGGAAAACCAGATTGGTTTGAGCTGCCAGGAAGGATATTGTAACTCATAGCAACTCTTTACAACCATGGTGAGTAGAAAAGCATTGCAGCATGCAACAGCAGAAGGGTTCCAACATTGGGTTCCACTCCTGCCAACCAAGAACAGGAATCTTAGAATCAAGACCACGTTCCTGTTAAAGTGGCTGGTGAGTGTGTTAAATTAAATGAAATTACAACATGCTCCTAAATGTTGACACGAAGCTGAGCTCAGGTCTCTGGGTGTAAAGGTGAGAATGGACTGTATCATTCAGTCTCATTAAGGAATTTGTTCACCATTAAAAACCACGAACGTATGAATTAAGACATTAATTGAATGCAATGTATTAAATGTGTGATGGTGTGGGAAGCCCTGTTGGATGTCGCTGTGACTGTGTTGTGTGGTGGATTGTAGTCCATGTTGGCCATATTAGAGGCAGCAGTGTGTTCTGAGAAGTGGAGTTTGGAGTGCAATCCAGCATTGATGTGACACTTCAAAATAGAGATTTAGCCAACAGGACAGGACTTGATTATTTCAGCAATGATTTGCCAAATGCTACAGGTATCTTGATGAGACAGCTGTGGAAGATGGTAACAACTGAAATGATTACACATTTCAAGCGCGTAATAAAGAGATGCTCTTTGGTATCTTGTACAGGGCACAAGTAAAAGTTTTCACCCAATACTGTTATCATTTATCAAATTTGGCCTGTTTAAAGTATCTGAGTCACATACCTGAGATCATGAGTTTCAAAATAGAGCAGTTGGTGCCCTAGCATCACTCCAAACGTTTTTCCTTCCTGTAACCTGGCAAAATATCACAGGGAATACATACACTTCAAAATTTGTTAAATAACATTAGAAACAACACGTGAAGTATTTTGCAAGCCCAATTTCAAAAGACATTTGTGTGTAGTAGATATATGCATACAAAAGTATCTGAATATTTATTTCATTATTGAGGAAATGCTTGTTACCTGTTTCCAGTTGAAGGTGATTTTCTGTTTTTTGCAAATGGATTCTCAAGTACAGGTATATGTCTTTTTTTGTTTGTTTGTTTGTTTGTTTGTTTGTTTTTGTTTTGCTTTTTACAGAAAAAGGAGTGAAGAAGGAGTACCACACTATTGGAGCCAGGCTGATCAGATTGGAAGATAGGGTGAGTGCAGAGCCGGCCCGTGGCATAGGCAATATAGGCAAATGCTAAGGGCGCTGCGTCCATCCAGGGGCGCAGAAATGGGGGGAGAAAATTTATGACTTCCACTATTCTGAAAACGAGTCAGCATTATAATGTCTTAGCCTAATTTAATTGTACAGCAAAGCATGAAGTCAGGGTGCGATTTGTCAAAAAAAGCGGGGTGGGGTGGGGTGTGGTGGTGGTTGTTAATCATGAAACAATAAGCGCTCAACAGTGGTTCGCCCTGTCTATTGAGGTATTTCACCTGACGTCACAGGGTCACATGACGCCCCGGTGTCCGCCATTTTGAACGGCAAGCTAGCTAATGTCAACATCATAGTACCTAGTATGTTACTGTAGCAACGTTTACGTTCAGTCATTTGGATGACTGTTAAAACCTTTCAGTCTCAAGTTTTTCCTTTACTGTATTTACTAGTTTACTGAGCCAGCCAGCCCCGGAGCGCGCTAGCTAGCTAGCTAGCGCCAGCCAGCCAGCCAGCCCCGGAGCACGCTAGCTAGCTAGCTAGTGCCAGCCAGCCAGCCCCGGAGCGTGCTAGCTAGCTAGCTAGCGCCAGCCAGCCAGCCAGCCCCGGAGCATGCTAGCTAGCTAGCTAGCGCCAGCTAGCCAGCCAGCCCCAGAGCACGCTAGCTAGCGCCAGCCAGCCAGCCAGCCAACCCCGGAGCGTGCTAGCTAGCTAGCTAGCGCCAGCCAGCCAACCCCGGAGCGTGCTAGCTAGCTAGCTAGCGCCAGCCAGCCAGCCCCGGAGCGCGCTAGCTAGCTAGCGCCAGCCAGCCAGCCAGCCCCGGAGCGCGCTAGCTAGCTAGCGCCAGCCAGCCAGCCCCGGAGCGCACTCAGTAAACTAGTAAATACAGTAAAGGAAAAACTTATAACGGGCCATGTCTCAACAGACTAAGAAGTTATTTCAATGACATTTAATAACATTTTGTTTATCCTGAGGACCAAAAGTAAATGAAAATGTGAACAAACCTTAGCTGTCAGTGAACAATCCTGGTGGAAGCAGGTAAACGTCGTTCTCTAAGCCTGCTAACCTCCATTTTTGCAAATACCTCTCCCTCTGCTCGCCCTGTAAATGCCCTACATCACTGGATAGTGAAGGTGTTTTCTGCATCTCGCTCCTTTTTCTTTTATGTTTTTCGTTTGTCGCCTTCCTCGCATTCAAACTGATTCGAGCCGTGCCGTCCAAAATGGCAGCATCACATGACTTGGTCACGTGGGTGAAATACCTCAATAGTGTGTCTTCGGGCGCTAGTGCGCCCCAGGGGTGCCAAGGGTGACCAAAACCCCACCAAAAAGGAGGGATGGAGTTATTGAATGGAGAGGTTACCAAGTGCATCAGTGGTGTACAGTGTTTTCAACCACTGTGCTGCCGAACTCTAGTACCGCGGAACACTAGTGTGCCGTGAGAGATCACCAAGTGTACTGTGGAAAATTATAGAATGACTGTATATTGTAAATATTGGCAACAGCGTTTTAGTTTCAGTCAACATTTTCTATTGGTGATGTGCCTTGAGATTTTTTTCATTGAAAAAAGTGCGCCCTGGCTCAAAAAGGTTGAAAAACAAGTGTAGCCTACGCAGTAGTGGTCGGTGATTTCCTTATGCCTACTAAAAATGCACAATGATAGGTTATAAGGGGGGGCGGGGGTAGCGGTGTTCATCAGGGAATGAGTGGCTATCCACTGCAAAAAGTAGCCCAGACTACAAGTGCTTAAATGAAGAAATCCAAACTCTCGGGTGCGCAAGGGCGCAAACGAAGGCTACAGGAAGAAACAAATAGAGCCAAGTATAGAGGTAAATCTGATCTAATCTCTCATATCAACCATTATAGTGGCAAATTAATATTTTAGACGCCTGAATCAATGTCTGCCTAGCTAACTAGATGCAAACAGCAATAGACTTCAATAACAAAGTACCCATAATAGCACTTTTGTTTGAAAATACAGCCCATTGATGTCCAAACAGGGTGCTTAAGTTTGCACAATTTAGAATTGTAGAATTTTTTATTCATTTAATTTGTTAATTCTTCAGAGATGACTTAACTTTTAATAGCAAAAAAGAAACTAAAAATAATTTCTTGTTTATTGTCCATGCACTACACTTTGAACAGGGTGCGGAAGAGTTTTTGCCCATTATATGGAGATATGTATTGAATTTGTGTGGTCATTTTACTTTGTGACACTTTATGTTAATAATGATAACAATAATAACAATAATGAAAAAGATAAAAATTACTTCTTGTTTATTGTCCATGCACCGTACATTGTTTAATAGTAATAGAATAGAGTGATTAGATTAAAGTGTTATTTAGATGTTATTAGAGGGTTTTTTTTCTTGGGGGGGGGGGCGCCAAAACTCAATCTCGCCTAGGGCAGCCAAAGACCTAGAGCCGGCCCTGGGTGAGTGTGTGTGTGTGTGTGTGTGTGTGTACGTGCGCACACATGCGTGCAAGAGAGAGATGTGTCTAAATGAGCCAGTCAAAATACAGGGTGTGGATACCATCTCTTTCAGAGAGGAAGATCCAGAAGAACATCCAGTTATCAGAACATCAGCAGGAGCTTAATCTCACTCTCTCTCTCTCTCTCTCACACACACACACACACACACACACACACACACACACACACACACACACACACACACACAGTATTCAGTAGTCTGGAGTCTCAGTCAGATCTTATCACAGCAATCTGAAATGACAGCACAATCTTTATGTTGCATTCTGCAGTCCAATCATCACAAAAATGACAAGGCATGTTTTCCTGTTGTTTTCTTGGTATAGGAAGCCAAACATGCAATGATTATAAATAGTGTGATTATGTGGACTAAATATCAGAAATTTTTAATAATTTTGTCTTTTGACAAACGGTCCACTTGTATTCAAGTCTACTTGTAATTGTTAAGTGCGTTTCCGGTTTTATCACAGATAGAAATATGAAACATTGCATTTCATTCTAGAAAACTGATTTTTTTTTTTTTTTTTACAAGTTCAGCAATTAATGATTTTTTTTTTTTAAATTAAGCCCAGTGGACAAGTACTTTATATCATACTCATTTAACTGTATTTCAGCACAAACATGTGTAAAGACACACATACCTACAGCACTAGTCAAAAGTTTGGACACAGTGACTCATTCATAGGTTTGTCTGTATTCTGACTATTTTCGACACTGTAGAACAATACTTAAGACATCTAAACTATAAAATAACATACAGAACATATATGGAATTATGTGGTAAACAAAAAAGTGTTAAAAAAAACAAAAATATGTTTCGTATTTTAGATTGTTCAAAGTAGCCAGCGTTTCCCTTGATGACGCTTTGCACACTATTGGCATTATCTTAACCAGCTTCATGAGGTCGTCACCCGGAATGCTTTTCAATTAATAGGTGCCTCGTCAAAAGTTAATTAGTGCAATTTCTTGCCTTCTTAATGTGTTTGGGATCAAACAGTAAATAGTAAAATAACAATACAGTAAACAGCCCTATTCCACAACTGTAGTAATCCATATTATGTCAAGAACCACTCAACTAAGTAAAGAGAAATGACATCCATCATTACTTTAAGACATGAAGTGTCTTTTAATAAATAAAAATCAAGAAAATCTATTAAATTAAAAGGTGTGTCCAAACTTTTGCCTGGTACTGTATGTATGTATACAGTCAACACTGTTTGGTAAACAAAAGAAGAGTATTATTATTCTACTATAATCATCTCATTATCTCTAGCCGCTTTATCCTGTTCTACAGGGTCGCAGGCGAGCTGGAGCCTATCCCAGCTGACTACGGGCGAAAGGCGGGGTACACCCTGGACAAGTCGCCAGGTCATCACAGGGCTGACACGTAGACACAGACAACCATTCACACCTACAGTCAATTTAGAGTCACCAGTTAACCTAACCTGCATGTCTTTGGACTGTGGCGGAGCACCCGGAGGAAACCCACGTGGACACGGGGAGAACATGCAAACTCCGCACAGAAAGGCCCTCGCCGGCCACGGGGCTCGAACCCGGACCTTCTTGCTGTGAGGCGACAGCGCTAACCACCACACCGCCGTGCCACCCTATATATATATATATATATATATATATATATATATATATATATATTATTATTTTTATTTATTTATTTATTTTTTTAATCTGCTGAAATGTTACAAATGCAGCTCTCAGGCACTGAGATTTAATTATGCTAAGCTATATTGTTCTTTGTTGAAAAACAGATGTGGCAGTAATGCATTTTGCAAAGAAACATGTTTTAAACCCCTGAACAAACAAGTTGTCATTAGTACATGCGTACTCTATACTGTATGTGGTAACCCATAAGCATTCAATTATGTTGATAAAAACACAGAACCTATTTTGGAAACAAACTGTTCATATTATTACAGTTTTAATACCCTGCTCAGGGGTGCATTAGTAGGGTGGAATCTAAAGCAGATCTGGATATCAGATATCAGTCCTCCAAATCCTTTAATGCCACATCTGGAAATGGAAGCAACGCTAATGGCAACCCATAAAAGGAAATCGAGACTTTATTGACAGTACCGGTGATTATCTTCTGCCAGCTGTGGTACTCAGTGATAGTCAGTATCTTGGTTTGGCGATGGTGTTTCCATTATAATGTACATAATAATCAGTAAACACTGAACCACAAGATGGTCTGGATGATGAAAGACGGAAGTATGACTATGTTAAAGGTGATACAGCATAGCTTCATTTTACTGTATCTCTCTTGATGTTACTAAATAAAGTGAAAAGAGTTGATTTCCAAACTGAGCTCATATAAAATGGCACAAATAGAGTACAAGTTGATTCAAGGGTCAGTTTAAAAGGAGTAGGAAAATGTTTAGCCATTTCCCTTATCACCGCGGCTATCGGTTCATCACCATATATATATGAGTTTTCCAGTCATTATGTATTGTTATCATTTTTAAATAAAATCAGAGAACAAGTAGTGTACATACTAATTAATAAAAGTGCAAAGGAAGACTAGGCATCTGAGTATGTGAGTATGTATGAGCGTGCAAAGTGTAAAGGCAGCTTTAGTCCAGACTAAGTGCAGGCCAGCTGTGTTTAGTGGAAGCTGCTAGGCGTATCCGTGTTTTGTGTTGCATGGCACTTCTTACAGGACAGCCTTAGTATCATGGCATTCTGCCAAACAAGCACCCTGGCACATGCTCTGGGCTTCATGGCTCAGTCCCAACTCACTGCAGTCTGTCTATTCTGTAGCCTGTGTGCATAACACTGTAATCTTTTTCCTCTGAATTATTTGCTAGCCTTTCCCTATCTCTGTTAGCCACGTGTGAACCAAATAATCCATACAGCCCAGTGTCAGCTTGGTCATGACCCATTTAGCATGTCTGTAACTGCATTTCTGATTATTAGCATAAAGCAAAGTTTAAAAGCAAAGTAGTGGATCTGTTGCACTCATATTACTATTAACCTAATGTGGAAAATTGGAGGGTGTGAGATAACAGAGGGTGTGAGCTCATAGATGCCCTTCATCTGAAATCCATGTAGTCATACACTACATTTATTGTCTTGTGAAACCTATATCAGTGATTGCATTCTAATTAGTATAACGTTGGTCTTATAAGCATACAACTAATTTAGTGACTCAACAAATGCTCCCCTTTGCTGTATTTTAAATACAGTGGTCCTTGAAAGTTTGTGAACCCTTTAGAATTTTCTATATTTCTGCATAAATATGACCTAAAATCTCATCAGATTTTCACACAAGTCCTAAAAGTAGATAAAGAGAACCCATTTAAACAAATGAGACAAAAATATTATACTTGGTCATTTATTGATTGAGGAAAATGATCCAATATTGCATATCTGTGAGTGGCAAAAGTATGTGAACCTTTGCTTTCCGTATCTGGTGTGACCCCCTTGTGCAGCAATAACTGCAGCTAAACATTTCTGGTAACTGTCGATCAGTCCTGCACACCAGCTTGGAGGAATTTTAGCCCATTCCTCCGTACAGAACAGCTTCAACTCTGGGATGTTGGTGGGTTTCCTCACATGAACTGATCGCTTCAGGTACTTCCACAACATTTCGATTGGATTAAGGTCAGGACTTTGACTTGGCCATTCCAAAACATTAACTTTATTCTTCTTTAACCATTCTTTGGTAGAATGACTTGTGTACTTGGGTCGTTGTCTTGCTGCATGACCCACCTTCTCTTGAGATTCAGTTCATGGACAGATGTCCTGACATTTTCCTTTAGAATTCACTGGTATAATTCGGAATTCATTTTTGCATCAATCATGGCAAACTGTCCTGACCCAGACTCAGCAAAACAGGCCCAAACCATGATACTACCACCACCATGTTTCACAGATGGGATAAGGTTCTTGTGCTGGAATGCAGTGTTTTCCTTTCTCCAAACATAACACTTTTCATTTAAACCAAAAAGTTCTATTTTGGTCTCATCCGTCCACAAAACATTTTTTCAATAGCCTTCTGGCTAGTCCGCATGATCTTTCGCAAACTGCAGACGAGCAGCAACGTTCTTTTTGGAGAGCAGTGGCTTTCTCCTTGCAACCCTGCCATGCACACCATTGTTGTTCAGTGTTCTCCTGATGGTGGACTCATGAACATTAACCAATGTGAGAGAGGCCTTCAGTTGCTTAGAAGTTACCCTGGGGTCCTCTGTGACCTCGCCGACTATTACACGCCTTGCTCTTGGAGTGATCTTTGTTGGTCGACCACTCCTGGGGAGGGTAACAATGGTCTTGAATTTCCTCCATTTGTACACAATCTGTCTGACTGTGGATTGGTGGAGTCCAAACTCTTTAGAGATGGTTTTGTAACCTTTTCCAGCCTGATGAGCATCAACAACGCTTTTTCTGAGGTCCTCAGAAATCTCCTTTGTTCATGCCGTGATACACTTCCACAAATGTGTTGTGAAGATCAGACTTTGATAGATCCCTGTTCTTTAAATGAAACAGGGTGCCCACTCACACCTGATTGTCATCCCATTGATTGAAAACACCTGACTCTAATTTCACCTTCAAATTAACTGCTAATCCTAGAGGTTCACATACTTTTACCACTCACAGATATGTAATATTGGATCATTTTCCTCAATAAATAAACGATCAAGTGTAATATTTTTGCCTCATTTGTTTAACTGGGTTCTCTTTATCTACTTTTAGGACTTGTGAAAATCTGATGATGTTTTCGGTTATATTCATGCAGAAATACTGAAAATTCTAAAGGGTTCACAAACTTTCAAGCACCACTGTAGCTGTTGTGTTTTAGATATTGATAAAGATCCTGATATTCTGCAAGATTTTGTTTCCTGTCCCATACAATGTGTGGGTGTAAATAAAGTTCAGCCAAGTATGCATAGTGTTAATACCTAAATTGCATGCATTGCTATTCAGACCTCAGATTTCACTCGACTCTGATCATCTAATTAATTTTCTTGCATGATATCACGTCAGGTTGAGGTCTTAAGTCCAGTGCCACTATTTGGCGGTTTAACAACCATATGTCACACTGAAAATTATATTCTCTGGGCTATGAATACACAAAACTTTCTACTACCCTTTGAAGCCAATATAGGACCCCGAATCATAAAACGTTGGGACGGTATAGTAAATACAAATAAAAAAAGAAAGCAGTGATTTTCTAAATTTACTTTGACATATATTTCATTATAGACAGTATGAACCCAAGATATTTCATGTTTATTCTGGTCAACTTCATTTCATTTGCTAATATACATCCTTTACTGTGTTTCAGGCCTGCAACAAATTCCAAAAAAAGTTGGGACTGGACTTGTAATGAAGTAAAACAATTATGTAATGATATGATTTGAAACAGGTGATGTCAACAGGTGATTGTAATCACGATTTGGTACAAAATCAGTATCCAGGAAAGGCCTAGTCTTTGAGGAGCAAAGATGAGCTGAGGATCTCCAGTTTGTTGACAAATATGCAAGAAAATTATCGGAATGCTTAAAAACAATGTTCCTCAAAGAAAAATAGGAAGAGATTTGGATATTTCACCCTCTCCGGTGCATTAAACCATTCAAGGAGTCTGGAGGAATTTTATTGGACGTCTTGTGCTCCAGACCAAAGATGAAAAGGACCATCCAGACTGTTACCAGCATCAAGTCCAAAAGCCAGGGACTGTCATGGTATGGTGTTGTGTCAGTGCCCTTGGCAAAGCTAACTTACACTTCTGTGATGCTAGGATTAATGCAGAAAAGTACACTGAGATTTTGGAGCAACATACGGTATGCTGCCTTCAAGACGACATCTTTTCCAGGGGTATTTCAGCAAGACAGTGCAAAACCACATCCTGCACACATTACAAAGGCATGGCTGTGGAAGAAGAGGGTGCCTGTCCCCCCGTCCCCAACAGAGAATGTGTGGTGAATTTTGAAATGAAAAATATCATACCAATGACCCCATACTGTTGCACACCTTAAAACCCGTTTGCAGGAAGAACGGGACAAAATCACACCTGAAACACTTCATCACTTGGAGTTTTCAGTCGCTAAACATCTTTTAAGTGTTGTGAGAAGGAATGGCAACATTACAAAGTGGTAAATGCTTTACCGTCCCAACTTCTTTTGAAAGGTGGTGAAATGTGTTTTATTTTGGGAAACAAAATAAAATTCATGAGGTAAAACATCAAATAATGAGCTGTTGTATTGCTTTGAGTGCAGTACAGGTCAAAGATTATTTATAAATCAGTGTTTTCAGTTTTAATTTCAATTTCAACATACCGTCTCAACTTTTTCTGATTTGGGGTTATCTTTTCAGATGAAAAAATTATAACCACAAATCACACTGTATGTGTAAAGACCTTTAGGCAGAAACAACTGTCTGGACAATTCTCCGATCTGTCTGATCAGGAGACTATTCTCAGATCTGACTGGCCATTATGTTTGTCTTGAACAAATAGTCTGACATCAGTGGGATGGGATTTGAACTTAGGAACCAAACTATGCACTTGTAGAAGCATGTTAGGAAGTCTGTGGTTCAAATTAAATATTTTCTAATAAAAACTACAAAGAAAAAGAACCAAGCACAAATGTTTTTAACAATAACACTAAAGCTGAGTAATTGAATATTCATGTGAGCAGATGCTCATCCTGTATTTTGTAGTGAGAGCGAGGACAGTGTAGCTGTGTCCACTGTGTAGTTTCATGGGTCGCTTTATGCCTCAGGGCAGCAGGTGTGTGAACCGACTGACCTTGACACGCATACACACACACATCTGGACTGAGTGTGTTTCCATGTTTTTGGTTTTCCTGGAGCAGGGCACGAGAGAGATGGTTTAAAAACAACTCCACAGGAATCTTTGTGAATGTATTTCTCAAAATGAAAAAAGGGCAAGTAGAGAAGCTTATTATATATAAGTGGGACAAGGCATACTTTTGAAAATGGTGTAAAAGGCAGCCTGTTGAGTTATGTATAAAGTCGTATGAAAAGATACCAAGGTTAGGGGTTCTTCAAAGGAAACACGGGGCTATAAGGACACATCCCTGTGTCACATAGAAAGTCGACGACAAATACTGTGTTTCTTAAGTCTCTCATTTTCTCTCTTTCTTACAATTCTCCTCCCCTCCTTTTATCTATGTTATTTAGCTCTTTCTTGCCATTAGCATGAAACCATTTGTCTTTTGCAGTGCCGAAAGTTTTGAGGTGTATGTCTGAATGGCGGGTTGTGAGTAATACTCTGTTAATATGTTTGAGTCAGACAGTGATTTATTCCACTTGGACAGAGACGCATATGCCAAACAAATGTCTCTTTCTGTCTGGACAAAGACACATACCCCAATGGAGGTGTCTTTCTCCACTCCCTCGCAACAAGAGAGCCAGGACTTTGACTGTCTGCAGTTTTCATGAAGATAGATTATCCTATATGGCATCACAGCCTCTCCCCATGTGAGTAAATGGTGAAGGTTGATCAGTCTTTTTGATGGCTGAAGTGTTCAGACATGAAAATTCGGTAAATGTTACAAGTACAGGACATGGTTAATGCACACACACACACACACACACACACACACACACACACACACACACACACACACACACCTCTTGTGCAGGACAGTCCATCCCACCCATATCCAGTGTATGCCTCAGGCTTATTGTAGGGTTGATCCAGATTACACAAACAAGACAGGACTTGTGCACTTAATAGGAGATTACTTAGGAAACTCACATCATGGTGAAATGCAGAACAACAATTCCTGGACATGTGCATTTGGTCTAAATAGGAATGTGAAAAATGTACACTTTTTTTAAATATTAGCAAAGGATTCTGAGCTGGACAATGTTATCTGGTTGCTGCACAATGTCATTATAAAACTGAATGCAGTGAATCAGACCAGTGGTATTCACCAGGAATCTCAAAAATGCTAAACTGAAACTCTCCAGTGTTTAAAAATTTAGTGTCTTTCATCCAATCTTTCATCCATTCAGTCATCTCCAATAAATGCTTAATCCCGGTCAAGGCTGTGGAGGATACAGAGCATATTCCGGGAATCCTGGGTGTGAAGCAAGAACACACCTTGGATGAAACACCAGTCCATTGCAGTACACCACACACACACACACACACACACCCTTACAAAAAAAGAAGTTTATTCAAGTGTGCATCTAGTATACTTCATTTAAACTAAAAATAAGAGTATGCTTTCAGTTTACCTTTTATTTACTTATCAGAGATATACTTAATAAAGTGATACATAAGTATACTTGGCTTATACTGAAAAGTATATAGAAAAGTCTAAGTATATTAAGCTTATACTTAAACTTTTGATCAAGATATACTTAACAAAAGTGTAATAAAGTATTAAAATATTTGTGCCTTATGTTTAAGTGTACTTGCCCTGTAGTTGTGCTTCAGCATTGTTGACTCTTAGGTATGTCTGTGGTTCCATATAAGTTTTTTTTTTTTTTTTTTATTTCTCCTGAGTGGGATAATTAATTTTTTTCTTTCTTTCTTTTTCTTTAGAGCTTGGATGTCAATTTCAGTTGTCATTGCCATGTTTTTATACTTTGGCATTTAATACAATGTTGCTATAAATTTTGATTTTTAAAGAAAATGAATATGTTCTTAATCCTGAATGTCTGTTGTTATTTTGTGAATTCTTACCTTTATAACTTCATTGTAACTTAAGGTACAAAACACTTAAAGCCTCACTCACAACCCGCCATACGTGCTGCTACGGGCAGTCTATGGTAAAAAAAAAATTGGCAAAACCGGGCTTGAGACTTGCGTGACACTTGCGTGTGTTCAGCACCGTAGAAGGTCACAGACTGCCCATGGAGACTTTTGTTCCTGCACATGCAAATTCTATGGGTCTTGCGAAAAATCAAGAATGCATACACTACGTACGGGACCCGTACTCCTTTTGTACGCCTGAACCAAGTCAGCAGCACGGCTAGTAGGGGCTTTTTGCGATGACAGTAAGACTCATGAGTGACACATGGTCATTGTATGAGTGACGTGCCTCAGAAGTACTACACAAGTATTCCACACTTGCTATTTGTGCGGCGCGCAAGACAGAAGTGCATCTCACTTTCTACCCTTTCTACCTGCACACAGCGCATGCAACACGAGGGGCAAGACTCTGGGTATATATATTGGGGAGGAACCAAGGAACTGATCGTGTAGTGTATAGCATTGTAGAAGGGAAGAAGACCACCTCATTTGCTGTTTTTATTTGAGTATATGTTAATTTACCATGCAAACGTCAAATATTAAAACTTGAGTATAAGGGAATAACGCATTTTATTACATTGTAAAAAATCCCAACTAAATAGCCCAACAGTTTGAGCACTGAAACACACTCTGACTCCGAGCTACTGTCCTGCTCCTGCTGAGTGGTGGGACGGGGTGCTGGGATGTCCTTGTCCTCATCACTGAGCATGGCACAATGGCCTGACAGCGATGATGGGATTGCAATGTCCTCACTTCTGGGTGTCGTTAGCTGAAACATACATGAAAATCAGCATGTATAATATTAATTACATAAGCATATAGATACTGAAATGAATGTTTAAAGCATGTGTATTTACCTGTGAAAATCCCTCTGGCGGGGTGCTGTGCTTTCTGCCGGCTTGAAGGCAAATTTCTCCCTGTCCGTGCAGGGCTCACTGGTGCTGCTACCATCATCATCAAATTCTTCTTCCTCCTCCTCCTCTTCTGCTGTTTCAGGCTGGGTTACTTCACTTTTGCTCTCTTCTTCTTGGGTCCCATTTTCTAAACTTTAAACTGAAAATTTTTACATTTTTCCCACAAAATATCCAATGTTCTTCAGCTGAAAGGCAGATGCAGAATGCTGCAGACACGCTGGTTTTATACCCACTCCTGGTTTGCATCACACGCAAGTTATGAGTGATTGTAACGTGCTAATCACATGCATCACAAGTGCGGCCTGAACTCGGACCGCAGGAAACTGGTAAAATGCAAGTCTCACACACTCCACACTCACTGAACACGCACTGATCACGTGCGTCAGACATACGCTTTCCATGGGTTAACGGCACAATTTTTCCCACGCCTTGAGGAAGTCAGGTGTGCAACCTGTACTTGACAAGTGCTTTGCCCGTACTCCTCCCCCAAACTTTCCCCCAGGTTCACTGCGACCCTGCGGCACGGCTGCAAGCTACTAAACCCTGCGACCCATGCGTGTCCAAAACACTTATGGCAGGTTGTGAGAGGCTTAAGTTGTCTTCTGGTAGTGTGCATGAGGTAAGGGTTAGGGCTAGAAAACTAATAGTATACCTAGAAGGGTAATTGCAGTATACTTCAAAACTAAAAAGTGGACTAGATGGATATCACCAGTCACTAATAGTATATTTCCAATATGCTATAAAGTATACTTTTATAAACTAAAAAGTGGACTAGAAGTGTGTAATGAGTAAACCAATAGTATATTTCCAGTATACTACAAAGTATACTTTAGTAAACTAAAAAGTGGACTAGAAGTATAAAACAAGTAAACTCATAGTATATTTCCAGTATACTATGAAGTATGCTTTTGTAAACTAAAGAGTGGACTACAAGTGTAGAACTAGTAAACAATTGGTATATAAGTTCACTTGTGGTACACTTGCAGTACAAAATAAAAAATACTAGTTGTATACTCAGTTTACTTCTCTTAGACTGAAAGTATACTTTTTATAAACTAAAAGTGGGCCAATTTAGTCCCGAGAAGTATTAGGTTAGTTTACTTACAAGTATACTGTAAGTACGTTGATATCAGTATACTTGGTACACAAAAGTATACTTAAGGAAATATACTTTAACTTTATTTAAGTATACTTCTTTTTGATAAGGGCACACACACACATTGACACAGTTATTCACACCTAGGAGCAATTTAGAGTCGAGGAGAACATGCACAGGCAGTAACATGAGCTGAGGATAGAATCAGCGACACTAGCAAGGCAGCCAAGCTAACTGCTGCACCAGATTTGCTGATTATGAGCAGGCCTGCTAAGTCCACTTCGTCACTGATGTGACATAAGGTGTCAACAAAATGAACCATTCAGCCCGGTCTTGTGCCATTGTCTTTATGTCTTTTGGAGCTACCAAATTGCTCATTATTCTCAGGCTTGTAGGACCTTCACCATCTCCGTTCAAATCAGTGACATGTGTTCCATTTCTTTTTGTTTCTGTAGCATGTGTTTCTTTTTTACATGGTAGGGTTGCTAGCCCTAAACATAACCCTCCTCTTTTCACAGCCTGGACTTGGGACCAAGTTAAAGTAGGGCTGTAGTTATTCATTATTTGTTTTTTGAAATATTTGCCAGAATACTCCATCCATCCATCATCCGTAACTGCTTATCCTGTGCAGGGTTGTGGGCAAGCTGGAGCCCATCCCAGCTGACTATGGGCGAGAGGCAGGGTACACCCTGGACAAGTCGCCAGGTCATCACAGGGCTGACACATAGAGACACACAACCATTCACACTCACATTCACACCTACGGTCAATTTAGAGCCACCAATTATCCTAACCTGCATGTCTTTGGACTGTGGGGGAAACCGGAGCACCCAGAGGAAACCCATGTGGACACGGGGAGAACATGCAAACTCCACACAGAAAGGCTCTCATCGGCCACTGGGCTCGAACCCAGAACCTTCTTGCTGTGAAGCGACAGTGCTAACCACTACACCACTGTGCCGCCCCTTGCCAGAATACTGTCTTAAATATCCAAATATTCTATAATAGTGACAGAATGAAGAGGAAACATTCCGGTAGTTGATGAACATTAACATAGCCAAAGTTAAACCATGTTCTAAGATGCAAAACTGTAATGTGTTGGGGGTTTTTTTGAGCCACTAGACACTTAGACACTCAAAGCAACAGTCTTAAAGTCAGGTGTATCTCTCTTTCCTATACTACTCTGGTCTGCTAGCTAGCAATGCTCAGAGGCTGGTATTGAATATTAATAGGTGTTTGCTGGAGTCGGAAACCTGGTGATATTGTTTACTGAGAGTACTGAGTTTTGCACATACAAAGCCTCACTTGTCATTTATAACCCTGTTCTGTTGTTCATCATTTATCATTTATACCACAAGACATTACCGTTTCCACAAACATGAAATGTTTTCACTCTGTCTTGAGTTTTTGCTGCAAGGAAATAGTTTTTTAATGGTACTGGATTGCATGAAGAAGGCAGAATATGTTGTCTGAACATGAGGTAATGGAAGAGATTTACACTGAAGAAAAGTGGAAATACCTTGAATATAGTCAAATATAGCTACTATTACCTGTTATATGATTACAGTAAGCTAAATAGAATAATATTAAGCCTACTGCTCACCACTTTTCCCAATTTCAAACTGGAAATAGTGTTATTCTTTTGTCAGATCATTTCTGCTCAAAGTTTGAAGTTAGTACAAATTTCTAAAAATAAATTTGATAATCTTATATTTAGTTTATTGTAATATTGTAACAGGAATTATTTTACACATGGGCCACTTTTTCCATGGAATAAAAACATTTATTTTTTACGCAGTCCAAATCCTGTGCTCTGATTGGCTGGCGAGTGGGTCCGTATCCTCCGGTACGGACCCCAGTTACGGACCCCAGTTATGGACCTCTGGTGACTTGATCGTTCACAACAACAACAAACATAGTAGAAATTTTTTTTGTCAACATTTATCTTTTTTTATAAGATTTATTTATAAGATTTTTATCAAAAATCTTATAAATTTTTGCCAGCATTTCTCAGGAGAATAGCATTAATTTTACAGCATGGATAGCGATAATGAGTCTTCACAGCGAAAGCGAGTTTTACTACCCTGAGGAAGAAGAAATAAAATAAAACATTTCAGGAGAAAGCTCATCTCATTATCTGTAGCCGCTTTATCCTGTTCTACAGGGTTGCAGGCAAGCTGGAGCCTATCCCAGCTGACTACAGGCGAAAGGTGGGATACACCCTGTACAAGTCGCCAGGTCATCACAGGGCTGACACATAGACACAGACAACCATTCACACTCACACCTACGCTCAATTTAGAGTCACCAGTTAACCTAACCTGCATGTCTTTGGACTGTGGGAGAAACCGGAGCACCCGGAGGAAACCCACGCGGACACAGGGAGAACATGCAAACTCCATACAGAAAAGCCCTCGCCGGCCCCGGGGCTCGAACCCGGACCTTCTTGCTGTGAGGCGACAGCGCTACACCAGTACACCACCGTGCCGCCCTTCAGGAGAAAGCTAAAACCTGTAATTTGCTAACACCAAGCAAAAACATGGCTGAATCCTGAATGATTAAATTTTGTATAAATAGGGGACTACATACAGTGGTGCTTGAAAGTTTGTGAACCCTTTAGAATTTTCTATATTTCTGCATAAATATGACCTAAAACATCAACAGATTTTCACACAAGTCCTAAAAGTAGATAAAGAGAACCCAGTTAAACAAATGAGACAAAAATATTATATTTGGGCATTTATTTATTGAGGAAAATGATCCAATATTACATATCTGCGAGTGGCAAAAGTATGTGAACCTTTGCTTTCAGTATCTGGTGTGACCCCCTTGTGCAGAAAGAAGAAAGAAGAAAGAAGAAACAGCCCGAAGGCCCTCCGAGAGGCGGGATGGAAGAAGGGCCTACCAGGACGGATCACATGGTTTCGGACATTACTATGATGACTAACGAGACTAAGATTCTTAGAAAGTGCGGGTGCGGATGGGAAAGAATGACAACACTTAGGGGTCTTCATATCCATATGGGGAAGAAAAAGTGTGGAGAGAGCCTCAAGCGACGTTGCACTGCTCAGGCAGGTCAGACAAGTGGGATCCAAGGCCAGGTTGAAAACCACAGTGCTGTTGGGCCCAGTGTCGTAGAGGAAGAACAGGACGTGAAGAGGGAGGAGGAAGAGAGGGAATGTAACGATCCCCAAGAAGCCATCCCAGCAGCACCCCCAAGCAACCCAGGAACAAGGCCATCCCCACAAACCAGAAGCCTGAAAACCCTAGTGCAGAGGAACAGAATCAAATGGCCAAAGTCCAATGAGACGGAGGAGTGGAGAAGGTTGGATGAACATCTGAGTGGACTGCTCCAGAATGCTCTGCGTGGATCAGTAGAATCGAGGCTGAACCTGTTTGGCGAGATTTTATATGAAGAATGTAACAGCAGGCTCGGCGAAGTTGTCAGCCGGAAAGCTGGCAAAAGGGCCAAGGGAAGGAGGGAGAAGGAAATCGAGGACCTGGTGGTAGATAGAAGGCGTCTCCGGAAGCATTGGAAGAAAGCAGAAGATGCAGAGAAAGAGGGTCTAAAGGCCCTCTGGAGAGACATCAGAAGAAAGCTGGCTGCCCTACGAAGGGCCGAGCGCATCCAACGACGGAGGAAAAGGAAGAAGGAGAGGGCAAACTTCTTCAAGAATCCATTCCGGCATGCACGAGGCCTTCTGGAGGAAAAAAACAGTGGAGTGTTGGAGGTATCCAAGGAGGACCTAGAGAAACACATTCAGGCCCAGTATAGTGACCCAGCCAGGAGTGAACAGCTGAGCTCGCCAGGCTATGTGCCCAAGCCAGCTGAACCAACAACAGAATTCGATGTGTCTCCCCCTAAACTCAGCGAAGTAAGGCAAGTTGTCCACAAGGCAAGGTCATCATCAGCACCAGGGCCAAATGGAGTCCCATATAAACTTTATAAGAACTGCCCACATGTGCTGAAACTCCTGTGGACACTGATGAAAACTGCCTGGACTAAACAGACCATCCCCGCTGAGTGGCAGAGGGCGGTAGCAGTCCCAATTCCTAAAGAGCAAAACTCTAGAACCCTCGATCAGTTTAGAAGTATAGCCTTGCTGAATGTTGAGGGGAAGATCTTCTTTTCAGTAATGGCGAGAAGAATGACCGCATACCTCATGGCCAATGGATATATAGACACCAGCTGTCAGAAGGCAGGGATTCCCGGTTTCCCAGGGTGTGTGGAACATGCCTCAATGATATGGGATCAAATCCAGACAGCAAAGAGGGAGAAGAAGGACCTGCATGTAGTGTGGCTAGACATAGCGAATGCATATGGCTCAGTGCCCCACCAACTCATTGCATTTGCATTGGACTTCTTCTATATCCCCACTAACATCAAGGCCATGATAGCAAGCTACTTTCAGAATATGCACATGCTTCAGACTGCAAAACTTTACCACCAAGTGGCAGCAACTGGAGGTAGGCATTGCCATGGGGTGTTCCATCTCCCCCATCCTCTTTGTGGCTGCGTTTGAGGTCATTCTAACAGGAGCAAGGCAGGTGGCGGGGGGAGTCAGATTGCCGCAGGGCCAACGGCTTCCCCCATTACGAAGTTACATGGACGACATCACATGCCTTCTGCAAATGGCTCCATGCATGTCGAGGCTGCTCAGACGATTGGACGAGCTGATTAGCTGGGCCAGAATGAAGTTTAAACCGGGCAAGTCTAGGAGCCTCTCTATGCGCAAGGGAGAACGTAACGACAGGGCTGTGTTCACCATAGGAGGAGAAAACTTCCCCCTCATTGCTGACCAGCCAATCCGCAGTCTGGGAAGACAATATACATCCAGTCTCTCAGACAAGTCGATGGGGAGGACCATTCTGCAGCAGCTATCAGCAGGCCTGGAGAAGATCGATGTCAGCCAGTTGCCCGGAAAGTACAAGGTGTGGTGTTACCACTTTACCTTGTACCCAAGAGTAATGTGGCCGCTGAAGCTCTGCGAGGTCACCTCCTCAGCTGTAACTTGGATGGAGACAAAAGCCAATGCCTCCATCCGTAAATGGCTGGGGCTCCCAAAGTGCTTTTCAGCAACAGGTCTGTATGGATGGAATGCACTCCAACTGCCCCTGAAGTCCATCACCCTTGGGTATAGGCAGGAGAAGGCAAGGCTTGTAATGGAGTTGAGGGAGTCTTCCAATGCAGCGGTGAAGGACCAGTGGGCACGGGTTAAGACGGGGAGGAAGTGGAAGGTGGAGGAGGAGGTGCAGAGGGTAGTAAGCAGGATACAACACCAGGAAGTGGTTGGCAGGGTCCAGCTAGGGAGGGCAGGCCTTGGATGGAGGGAGCCACCCCGTGTGTGGTCCAGAGCAAGTAAGAAGGAGAGGAAGGACCTGGTGGCTGCTGAGATGGCCAGGATGGAGCAGGAGGAGCTCAAAGTCAAGGCCATCGCTCAGGGCCAGCAGGGCCGTTGGACAACATGGGAGGGGATGACGAGAAAAACTGTCAGCTGGGCGGATCTCTGGAAGACTCCACAGGCCCGCCTTAGTTTCCTAATCCGAGCAACGTATGACACCTTACCCTGCCTTCGTAACTTACATCAGTGGCTGGGGACAGAACAAGCCTGTGACCTATGTGGTACCAACAACGCTTCGTGACAACATGTCCTGTCAGGATGCAGGACAGCTCTGACACAGGGGAGGTTGAGATGGCGTCACGATCAGATCCTCCGAAAGCTGGCCGAGATCGTGGAAACAGCAAGGCGTGAGGCGAGCAGAGAAGAGACAGCGGGAGCCCAACATCGCATCCACTTCCTCAGGCAGGGAGAACTGCCAGCCGGATTAGGAAGGATACTACCATCAAAGCTCCTCAATCAAGGTGCAGAGTGGAGGATGGCAGTGGACGTGGGCAGGCAACTTCAATTTCCCCAAGAGATCTGCAGCACCTCCCTACGACCTGACATGGTATTGTGGACCACAGTGGAGAGAAAAGCACTGTTGGTAGAGTTGACTGTGCCATGGGAAGAGGGGTTGGCAGCTGCCCATGAGAGGAAGAGGGCAAAGTACTCTGACCTACTGGTAGAGTGCAGGGAAGCCGGATGGAGTACGAGGCTATACCCTGTGGAGGTAGGGGTAAGAGGCTTTGTGGCAGACTCGACAACCCGGCTGCTGAGAGACTTAGGCCTGCGTGGCACCAGTTTGCAGAGGGCCATCAGGGGGCTATCTGAGGAGGCAGAGAAGGCAAGTTTTTGGCTCTGGCTGAGACGGAGGGATGTAGCGTGGGGAGCAGGTACGATTTAAGAATGCTAGCTGCAGGGGGTGGCAGGGAGACGTCCCTGTTCACTGCCCCGCCACCAGGAGATGTTCTGGGGTAAGGGGCGAAACATCTATGAGCGGTGGTCCCCAGCTGACGACCCTGCAGCTAGCAAACAAGGCACCGGTGGAGGTGCTGCATGCCAAAAGGCAGTGCAGGAGAACACCTACCTGTATAAAGAAATGCAACTAAATGTTTCCAGTAACTGTTGATCAGTCCTGCACACCGGCTTGGAGGAATTTTATCCCATTCCTCTGTACAGAACAGCTTCAACTCTGGGATGTTGGTGGGTTTCCTCACATGAACTGCTCACTTCAGGTCCTTCCACAACATTTTAATTGGATTAAGGTCAGGACTTTGACTTGGCCATTCCAAAACATTAACTTTATTCTTCTTTAACCATTCTTTGGTGGAATGACTTGTGTGCTTAGGGTCGTTGTCTTGCTGCATGACCCACCTTCTCTTGAGATTCGGTTCATGGACAGATGTCCTGACATTTTCCTTTAGAATTCACTGGTATAATTCAGAATTCATTGTTCCATCAATGATGGCAAACTGTCCTGGCCCAGATACAGCAAAACAGGCCCAAACCATGATACTACCACCACCATGTTTCACAGATGGGATAAGCTTCTTATGCTGGAATGCAGTGTTTTCCTTTCTCCAACCATAACGCTTCTCATTGAAACCAAAAAGTTCTATTTTGGTCTCATCCGTCCACAGAACATTTTTCCAATATCCTTATGGCTTGTCCACATGATCTTTAGCAAACTGCAGATGAGCAGCAATGTTCTTTTGGGAGAGCAGTAGCTTTCTCCTTGCAATCCTGCCATGCAGACCATTGTTGTTCAGTGTTCTCCTGATGGTGAATGCATGAACATTAACATTAGCCAATGTGTGAGAGGCCTTCAGTTGCTTAGAAGTTACCCTGGGGTCCTTTGTGACCTCGACGACTATTACATGCCTTGCTCTTGGAGTGATCTTTGTTGGTCGATCACTCCTGGGGAGGGTAACAATGGCCTTAAATTTCCTCTATTGTACACAATCTGTCTGACTGTGGATTGGTGGAGTCCAAACTCTTTAGAGATGGTTTTGTAACCTTTTCCAGCCTGATGAGCATCAACAACGCTTTTTCTGAGGTCCTCAGAAATCTCCTTTGTTCATGCCATGATACACTTGTGATAAACATGTGCTGTGAAGATCAGACTTTGATAGATCCCTGTTCTTTAAATAAAATAGGGTGCCCACTCACACCTGATTGTCATCCCATTGATTGAAAACACCTGACTCGAATTTCATCTTCAAATTAATTGCTAATCCTAGAGGTTCACATACTTTTGCCACTCACAGATATGTAATATTGGATCATTTTCCTCAATAAATAAATGACCAAGTATAATATTTTTGCCTCATTTGTTTAACTGGGTTCTCTTTATCTACTTTTAGGACTTGTGTGAAAATCTGATGATGTTTTAGGTCATATTTATGCAGAAATATAGAAAATTCTAAAGGGTTCACAAACTTTCAAGCACCACTGTAGGCGGCAAAATGTAGTTTTTTTCCTGCCATGGAAGTGCACTTGTATACCGAGGAGCAAGCAATTTGCATTACAGCCGTGAATAAGGATTCAAAATAGCATTAATTTTACATCATGGATAGCTATAACGACAGTGTTCACAGCGAAAGCCATTTTACTACCCTGAGGAAGACAAAATAAAAGAAAACATTTCAGGAGAAAGCTAAAAACCTCTAACTTGCTAACAGTTTGTTCTCATTAGTTAATGAGGCCCATTTTGGACCATGTTGTCCTAATACATAATATTACGTTAGGTAAAAACTTTAAACCAGTACAATCTGTTCTTCAAAGTTTTACCAAATGGCTTTATTTATGCAATATAAAGGTCATAATACTGTATAACTTTAGTCGAGCAAAAACATGGCTGAATCCTGAATGACTCAATTTTGTATAAATAGGGGACTACATAGGCGGCAAAATGTAGTTTTTTTTCCTGCCATGGAAGTGCACTTGTATACTGAGGAGGAAGCCATTTGCATTACAGCTGTGAATGAGGATTCAAAATGGCGGCTTGCCTCGGCTTTCCCTTTCGGGCACTCTCGTTTTCTGTTAGAATTTGGTAAAGAAAAAAATATATATTATTTACCAGCTTAAGGTCGGTCCGTATGGTGAAATACCGTGACCTCAGCCTTGAATACTGACCTTGGCCCAGAGGGCCTCGGTCAGTACTTTCAAGACCTCGGTCATGGTATTTCAGGATACGGACCTCCCAGCTAGTAAATAACATATATGTATTCTATTCCCTTCTAGTGGGTTTATTGATGGCATGCAATATTATCATATAGCTTATCCTACATGTATTACGCCATTCTCCCCAGTGGAGAATGAGTGTGCAATGTTGTTATAATATTACACGTTGTCAAGACAACACATCACATTTCGGAAAAAAATCCATATTATTTTAAATATTCCATTCAGCTAGCATGATATTAAACTCGTCTTCGACTCATTCAATATCGTGCTAGCTGAATGGAATATATCAGTAGACTGCTCAAAGCCAGCCAATATTATTTAAATATTATTTTATAAGATTTTCACTTGCTAAGATGGCTTTTTTGTGGTTTAGTAGTTAGTAGTAAAAGTATTGATAATTCCTATTCTTTTACAGTTTTTGAATTAATTTAACTGTCGAATTTATTGAATATGTATATTGAATGTCTGGCCTAACCATGAGCTTCCTGTTCTGGATCATTCGGAGCAGGTATTGAAGTCTAGACAGACATTAGAGGCAGTGGAGACAGGTGTGGTCAGAACAAATAAACGGGTAAAAGTAGCTTTGATTCAACCCTCGTCCAAAGTTTATCCACATGTGGAAGTAAGGACAGGTAGGAGCATGTCTGACCACACAGATTAGTGCATTTATCTGTATTTGTTGATTTCACTCTTCAGTGGCAAAAGGAGTTTTACTTTGCTCAGCTGGCAAATACTATGAACATGAATTATTTGAGGCCATTGTTGAGCGCAATGTCCATTTCCTCATACTCTTAGCAGGACTTGAACTCGACACACTCACACTAGACAGTCCCAGTAGCCTCTATAGAGGGCAAAGGCAATGAGGGCTCTAGTTGTCTCCTGGCCTGCTGCTGTGGGCTCTTTGAACTGTGTATAGAGAAAAAAAAATTACCACAGATTGATTTAGGCTTGATTCATAAATGAAACAAAAGGAGGAAACTTGGCAGAGCAATTTGCGGTCCATTACACTCGTCACTCAGGATGCAGACCATTGGACATGTCTGGACATTCTCTCAGACTTTCACTTCGATTCAAAGTGTTCATGGCTGCCTGAACACAGAACAGACCTTTCACCATCATAAGAAGATATTTACATGAACTTAAGCTAATGTATAGAAAAAGACTTACTGTACAACTCATTGTTCAGTTTATTAAAAACCAGGAATAGTATTCGATCCCTAAAGCATGATTTTTAATTTCCATAATATTCCATTGGCTGAGGTTTTATTAAATAGTCTCACACAGCTATAGAAGTGAGTTATTTATAGTACCAGTCAAAAGTTTGGACACACCTTCTAATTCAATGTTTTTTTTTCTTTATTTTTATTAATTTAAAAAACCCTTCATATCTTAAAGTAATGATGGATGTCGATTACTACAGTTGTGGAATAGAGCTATTTACTGCATTTTTATTATTTACTATTTACTGTTTGATCTCAAACACATTAAGAAGGCAAGAAATTCCTCCATTTAAATTTTCACGAGGCACGCCTATTAATTGAAAAGCATTCCAGGTGACTACCTCATGAAGCTGGTTAAGATAATGCCAATAGTGTACAAAGTGTGATCAAGGTAAACACTGGCTACTTTAAAGAATCAAAATATGAAATATATTTTCTTTTTTTCACACTTTTTTGTTCACTACATAATTCCATATATGTTCCAGATGTTATTTCGTAGTTTAGATGTCTTCAGTATTGTTCTATAGTGTAGAAAATAGTCAAAATACAGAAAAAACTATGAATGAGTAGAGTAGGGTGTACAAACTTTTGACTGGTACTGTATAATCACACAATCCCCTGTCACCAATATGAGGTTGGGTTCCATTTTGAGTCTCTTCCCTCTCAAGGTTTCTTCCTCATGTCGTCTCAAAGAGTTTTTCATTGCCAATGTCAGTTTCTGGCTTGCTCATTAGGGATAAATTTTATCATTCATAAGTATATGTAAAATGTATATATTTCTGTAAAGCTGCTTTGTGACAATGTCAATTCTTAAATGCACTATACAAATGAAATTGAATTATTATTTATAGGGCAGCATGGTGGTGTAGTGGTTAGCACTGTCACCTCACAACAAGAAGGTTCTGGGTTCAAGCCCAGCGGCTGATGAGGGCCTTTCTGTGTGGAGTTTGCATGTTCTCCCCGTGTCTGCGTGGGTTTCCTCCGGGTGCTCCGGTTTCCCCCACAGTCCAAAGACATGCAGGTTAGGCTAATTGGTGGCTCTGAATTGACCGTAGGTGTGAGTTTGAATGGTTGCTTGTCTCTATGTATCAGCCCTGCTATGACCTGGTGACTTGTCCAGGGTGTACCCCCCCTCTCGCCCATAGTCAGCTGGGAAAGGCTCCAGCTTGCCCGTGACCCTGCAAGGATAACCGGTTACATATAATGGATGGATATTACTGATATATTTTTTTAAAGCATAAGTAAGTATAAGTTTCACTTGAATACAGGTTTCCTCAGGAGTAACACTCAGGGTAAGGGGGGAAAAAACATTAATAAAGTCTTGACCATTATTTTATTCACAATTTCAATTTAGACAGTTATGTGTAGATATTGTACATCATGTGTAAATATTTAAATAATATTGGCTGACTTTGAGTGGTATATCAGATGTATTCCATTCAGCCAGCATGATATTGAACAAGTCGAAGATGAGTTCAATATCATGCCGGCTGAATGGAATATATCTGATATACCATGAAAAAACCCAGCCAATATTATTCATATGCATGCACATTTGATGAAACAATAATAGATTTTACAAAAAGTTAAGAACAGGAGGGTAACTTACCAATATTGAATGCTGATTCTGATTGAATGTAATTCAATGTTCTGTCAATCCAATGTACAAAGTCAAAGTTCTAACAATAAAAATGGTACGAGTCCAAAAAGCCTGAACAACAACCCAACTTATATACAAGCTATATCCAGGTAGACAGTTCAAGTTCACAGTTACTTTCGGTAGGAGTTAATTGTTACATTGCAGTTGTTCAAAACAAAAGGGCTTTGCTGAGTGAAGTCCTCTTGTAAAAGTCTCCATCACTTTTCCTCACCTCCAAGTAGAACATTGACAAAATTTCCACTATTGCTCTCTCTTCCAGTTTTTCTCTTATAAATATGTGTGAAGAATATCCAGTGAAGTTTTTGTAGCCTTTCGGGTGTCCAGCGCGTCTGTCTTGTTAAACCTTCAGCTTTTAATGAAACAAACGTCATCGCCATGTTTATGTACAAACTGTCCAAGTCACTCACTAGCATGGAAGTTTTGCATCTCCGATGTCTCTTTTCCAGTTTTTTGATGTCCGTTGGTATGTTTTTCTCTTGTAAATATGCGTGAAGAACATATAATGAAGTTTTGGTAGCCTTTCGGGTGTTCAGCGCGTCTTTAGTTTCAGTTTTCAGTTTATTTATTTTGTGCTTAAACCGAGCACCATCTTCTCTCTCTTCGGGCCGACAAAGAAATGATTGTGTGCATGTGCAGCAGACAAGTTGTCACTGGATCTTTGCATGAGCTCCGAAATGTGATGTGTTGTCTTGACAACGTGCAATATTATAACAATATTGCATGCTCATTCTCCATTGGGGAGAGTGGTGTAATACATAAAGGATAAGCGATATGATTAAAAATATTGCATGCCATCAATAAACCCACTAGAAGGGAATAGAATACTGTAGCAGTCCATGTAGGTGGGTGGAGCACAGAAGGACGGCAGGACAGAACTGGTTTAACAAAACTCTCTTTTATTTGCACTTTTCAGTTGCACACACACACTCAGACACACGCACACACATCAGCCGTCTGGTTGTGGAGAGAGTCCCTCTGCTCTCACTCTCTCTCCTTAAGAAGGGCGCGGTCACTGGGAAGACACACAAACACATCAATTAACAACAGGTGTAGTGATTCTGCCACTTAACTTCCCCGACTCCGCCCTCCTGTCACAGACCGATGCTAGACCACGCCCCCGCTGCCACATACCCCCACCGCCCGACTCAGGCCGGGCAGCCGTCCGGCCCGCAGCCGACTCCCCCCCCCCCCCCCCCCTTGACGGGAGAGGAAGTCCGCCATGACCATCTGCGCCCCCGGCCTGTGGATCACCTTGAAGTTAAAGGGTTGGAGTGCCAGATACCAACGGGTGATCCGCGCATTGGCATCCTTCATGCGGTGGAGCCACTGGAGGGGCGTGTGGTCCGAACAGAGGGTGAAAGGGCATCCCAGCAGGTAGTACCGGAGGGCGAGGACCGCCCACTTGATCCCCAGGCACTCCTTCTCAATGGTACTGTAGCGCCCCTCACGCACCGACAGCTTGCGGCTAATGTACAAGACGGGGCGATCCTCCCCCTCCACCTGCTGGGACAAAACGGCCCCCAGCCCTCTGTCCGACGCATCCGTCTGCAACATAAAGGGGAGAGAAAAGTCAGGGGAGTGTAAAAGTGGCCCCCCACACAGTGCAGCCTTAACCTTAGAAAAAGCCCGCTGGCATTGCTCCATCCACTGGACCGGATCTGGTGCCCCCTTTTTAGTCAGATCAGTCAGCGGGCTGGTGACATCCGAATAATTAGGTATAAACCTACGATAATAGCCAGCCAGCCCCAGGAACTGTCTCACCCCCTTTTTGGTCTTGGGCCTCGGGCAGGCCGCAATCGCTGCAGTCTTGTTAATTTGGGGACGCACTTGCCCGTTGCCCAAGTGGAAGCCCAGATATCGTACTTCCACCCGCCCAATCGCACACTTCTTCGGGTTGGCCGTGAGACCCGCCCGCCTCAGTGACCTAAGGATGGCCCTCAGGTGTTGTAGGTGCCGCGGCCAGTCATTACTATAAGTAATGATATCGTCTAAGTATGCGGCCGCATAGGTGGCGTGGGGGCGGAGGACCCTGTCCATCAGCCGCTGAAATGTAGCAGGCGCCCCAAATAGCCCAAAAGGAAGTGTGACGAATTGGTGTAAGCCGAACGGTGTGGAAAAGGCCGTTTTTTCATGGGATAATGGAGTCAAGGGGATCTGCCAATAACCCTTTGTTAAATCCAGTGTCGAGTAAAAACGAGCCGTGCCTAGCCGATCGAGCAACTCATCAATACGAGGCATTGGGTACGCATCGAATTTAGACACTGCATTGACTTTTCTATAGTCCACACAGAACCGGACCGACCCGTCGGCCTTGGGTACCAAGACCACCGGGCTGCTCCAGTCACTGTGGGACTCCTCGACGATGCCCATTTCGAGCATGGCCTCGAGTTCTTCCCAAACCACCTTTTTCTTGTGTTCGGGTAACCTGTAAGGGTGGCTACGCACTACCACCCCCGGGGGCGTCTCAATGTGGTGCTCTATGAGGTTAGTGCGGCCGGGCAGGGGTGAGAACACGTCTGAAAACTCGGTCTGCAACTGGGCAACCTCCGCGAGTTGGGTCGGGGAGAGGTGGTCTCCACAGGGGACCGGAGAGGGACGTGATGCTAATGTTCCTTTTTGAACCTCTGGCCCCAGCTCCGCCTTCTCCGGAACCACCGACACCAACGCCACGGGGACCTCCTCGTTCCAGAGTTTGAGTAGATTGAGGTGGTAAATCTGTAGCGCCCCACCCCTGTCCGTTCGCTTCACCTCATAGTCGACGTCCCCGACTCGCCGTGTGACCTCAAAGGGTCCTTGCCACTTGGCAACTAATTTAGAGCTCGATGTGGGCAACAGTACGAGTACTTTCTCTCCCAGTGCAAACTCTCTAAGGCGCGTACCCTTGTCGTACAGGTGGGTTTGCCGTTCTTGGGCCTGCCACAAATTCTCCTGGGTTAGTTGTGTGAGTGTGTGGAGTTTTGCGCGCAGGTCAATAACATATTGAATTTCATTTTTGCTTGGTGAAGGTCCCTCCTCCCAATTTTCTCGCAGCACATCTAAAATGCCGCGCGGCTTACGCCCATATAATAATTGAAACGGGGAGAACCCCGTGGAGGCTTGGGGGACCTCTCGCACTGCAAAGAGCAAGGGTTTGAGCCATTTATCCCAGTTACGCGCGTCCTCGCTTACAAATTTCTTAATTATGTTTATAAGGGTGCGATTAAACCGTTCCACTAAGCCGTCCGTTTGTGGGTGATAAACGCTGGTGCGGATCGGCTTAATCCCTAATAACCCATACAGTTCATTCAGTGTTCGTGACATAAACGAGGTGCCTTGATCAGTCAGAATCTCTTTCGGGATTCCAACTCGGGAGAAGACGCGGAAGAGCGCCTCCGCAATACTGCGTGCTGAGATATTGCGAAGAGGCACTGCTTCCGGGTATCGCGTTGCATAGTCCACCAGAACTAATATAAAGCGGTACCCTCGTGTTGACCGATCTAATGGCCCGATGAGATCCATCCCAATTCTTTCGAATGGGGTCTCGATTAACGGTAGAGGGCGCAAAGGCGCTTTTGGAATGGCCGCTGGATTTACTAACTGGCATTCACGGCATGCCGTACACCACTTACGGACATTGCCGCGAATCCCCGGCCAATAGAATCGGGCCATTATTCGGGCTAGTGTTTTATCCTGCCCTAAGTGTCCAGCCATGGGATTAAAGTGAGCCGCCTGGAATACCAATTCCCGGCGGCTCTTCGGAATTAAAAGCTGCATGACTCGCTCTTTAGTTTGAGTGTCCTGCGTCACTCAGTATAATCTGTCCTTCATAATCGCGAAGTAGGGGAAGGACGGGGCGGCGTTCAGCTGGAGTGTTTGACCATCGATTACTCTCACTTGGTCAAAAGCATGCCGCAGAGTCTCGTCTCACGATTGCTGTAATGGGAAATCCGCGAGGGATTCCCCAATAGAGAGAGGAGGAGCCGGCGGCTCCTCACTCTGGCGCGGAGATGACGTAGACGGCTCTGTGACAGCTGCTCCCGCCAAAGCGACACCGGGACCTCCCCCTGTCAAATGGCAGGACCCACTCTTGACTAAGTGTGTCATTAAACCCCGAAATCCCGGCCAATCAGTCCCCAAAATTAAAGAGTGGGTAAGGCGAGGATTAATCGCCGCCTTCACTATAAATTTTTCCCCTCTGAAAATAATGTGGACCGACACTAAAGAGTAGTTGTGAACATCTCCGTGCACACACAACACCTTCACCAATTGTGCCCCCAATGCCTCGTCTTGCACCAGGTTTTGGTGGATTGAGGTCTGATTGCAGCCAGAATCCACCAACGCCTGATATGTATCCCCTTGGATACTCACTGGTATGCGATACGCTCCGGCCCGATCAAGGGTGGCTCCTGGCGCATTGGGGATCCGAACCACCGCGCCCACCTCCATTATCGAGCACTGCTGTTGGAGGTGGCCCGGTTCCCCGCAGTGCCAGCAAACCGGCCCGGGCTTCCTCTCTGCACTAGTGCTCTGGGGCTCACTCACCTGAGGGGGGGGAGAGACAGACACAGAAGGGAGACACGGAAGGGCACCGTGGGTGCGGCGGGCCGGCTGAGGTGGCGCCGGCCCCCGTCTACGCGGTGGGGGAATGGGGCGAGGAGAAGACACAGGAGGAGGGGAGAGAGAGAGGAGAGAAGAGAAGAGGTCGTCTGCTGTCCTGCCGTCGGGACAGCCGCCAGATGATCCTCCGCCAGCTCGATTGCCTGATCCAGCAACGCCAGGCGGTGGCACTGGACCCACTCTGCGGTTCCCGCTGGTAGACGCGCGATGAACTGTTCCAGTACCACCTGGTCGATGAGTCCCTCAGCGTCGGAGCTGTCAGCCCTCAACCACTGCCAGCAGGCGTCCCGGAGTTGCTGGCCAAACGCGAACGGCCGGCCGACTTCCTCCAAGCACAGAGCGCGGAAACGCTGATGTTGTTGCTCCGGGGTGCGTCCCACCCACTGGAGGACGGCCCGGCAAAGGTCCGCGTAGGCCAGCCGGCGGTTGGCGGGGAGCTGTAGCGCAGCCAGCTGCGCCTCTCCCGTTAGCAGGGGGAGGAGGCGCGCCGCGCACTGTTCCACCGGCCACCCTGAGGTCTCTGCTACCTGCTCAAAGAGCGTGAAGAATGCCTCGGGGTCGTCCTGCGGGCCCATCTTCATGGGGGGGGGAAGGGCCCGCGGTGGTGGAGTTGGTGGACCCCGCCGACGCAAGGAGGTGCCAGAACGCCCGACGATCTTCCTGTTGTGCCAGCACCAGGGCCTCGAACCATTGTTCTTGCTCCTTTCGGAGGGCGAGCAGCGCCTGGTGCTGGCTCTGTTGGGCCGTGGTGAGGGTGTGGATCAGGTCGGCGAAGGTGGAGGACTCCATGGGGCTGTTGTCTTCTGTGCTCGAGTCCCGGGTTTTGGCACCACTGTAGCAGTCCATGTAGGTGGGTGGAGCACAGAAGGACGGCAGGACAGAACTGGTTTAACAAAACTCTCTTTTATTTGCACTTTTCAGTTGCACACACACACTCAGACACACGCACACACATCAGCCGTCTGGTTGTGGAGAGAGTCCCTCTGCTCTCACTCTCTCTCCTTAAGAAGGGCGCGGTCACTGGGAAGACACACAAACACATCAATTAACAACAGGTGTAGTGATTCTGCCACTTAACTTCCCCGACTCCGCCCTCCTGTCACAGACCGATGCTAGACCACGCCCCCGCTGCCACAAATACATGTTTTTATTCCATGGAAAAAGTGACCTGTATGTATAATAATCACCAATATTCTACTGTACATCATTGAATAATGCAAACCAACTTCTTTTTTCTCTTTCTTACAGTTATCTTTAGGTGGGGAAGTACATTCTGTACATTCTGTAAATAGGTACACCCCAGTACACTTGCCTTTTAATGTTCCACATTTGGCAGACCTCACATTCATATTTCTACACATGCTGTCTCTGTCGGCCCACTACTCGTTTGCACTCTGTCCCACTGAGACGAAGGAACACGTTTTAAAGGGTTATGAACAGGTCAGCGTGTTTAGAATGAAATAAATGGCTTTATTGGTCCTGTAACATTTCCTTTTTGTTTCTGTGCTCCCCCACGTGCTCTGGTTTATGTGGGGTAGTAAGTAACTGCGGTGCCTCTCTACTTTTCAGGCCCATTAATTTAGTCTGCGAAATGGAGTGCGACATAAAGCGGGAGTAGCTGCGTTACGCAGTAAAAGGCAGCTCGGTGCAATGCCTAAATGTTCCTGTCACTAAATTACATTAAACACATCACTTCCACTCCATCTTACTTCTCCTCTGATTTGCACATGCACTGATCATTTTCCAGAAAGCTTTTTGGATTAAATTTGATAATGCTTATAAGAGCGCATAAGAGATTGCAGGTGCAAAACCATAGAAATCACTTTAACTCCTCTCAACTGACTAGAATAATGAAAATACACTTCTGTGCAAAAGTTCTGCTAGAGTGTATGCACAGGGCAGGTCATGGATTTTATGTGTTGGTGTGCGTGCGCGGGCCTGTGTGCCAGCTCACCATGGTTAACCACCACTTGTGTTACAGTGCATTACTCCACAGCAGTGCTTGCGTTCCTGGGCCCCTTTTCTTTCTTTAGCACAATCACAAAACAGCAAGCAAGGTGCAGAGAAACCTGATCAGGACTCCACCCTCCAAATGATACACTGCCAGCCACTACTACAATAACACACTGTGCGTTTGTTGCTGGATCTGTCACGTGATCTGCCCGTCAGACAGGCTGCAGCTGCATTCAGTGAGGGAAGTGTTTTTGTTTACTTCAACCAGGCTAGAGATGAAGAAGCCAGACACTTGTGTGTGTGTGTGTGTGTGTGTGTGTGTGTGTGTGTGTGTGTGTGTTCAGTCACATGACCTCTCTGTTCCTCTGGCACTATGACCAAAATCTCTGGTCTGTGGCAGAGCTGGAGTAATCTCTGATGATTGTATGGCTGAATTTAGATGCTTGTGTTGCGTCGTTCCTATAAGTGTTTACTTTGTGCCTTTTGAATAAACACACATTAAAATATCGGTAGGGCTGTGACCGATCAAGCAACACAAAAACCAATGAGTCCTAGAGTGCAGGAAAATGTGATGACCCAGTGAAACACTCCAGACTTTGGTGAGAGGGATCCTTAATGGTAGGGTTGCTCATTTTACTGGGAGAGAGAGTGGGGTGAGGGTAAGGCCGTGTGTGTTTTTGGTGTGTGTGTGTCAGTGTGTATGAGCGTGCGGAGAAGGGGGGAGAGCTGCTTTAGCCTGACTGGAGCCACTATGGAGGAACAGAAGTAGAGTAATGAAGGGGTAGTGGTTTGTCGCTGAGCGTACATACATGCACACTCTTCCAGTAGAGACGCAAGGTAGGATGATGAGTGTTTAATTAGGGTAAGTGTATTCTTTTGTCCCCGCAGTGGCTCTTGGGTAGTCCCTTGGGCTATTTCCTCTGTCTCCCACTTGAGATTGCTGATACATTTGGACTCAATTGGGGCTTGTGCAAACCTTGTGCCCTCTGTTATTTAATGACTACTTCATCTGTAGTCCTTTAGTTCACCAACATATTGTGTTGCTAGCCATGTGATATTGTCTTGCTTCCACAAACAGGCATTCACATTGACAGGATACACTTCTAAGCCATATTATTTATGCTGCGTTTTAACCTGGCTACTGGCATGCACAAGTGGACTGGATGTCTTTGTTTTTGTGTTGCCGTCTTTTTTGTGACAGTTTTTGGAAGCTACGAGATTCAATACCTATTATGTACACACACAATTAGACAGAAAATAGCTTGGTAATCAGAGAGCGTCTATTGTTCATGGTTGTTTGGTTGTTAATGTTCTTTTTTTTCATTACAGATTGCACACACCATGTGATATAGTTTACAGCTGTTGTCCAAATTTGTCCATGGACTTAATCAGAGTCATTAATGTTGCTGGTGCACTCCCAAGTCCATTTTCACTTGAGAGGGAACAAATTTTTTCCAAAGTCTGCCATGGTTTCCTGCTGTTGTCCTTAAGTACCTCAGGCGATACGGTTTTATAGAGAAATGAGGATAATTTAGGTAATAAACAATAACATAATTGTGTTTACAACACCCCATGAGTGAAAAGAATATACAATACAAATACTTACTTATTACAAATTACAAATTATGTATTTAAAAAACCCATCATTTTCAACCTCCTTGGTATGAGCTAAAACCTGAAAATAAACATGGACATCTCCATGTTCGGGCAGCACGGTGGTGTAGTGGTTAGCACTGTCGCCTCACAGCAAGAAGGTCCGGGTTCGAGCCCCGTGGTCGGCGAGGGCCTTTCTGTGCGGAGTTTGCATGTTCTCCCCGTGTCCGCGTGGGTTTCCTCCGGGTGCTCCGGTTTCCCCCACAGTCCAAAAACATGCAGGTTAGGTTAACTGGTGACTCTAAATTGAGCGTAGGTGTGAATGTGAGTGTGAATGGTTGTCTGTGTCTATGTGTCAGCCCTGCGATGACCTGGCGACTTGTCCAGGGTGTACCCCGCCTTTCACCCGTAGTCAGCTGGGATAGGCTCCAGCTTGCCCGCGACCCTGTAGAACAGGATAAAGCGGCTACAGATAATGAGATGAGATCGCCATGTTCGTCTTTTGTTAGCAACAAGCCAGCCAACTAATTGTAATAACTGATGTTTATTTTTCTCCTCAAACAGAGAATGTTGGTCACTAAATTAACTGTTTTTCATCTGAGTGACAAAGGTGCAAAACAACAACCAGAAGTAGGGGACAGCAGGGAGACTTGGGACACGTTTTCAGCTTTTGTAGATGGTGTGAAATTCTTTGTAGGTCATGTCACATTCATATTGCATTAGAGAGTATTTACTATACCCTCTTACCACAGTGTTAGTTTCTCAGCTTGTCACATACAGTTAGGTCCATAAATATTTGGATAGAGACAACATTTTTCTAATTTTGGTTCTGTACATTACCACAATGAATTTTGAACAAAACAATTCAGATGCAGTTGTTCAGACTTTCAGCTTTAATTCAGTGGGTTGAACAAAATGATTGCATAAAAATGTGAGGAACTAAAGCATTTTTTAAACACAATCCCTTCATTTCAGGGGCTCAAAAGTAATTGGACAAATTAAATAATTGTAAATAAAATGTTCATTTCTAATACTTGGTTGAAAACCCTTTGTTGGCAATGACTGCCTGAAGTCTTGAACTCATGGACATCACCAGACGCTGCGTTTCCTCCTTTTTAATGCTCTGCCAGGCCTTTACTGCAGCGGTTTTCAGTTGCTGTCTGTTTGTGGGCCTTTCTGTCTGAAGTTTAGTCTTTAACAAGTGAAATGCATGCTCAATTGGGTTGAGATCAGGTGACTGACTCGGCCATTCAAGAATATTCCACTTCTTTGCTTTAATAAACTCCTGGGTTGCTTTGGCTTTATGTTTTGGGTCATTGTCCATCTGTATTATGAAACGCCGACCAATCAGTTTGGCTGCATTTGGCTGGATTTGAGCACGCAGTATGTCTCTGAATACCTCAGAATTCATCCGGCTGTTTCTGTCCTGTGTCACATCATCAATAAACACTAGTGACCCAGTGCCACTGGCAGCCATGCATGCCCAAGCCATCACACTGCCTCCGCCGTGTTTTACAGATGATGTGGTATGCTTTGGATCATGAGCTGTACCACGCCTTCGCCATACTTTTTTCTTTCCATCATTCTGGTAGAGCTTGATCTTGGTTTCATCTGTCCAAAGAATGTTCTTCCAGAACTGTGCTGGCTTTTTTAGATGTTTTTTAGCAAAGTCCAATCTAGCCTTTTTATTCTTGAGGCTTATGAGTGGCTTGCACCGTGCAGTGAACCCTCTGTATTTACTTTCATGCAGTCTTCTCTTCATGGTAGATTTGGATATTGATACGCCTACCTCCTGGAGAGTGTTGTTCACTTGGTTGGCTGTTGTGAAGGGGTTTCTCTTCACCATGGAAATTATTCTGCGATCATCCACCACTGTTGTCTTCTGTGGGCATCCAGGTCTTTTTGCATTGATGAGTTCACCAGTGCTTTCTTTCTTTCTCAGGATGTACCAAACTGTAGATTTTGCCACTCCTAATATTGTAGCAATTTCTCGGATGGGTTTTTTCTGTTTTCGCAGCTTAAGGATGGCTTGTTTCACCTGCATGGAGAGCTCCTTTGACCGCATGTTTTCTTCACAGCAAAATCTTCCAAATGCAAGCACCACACCTCAAATCAACTCCAGGCCTTTTATCTGCTTAATTGAGAATGACATAACGAAGGAATTGCCCACACCTGCCCATGAAATAGCCTTTGAGTCAATTGTCCAATTACTTTTGGTCCCTTTAAAAACAGGGTGGCACATGTTAAGGAGCTGAAACTCCTAAACCCTTCATCCAATTTTAATGTGGATACCCTCAAATGAAAGCTGAAAGTCTGGACTTGATGTCCATGTCCATTATATAACTATAACTTGAATATGTTTCAGTAAACAGGTAAAAAAAGAAATTTTGTGTCAGTGTCCAAATATATATGGACCTAACTGTATACTGGCCTTCAGGCTTCACTTTTTCTGTCATTATTTTTTGCAGGGAGACATGAGACATTGAGGGGAGATATGGGACATTATGTTGGGAAACATGGGACAAAAATAAAATACCTAGGCCTATATGTTTAATTTTTATTTATTATCAAAACTTGTACGATATGAACTGTATGAACACACAATACTGGTACAGCGATAGAAAAATGTCAGTTTACCCAAAACCTGACGAGACAAAACAGTTTCATTCTCAAGAAGGAATGATATAATCTTTGAAACTCTCTGCCTCCTCATATCCGTAACTCTGAATCTCTCCCCATCTTCAAGTCTAAACTCAAAACTCACCTGTTTAAGATTGCTCACTCATTTTAACTTCTATTATACTTTCCATTGTTTCTTTTATGTATGTTGATTTTATTTATTGTTGTTTTATTCATTGTACAGTGTCCTTAAGTGTCTTGAAATGCGCTTATAAATAAAATGTATTATTATAAATAGGTTTAATCCTCATGCAGGTACATGCCCACATTTTTAACAATTTTTTTTTTTATTTTATATTTATAAACCACCAAAAACAAATCTGTAACATGAACTGTCCCAACTCTCCCCATCTGGCCATTTTGGGAAAAAAATCCTGAAATATTTTTCACCAGAATTGAAGTTTAATAAATAGTACTATATATGGTAACTCTTAGCTACGTACTTTAATTCCTAACAAATCCCAAATTCACCAGCAAACATTACACCACAGAATGGAGGTGGACTGCAAAGTAGAAAATAGACGTTTTGGTTGACATAAATGTTTAACTGCACAGACCTTACTGCAGTGTCCAGCTTCATGGCTTCAAAGGAAGTAGGTTAGTCTAAGGGGCAACATCTAACTTCTTATGTAATCTAAAACCTGATTGGTTGAAAGTAATTTATGGGAATACACACTGTCCCAAGTCTCCCTGCTCTCCTCTACAGTTAGACAAACCCATCTGTTATCTGTAGCCACTTATCCTGTACAGGGTCACAGGCAAGCTGGATCCTATCCCAGCTGACTATGGGCAAGAGGCGGGGTACGCCCTGGACAAGTCGCTGGGTCATCGCAGGGCTAACAAGTGAGACAAACCTACACAGATAAACAATATAATTGTTTTGTTTTATTTACTGCAGTTGGTAAGCTGTAATCTGTTCTTGAGGGACAGTTTTCATAGGTGTAAATCTCATCTCATTATCTGTAGCCGCTTTATCCTGTTCTACAGGGTCGCAGGCAAGCTGGAGCCTATCCCAGCTGACTACGGGCGAAAGGCGGGGTACACCCTGGACAAGTCGCCAGGTCATCACAGGGCTGACACATAGACACAGACAACCATTCACACTCACACTCACACCTACGCTCAATTTAGAGTCACCAGTTAACCTAACCTGCACGTCTTTGGACTGTGGGGGAAACCGGAGCACCCGGAGGAAACCCACGCGGACACGGGGAGAACATGCAAACTCCGCACAGAAAGGCCCTCGCCGGCCACGGGGCTCGAACCCAGACCTTCTTGCTGTGAGGCGACAGTGCTAACCACTACACCACCGTGCCGCCCTAGGTGTAAATGTTTCTTGGTATTTCCAAGGCATTTTCATTAAGAATGGACAGTGTTATAGATTTAACAAGTGACAGATTTAACATCTGTATGGTATTTGATCTAAAAGAAACACTTGTATAAACAGTGTTTCATTTAAAGGTAACAAGTGTTACTTTGTTTACTGCTGATGCTGTGAGCAGCCATGTTGATTTGACGTCACTTGCTGAACTTGGAATAATTCGGATTAGAGGAGACCATCCCGAGTTCGTTAGTAGAAATTCTGAAATTCATTTTGCCATGGTGTATTAATGGAATCTTTATATAAAAGCCTCCTGACATTAATCCTACCCAACTCACATTGCAAAGTTGGTTTTAGAGTGTGAGCAAAAATTGAGAATTCCAAATGACTGAAATCTGCCTTCAAAAAACCCCAGTGATTAGATCATCCTTTAAATCTCTCGCCCTGTGTCATTATACGTGTCAATACCTAATCCATTCAAGCCCCCAGTCAGCCCTTTCTCTGGATGGGAAGCTCATTTGGGTTCAGCAAGAATGACTGGAATTCTGGGTCTTCAGCAAATCTCTAGATTCAGTCATATATTTTGGCAAATCCTCTTTCCCAGCTGCCATTACGTAGCAGCGTACAGCAGTTGGATGATTTCTGATGACAGCATTGTGTCATTTTCTTGGAAAAGAAAATCCAGCACTCTTTTATTATTCAGAAGTTTCCTACTCATCTGAGTTATACTGTGTGAACTTTTAGGCGGGTAGGAACCACGAATTATCACAAATGATATGTTATCTAAATTAACTGTTTTCCTTCCAAGTTTCAAATGGGACAAAATGGTTGCAGAAGTACAGTTCAAAATAGAAATGTTTGATTCTATTTACTGCAAGTGGCAAGTTCTTAAGTAATCTGTTCCTGAAAGGCAATTATCATAGGTCTAACTGTTTCGTGGAATTTCCAGGCATTTTCCTTGGGGCTTTGGTTTAGTCACCTTGTCCCTAAAGCAGATAATGCCATGCAGGTATACATAGTTAAAGGAGAATGAGCTGTTAACACAATGCTGGCAGTGTGTGTGTGCTTCATGCAGACTCTCAGTGGGCCTTTCAGAGGCAAGCATAAATGCAGCATTATTGCATTGCAGTGGAAACATTAATGCAGCCTGTAAATTAGATACTTATACAGCACCACAGTAAAAGGTAATTGTAGAACATAATGGGGTAATAGCTGTTTCCTTCACACTGCGCCAAATGACCGAGCACAGCTACCACTGCTCTTAACCAGTACACACCTGAGCTACTGTTGGTCATGTGACCAAATCCAAGCTAAAGCAACGACTTTGTAGTGTTTTTATTATTTTTTTAATGTATTTATGTATTCATTTTAAAACCTACCCTCAGTAGATATTACATACCAGAGCAGAACTATGACTTAATGCAAAGAGGGTTTGTATCTAAAATTAATTGTTGCACAGAAGCATGCTGTTTCTCCAGAATGTATAATGTTCAGCTTTTCCCATAAGAAGGACTGAATCTCCAGCTGATGTTCTATAAGCATGCCGTGCCCCTGTTGTAAGTCTAGCAGGCCATCTGTTTCAGGTGTTCAGGTTGTCTCCTACCTCATAAATTGATAAATGCTACTCTTGGGAGTCAGCGAGAGGGATTTGTATTGAGTCTTGTCTGGGATAATCTAATCTGACCCACATAATATGACACCTATTGGGAAATGCTCTATTTTTCTCTGTATGGATTTTATAAAACTTTACCAATGGTTTACCACTTTTTACTGTGACAAAACAAAACCGATTTTATTAGATTGCAGGAATCATAAAGAGGCTGTGAATTTTCTCTAATGTTTGTGGTTGCTAGTTTGCATACTCTGTGGTTGTATCCACTCCATAGTTACTCCCCAAACCCAATACGCACGCACAATTCTTTGCTCGTTTGTCTAATTATCTTCTTTGCCTAATCAGCTTAATGAATGTGCAGTATGTTCTGCCACAGCTCTGCTGGGTTTGCAGGGCTCTTTCTGCACTGTTGTTTTTCAGTAGCATTCCTCAAGCAATTTGTGGGAGACACAGACAAAGAGCAGCCTGTTAGGGGACCACTGTGTCTGTGCAGTATGGGCACTCATGTGTTAAGAGGGCCTGTGAGAATGACTGAGGACATTACACAGAATACACACAGAATCAAATGGATTGTGTGTGTGGTATGGGCGTGTGCATACATGTCCAGCCATACACGTGTGTCCGAGCGGAGGAGAAAGTCGGCTCTGCTGATAGCACTCCTAAACGCAGGCCATTATCCTCTCAAACATAGCCACACTGGACTCTTATCTCCGCACCCGAGTGACTAGGGCGATGACAGCTCCAGCAGCTGACAGCACGACTCGGCCACATCACATCAGATAAGCGCTATAGACGATCCCAAGGCAGCCAGCAGAGAAAGGTAAAGTTGAGCTGGAAACTAAATGCCCCTCAGAAGCACAATGCTATCTGCATCCCTGCTGTGGACACTGAGCCTGGGGCCTCTGTGTTTCTCTCTCGCTTTATCTCTAACCCATCATGCATCGGGGCACTTAGCTGTCACTGGCCCCCACTTAAGTAGCACCATATTGTGTTACAGCAACATGCCAGTCAGGTGGCCTCTCTTATTTTACTGCAAGACATGAGTGTTTACCCTCAAGTGTTTTTCATTTCACATTTTTATTTAATGGTTCATTTGGAGACAAGTCATACGGGGCACCCTAAGAGTGAAGAAAAATGCCAGCGGAGGAAGACAGATTACGTGAGCACAGTTTGAGGAAGAAGGAAAATGTGTCGTTGATTTTGGGCTCTGTTTATGTAGGAAAACTACTGAGTGAAAGAGAAAAGGCTATGTGTGTGTGTGTGTGTGTAGTGGCTGACTGAAGCATTTCCTTGTACTGTTGGCACTGACTCCTGCAGTCTGACATTCTTACAGCACACAAAGCTCCAGGTGTGTGTGTGTGTGTGTGTGCGTGCGTATGTGCGCACGCACGCACACATATGTTTGTCTTACTATCCTTGTGAGGATCTTCCATTGACATCAATACACCTAAATATAACCCTAACCTTAACCTTAGTAGCCGAAAAAGGAAACATTATGGATGTTTACTCATTTAAATAAATGCTGCAGGTCTGTATGTATTTATATATATATATATATATATATATATATATATATATATATATATATATATATTCCCTTTTCCTTATGGGGACCAGCCGAATGTCCAGACAACATCAAACCCTTCAGATATTTCAGTCTTTGCAGTTCCCACCAATATATAAAAACATGACCAGACACACACACCTGACAGTCGTGTCCTACCCCGAATATGTGCATGTGCTAGCATAAGATATGTACTTACACACAGGAAATAATGTACTTCTGCTTCCTATTCTAATTTAGATGTGTTAGAATTCTACATCTTTTATAGAATTTGCATCGGCAAGTAAAAGAAAGGAATAAATGTTGTCAAAGCACTATTGGTTCAGGTTCTGTAGTTTATGCTGCTCTGAATGCCAAACACTGCACAGCAACAAGCCAGGGCTTCAAGTCATGATGTATTGTTATCCCAGCCATACAGAAGAACCTCATGTCACTTATTCAGAGCCTAGCTGGAAAATACAAGAGAAGAACATGACAGAAAGTCCTACTTTAAGTAGAATAAGTGTACAGTGTAAGGCAAGTACAAAGACAAATAAGACAGTGCAACATAATACATTAAGTTCTAGCTCGACAGGACAGCAGGAGTCAGCAGGTTGGATGAGTAGATGTAAATAGCAGCGTTGCAAAATGCATATGCAAAAGTTGTGCTTGTGCAAAATGATCAGACTGAGTTTTTAAATGTGGGAGGCTTATATCAGGTGCTGGTTTCTGTGTGGGAAAATGGCTTCCATCATGTGTGTTTACTCCTTATTCAAATCAGTTAAACCACAAGACCAGCGGATATGTCGCTTGCTATTAGCCTCCTGTGGTCTGTGTTTGCCAAATTCTCCTTTGTTTGAAGTGCAATTAAACAGTTGCTTATCTACATATGACATATATCTAAAACTCCTGTCTGTCTCTGTGTGTTTGTGTGGGGGAAAAAAATGTAGTCTGTAATCTGCATATGATTACAGAGTATAGAGAGAAAGTATTGTGTTTCCTGCTGTGAATCAGCCTTCACAACAATACCACCTCCCTCCTTACTTTATATTTGTTAATCAGTTTCTATAAGCAAAGTGTTTTTCAGAGTCAATAGGTTTAAGGGTTGATTGGAGATCATGCGAGTGCATGAGAATGGAAAATCCCATGCACTTTGATGCAAATTTAGTCTTGTGTTTACAAAGATAAATAATAATTTATGATGCTTCTTCACATTCATACTCAGCATGCCAGGATGTTGAGTGAAAAGACTTAATGAGGTGTTTCAGGGCGGTGGAATTCATGAAGAAAAGGTTGAACATCCGTTGCTGAAAAAGCTGTTTGACAAGTTCAGGACAATACTTCATCGCGTGTGTTGCTATATTGTTCCTAATTATATTTTTGCCTTTTGAAATTTCAGATAGTGAAAAAAAACCATGACGTGTACATACTCATATTGAAACTGTAATGAAAGTTGTAACACTACAAGTAAACTACATGGCGAGCTGTGGTGTCATCAAAACAGTTAGCATAAATACCACAGTGGTTAGTCATCTTTCATCCTAGGTCAGGAATTCATGTAACTCACACTGTATGCAATATAAAACTGTATCATAATATAAAATTCTCATTCAATTTTCATGCACAGTGATTAGAAAATGTCGGTGGCTAAAGAACAGACTATCCTTCTGCAACATTGTTGGTACTTTAACCCATAGGTGTTTTCATCATGGGTGTGTCCTAAGCCAACATGAGCTGTTCTTTTCCCCTTCATGGATGATGCAATAATAAATTCAGACCATATTTGTCATGTTCTGTGTGGTTTCTAAAACTCCATTTTACAGTTTCAATCTACTTTTGCTAATAATGAGAGCATATGTGGTTTTGGTTTGTTGTTAAGTAAATACTAGAAGATTACACATTGTCATGTGCGCGCCAGATCTGGTTCCAATTCCTAGAACCCCTTGCAGCCTCCAAACATGGTCACTACAGACTCCATTTCCCAGCACTCTCATGTTCACAGTCACTTGATTGCAGACAGCTGGACTCAGTCACCCACACACTATTGCTGGGTTTCACATGATGTCACAGCCGCCTCATTAGTTATTCAGAACTTTATCTGGTCTACTAAAGCTCATTTGAGAAAGCGTTTGTATGGAGAAGGTGCATTGCTCGCATGAAAAATGCCTTACGCTTGCGTTGTTTTAGGTTGTTTGAATTGATCAAACCGTGAAACTGATAAAAGTTTCTTCAGGGTTCCCCATGAACTAATAAAAAAGGGTGAACGAACACAGGATTTCACAAAAAGGCGTCGAGAAAAGTGGCACTGAAATCGAAGGGAGCCGAGTCGAAGCATGCTCGAGTTTGCAGTGATCACTTGGTGAAAGGTTTGTATCTCCCTCTCAGCTATGTCCTTAGTGTTTTCCAAGTGCTTTTCTTGCTATGTGTCATTATTTTATGGTACTTTTTTTTAGTCATGAAACACTCAAGTCCCTAGCTGTTTCTTTGTTTACTCCTCACAAAGTCCATATGCATGAAGATTGTGACAAAATTCTTCCCCAGCCGTACAGTTACAATGCGCCGTGATCACTTCTCCGTCTTGTTTAACTAAGATCCAGGTCTTTAAAGGGGTTTCTGATGATCTTTGTGAATGATTTACCTGAGAGATAAGAGCCAACACAAGGAAGAATCAAGCCAACTGTTGTTTGTTTACACTTCAACTTGCAGCGCTTTGTTGTAAAGACGCGAACGAAAAGCTTAAAAAAAACATACTTACACGGGCAAAAACAATACAGGATTCATTCAGTGACTTGATAGCGAGGTCCTTTACCCAGCCACATACAAAAAAGTTGTAAGCCTCCACACTCTTCCATGCTTTCATCTGTTTTGCGGTGTAAAAGGATGTCTGCAACACCAGATCAGGCCCGCCGACAGGGGGGGACAAACGGGTATGTTGTCCCAGGCCCAGGAATGGGGAGGGCCCAGAACTGGGCTCTCATGAAGTTGCGATTATTTTATTTCATTTCAAAATGTGTTGATATGGGGGAGAAATGTGCTATATTTGCATTCAATAAATTATTTCTAGATCTTTTGCCTTTATTGTCTTTGAAAAAGGCGTCAAGAACCCCCTACCACCCCTAATGCAAAAATGGTTTGGTCTGACTCTTTGATTAAGGGGAAAAAAACGACATCGTTCGATCATAGCGCTTCGACAATCAGCGTACGTGCCATTTGCCAACATGCACAAGTCAGGAGCACAGAAAAGAAAAGAAAAAAAAGAGAAAAAGAGAGGAAGAAACCAAGAGACTCAGGGGCTCACTGCATACATATTTTAAAAAAGATTCGGATGATGCAGCAGGTACTAGCCAGGTAAGACACAGCCAACTTTTTCCAGCCCCGTAAAGTAACCCCAACCAAGGCACGCGCGGCACGCAATTCATGTTACAAACGAGGGGAGAGCAAGTCACACTGAACACCATATCAAACGCACAGGGCATTGAATCATTTCATAACCACAACGGCTTAATAACATTGTGTTTCATATATCTGATTGAAGCTAAGAATATTCACATTAGCCTGCAATCATATCCCGCCGTTTCTCGAGTGGTGTGTTCTTCTCTGCTTTTCACACTGGACAGTACGCACGCACAGTATACTATGTTCGCCCCCAGCCCTGCCCGAAATCCCCCGTCCATCGCTGCTCCTTCAAGAGCACCCCAATCGCGTGATTATAGTAGACTATCCACGAGTTTAGGAAGGCATTACGGGGGCTGTCGCATGCAGGCTTGGGGCGTAACAGAATACATTTAATGGCGTTCGGTTAAAGGATACAAAATAACAGTAACCGCTTATTCCGTTACAGTACGGGGGGAAAGATTCAGTGAAATTGGGGATTACTTCACAGGATCACAATGTGTGTGAGGTTGCTGGTTTTAATAAAATGAAGCTTATAAAAAACTACCTGCGCTCAAACATGTCACAGGAGAGGCTCAATGGGCTGGCAATGCTCTCTATAGAGCACGAACTTGCGAAAAAGCTGGACTTCAATGACCTTATTGACGACTTTGCCACAACAAAAGTCCGGCGCATTGCATTTCGCACCTGAATAGTTGCAGACTAAGGAAATGTTAAAACTGTAAAAATGTTGAAATGCTAAAATGAAATGGTTGTTGACCGGTTGAATGGTTTTTGAATACCTGTCATTTAAGGGTTGGAGTGAGTAGAGACTGGGATAAGAGAGGTGGGTGTGTGTGTGGGTTGGCCCGGGGGGGGCCCATTCAGAGCATTTTGTCCCGGGCCCAGCCAAAGCTGTCAGCGGCCCTGCACCAGATAGTTCAAGACGTCGGGGAACTTGACTGAAAGGTAGTTTTCGAGATTGTATGACAAATCCTTCTTTCCCAGACTGTAGGGGTCGATCGCATTGCACATAGCAATCTTCTGAATATATCTAAAGTGAGCAGTGGCTTCTAGATTATGAGCGTACTCTGATAAGTTATTGCTAGTTGTTTGCACTACGGCAGCCATTTTGGTTTGCTAGACCACCAGCTGTTTTACCGGAAGTGAAATCGCGAAGAAAAGTCATGTAACTGAAACCCAAGAATTGGTGCCTTCCATTTGAAGTCAGGATTTCTGAGTTCCCAGTAGGAAATGTCAACTGGAATGCCCCTGAAGTTGGATTTCCGACTTGCAAAGTTGGAGGACCCTCATCAAGCCCAGCTTCAAAATCCAAGATGGCTGCTCCATGCATCAACATTTGTGAAAGCTGTAGTAATATACTGTTTATTTGCACTTCTGTTTTCTTTCTGTCTCATTAAATCAGTTGTATACACAGTACTATCCAGCTTCTATCTGTGAACATGTTGCTATGGTGTTTGTATGCAGAAAATACTGCTGCATGCATTATCAACTGATATTGCTAACAATGGCTACAAGTGGTATTGCTACATGTAATTGCTGGTATTGGTTTTCCTACTTGCTGTACTGGAACATGGTCAACTCAGGTGTGATGGCCTTTCCAGCTCCAACTTCTGAGGTAAATGGAACGTAACAAATATAAACATACATTGAACACTCACTCACCACAAAGTAACACTAAAAGTATATTTGTCTGACTTACCACATCTTTGTTTATTGATCCCATTACTCTGTCTGGGTGGCACGGTGGTGTAGTGGTTAGCTTTGTCGCCTCACAGCAACAAGGTTCTGGGTTTGAGCCCAGTGGCGGACAGAGGGCTTTCTGTGTGGAATTTGCATGTTCTCCCCATGTCTGTCTGGGTTTCCTCCAGGTGCTCCGGTTTCCCCCACAGTCCAAAGACATGCAGGTTAGGTTAATTGGTGGCTCTAAATTGACCATAGGTGTGACCTCTATGTGTCAGCCCTGTGATGACCTGGCGACTTATCCAAGGTGTACCCCGCCTTTCACCCATAGTCAACTGGGATAGGCTCCAGCTTGGCCACAACCCTGGGTGTACCCCTGTAGTTGTGTAGTGGCTTTCTTTCACTGTATGGACACTGTCTGGAGTTCCTGTTGTTGCAGCCACACTGTGTGGAACCACAGGTTGAATCACTGCTCTAGTTTCTTCAAGAGTTTTTCAATGATGCCTGTCCATATGGATAGGTAGAGCAGAGCCCCTCCATTTGTATCAGCAGTTCAACAAATGTTAATATTCATAAAGTCCTCATTCACAAATTAATGCATTTAAATTCAGTTGAAACAATTACCTGTTTTGAGTGACTAATGATTTAATGTTGCTAATTGACAGATTTAAGCTGATCCATTGATTTGCCCATCTCTCTAGATGTTGCAAACTTGTTACTTTCCAAAGTTATCATTGCACCTAGTGGACAAAGCTAGGAACTGAAACAAGTGCTAATGGAGGCTCATCTCATCTCATCTCATTATCTCTAGCCGCTTTATCCTTCTACAGGGTCGCAGGCAAGCTGGAGCCTATCCCAGCTGACTACGGGCGAAAGGCAGGGTACACCCTGGACAAGTCGCCAGGTCATCACAGGACTGACACATAGACACAGACAACCATTCACACTCACATTCACACCTACGCTCAATTTAGAGTCACCAGTTAACCTAACCTGCATGTCTTTGGACTGTGGGGGAAACCGGAGCACCCGGAGGAAACCCACGCAGACACGGGGAGAACATGCAAACTCCACACAGAAAGGCCCTCGCCGGCCCCGGGGCTCGAACCCAGGACCTTCTTGCTGTGAGGCGACAGCGCTAACCACTACACCACCATGCCGCCCAATGGAGGCTCATTTGGGCAGGAATCACGCTGCTCCATGATCGGGGGAGGAGCTGTGGACTGTGCACACCTGCTGTATCAAACACAATTAAATAAAGGTACTAAAACCACACAGAACGAGCTTCTAGACTGTATACTTAATGACTGTATGTTGTTGGTTGCCAACTGCTTATTATGGAGTTACTCAACTACCCCAAATCAGAAAAAGTTAGGATAGCGTGTTGAAATTAAAACTGAAAACAATGATTTATAAATTATCTTTGGCCTGTATTTCACTCAGAACTATACAACAGCATGTTTGTTGTTGTTGTTGTTGTTGTACCTCATTAATTGTTATATTTTCATTAAACATTTATTTCAATTTTGATTCTTGTAACACATTTCAAAGAAAGTCGTGATGGTAAAGCATTTACCACATTATAATGTTGCTATTCCTTCTCACAACACTTAAAAGATGTTTAAAAACTAAATGATGAAGCATCCATCCATCCATTATCTGTACCCGCTTATCCTGTTCTACAGGGTCACGGGCAAGCTGGAGCCTATCCCAGCTGACTATGGGCGAGAGGCGGGGTACACCCTGGACAAGTCACCAGATCATCACAGGGCTGACGCATAGAGACAAACAACCATTCACACTCACACCTACAGTCAATTTAGAGCTACCAATTAGCCTAACCTGCATGTCTTTGGATTGTGTGGGAAACTGGAGCACCTGGAGGAAACCCACACAGACACAGGGAGAACACAGAAAGGCTCCCGTCGTCCACTGGACTTGAACCCAGAACCTTCTTGCTGTGAGGCGACAGTGCTAACCACTACACCACCATGCCACCCTGTTGTCATATTTTTCATTTCAAAATTCTCTAAACATTCTCTATTGGGGACAAAGGGGACAGACACCCTCTTTTTCCACAGCCATGCATTTGTAATGTGTGCAGAATGTGGTTTTGCATTGTCTTGTGGAAATATCCCTGGAACAGATGTCATCTTGAAGGCAGAATCTACTGCTCCAAAATCTCAATGTACATTACATTACATTAATGGTATTTAGCAGACACTCTTATCCAGAGTGACATACAACATGCCCTAGGGAGCAATTGAGCAAGGGGGTGCCTTGCTCAAGGGTACTTCAGCCATTCTTGCTGGTCTAGGGAATTAAACTGGTTATCTTTTGGTCCCAAAACTGATTCTATAACCATTAGGCCATGACTTGAAGTTTTCTACATTAATGCTGCCATCACAGAAGTGTAATTTACCTTTGCCAAGAGCACTGACACGACCCCATATCATGAGAGACCCTGGTTTTTGGACTTGTTGCTGGTAACAGTCTGGATGGTCCTTTTTGTCTTTGGTCCAGTGCACACAGCGTCCATTTAAAAAAAAACTGGAATACTGATTCGTCTGACCACAATACACATTTCCACTGTGTGATGGTCCATCCCAGATGCTTCCAAGCCCAGGTAATCGACGGCACTTCTGGATACAGTTAGTATAAGGCTTCCTTTTTGTACAGTAAAGTTTTAACTGGCATTTGTGACTGTAACTCCATATTGTAGTGTTTGGCAAAGGTTTGACAAAGTAATCCCAAGTCCATGTGGTTACGGTGTCTTGCAAAAGCATTCATCCCCCTTTGTGTTTGTCCTGGTTTGTCGCATTACAAGCTGGAATTAAAATGGATTTTGGGGGGTTAGCACCATTTGATTTACACAGTATGCCTACCACTTTAAAGGTGCAAATTGTTTTTATTTTATTTTATTGTGACACAAACAGTAATTAATATTAAAAACATCAGAAATCTGGAGTGTGCATAGGTATTCACCTCCCAAAGTCAGTACTTTGTAGAGCCACCTTTTGCTGCAATTACAGCTGCAAGTCTCTTGGGGTATGTCTCTTTTAGCTTAGCACATCTAGCCACTGGGATTTGTGCCCATTCCTCAAGGCAAAACTGCTCCAACTCCTTCAAGTTAGATGGGTTGTGTTGGTGTTCAGCAATCTTCAAGTTATGCCACAGATTCTCAATTGGATTGAGGTCTGGGCTTTGACTAGGCCATTCCATGACATTTAACTGTTTCCCTTTAAACCACTCCAATGTAGCTTTAACAGTACGTTTTGGGTTATTGTCCTGCTGGAACATGAACCTTCGTCCCAGTCTCAAGCCTCTGGCTGACTCAAACAGGCTTTCCTCCAGAATTGCCCTGTATTTAGTGCCATATATCTTTCCTACAATCCTGACCAGCTTTCCTGTCCCTGCAGATGAAAAACATCCCCACAGCATGATGCTGCCGCCACCATGCTTCACTGTAAGAATGGTGTTCTCAGGGCGATGGGAAGCGCTGAGTTTGTGCCACGCATGGCATTTCCCATGATGGCCAAAAAGTTCCATTTTTGTCTCATCTGACCAGAGAATCTTCTTCCATGTGTTTGGGGAGTCTGCCATATGCTGTTGGGCAAACTCCAAACATTTTCTTACGCAATGACTTTTTTCTGGCCACTCTTCCATAAAGCTTTGCTCTATGGAGTGTACAGCTTAAAGTGGCCCTATGGACAGATACTCCCATCTCCGCTGTGGATCTTTGCAGCTCCTTCAGTGTTATCTTTGGTGTCTTTGCTGCATCTCTGATTCATGCTTTCCTTGCCCGGTCTGTGAGTTTTGGTGGGCGGCCTTCTCTTGTCAGGTTTATAGTGGTGCCATATTCTTTCCATTTTGCTATAATGGATTTAATGGTACTCTGTGGGATATTCAAAGTTTGGGATATTTTTTATAACCCAACCCTGATCTATACTTCTCCACAACTTTGTCTCTGACCTGTTTGGAGGCTCTTTGGTTTTCAAGTTGCTTGCTTAGTAGTGTTGCAGAGTCAGGGTCCTTCCAGAACAGGTTGATTTATACAAACATCATGTGACACTTTGATTGCACACAGGTGGATCTTAATCAAATAATTATGTGACTTATGAAGTGAATTGGTTGGACCAGCTCTTATTTAGGGGTTTCATACAAAAGGGGGTGCACACTCCAGATTTCTCTTTTTTCATCTTAATTATTGTTTGTGTCACAATAAAAAACAGTTTTCACCTTTAAAGTGGTAGGCATGTTGTGTAAATCAAATGGTGCTAGCCCCCCCCGAAAATGCATTTTAATTCCAGCTTGTAATGCGACAAACCAGGACAAACACCAAAGGGGATGAATACTTTTGCAAGACACTGTATATCAGCTATAGATGAATGATGGCTTTTGATGCAGTGACACCTGAGGGATCGGAGATCATGGTTGTTCAGCTTAGGCTTGTGTCCTTGCCCTTTCTGCACTAAAATTCCTCCAGATTCCTTGAATCGTTTAATGATATTATGTACCATAGAGGGTGAAATATCCAAATCCCTTCATATCTTTCTTTGAGGAACATTGTTTTAAAACATTTTAATAATTTTCTCATACATTTGTTGACAAACTGGAGATCCTCGGCCCATCTTTGCTCCTCGAAGACTAGGCCTTTCCTGGATACTGATTTTGTACCAAATCATGATTACAGTCACCTGTTGACATCACCTGTTTCAAATCACATCATTATTTCATTATTTTACCTCATTACTAGCACTAAATTGTCCCCATCCCAACTTTTTATGGAATGTCTTGCAGGCCTGAAACACAGGAATAGATGTATATTAACAAATGAAATGAAGTTGACCAAACAAAACATGAAATATCTTTCAGTTCATACTGTCTGTAATGAAAATACACATCAAAGTCAATTTAGAAATCACTGCTTTCTTTTTTTTAATTTGCATTTTCCATACCATTCCAACCTTTTCTGATTTGGGTTGTAAAAATGAGGCAGCATGGTGGTGTAGTGGTTAGCACTGTCGTCTCACAGCAAGAAGGTCCTGGGTTCAAGCCCAGCGGCTGGCGAGGGCCTTCCTATGTGGAGTTTGCATGTTCTCCCCATGTCTGCATGGGTTTCCTCCGGGTGCTCTGGTTTCCCCCAAAGACATGCAGGTTAGGCTAATTGGTGGCTCTAAATTGATCATAGGTGTGAATGTGAGTGTGAATGGTTGTTTGTCTCTATGTGTCAGCCCTGCGATGACCTAGCGACTTATCCAGGGTGTACCCCGCCTCTTGCCCATAGTCAGCTGGGATAGGCTCCAGCTTGCCTGCGACCCTGTAGAACAGGATAAGTGGCTACAGATAATGGATGGATGGATGGACCGACGGATGGATGGAGGGTTGTAAAAATTCACAAGATAGTAGCCTATAGCACAAAAGTCTTATAGCCTCTCGACTTAATTTTGTTTGTTATTAATGTTGATCTGGGCGGCACGGTGGTGTAGTGGTTAGCGCTGTCGCCTCACAGCAAGAAGGTCCTGGGTTCGAGCCCCGGGGCCGGCAAGGGCTTTTCTGTGTGGAGTTTGCATGTTCTCCCCGTGTCCGCGTGGGTTTCCTCCGGGTGCTCCGGTTTCCCCCACAGTCCAAAGACATGCAGGTTAGCGTAACTGGTGACTCTAAATTGAGCGTAGGTGTGAATGTGAGTGTGAATGGTTGTCTGTGTCTATGTGTCAGCCCTGTGATGACCTGGCGACTTGTCCAGGGTGTACCCCGCCTTTCGCCCATAGTCAGCTGGGATAGGCTCCAGCTTGCCTGCGACCCTGTAGAAGGATAAAGCGGCTAGAGATAATGAGATGAGATGAGATTAATGTTGATCTGCCCCACCAAAATCTGTGGTCACAAGATACTGCTGGAGTTTGTGATAACTGAACAAGAGCTTATTATAAGTGTCTCCACCAGGCAATCTCAAACCTTTTGCAATCAGAGACCCCTTTAACAGTAAAATAGATTACACTCACCCCCTCAATAAAGATATTTTAATTAATATAATCGAACTATTCAGATATGGCTCATTATTTAAATGTATGCAGTAATATTTTACAGTATACAGTAATAACAATAGATTGATTGATTGATTGATTGATTGATTGATTGATTGATTGATTGATTGATTGATTGAGTGATTTTATTAAGGTAAAATTACATGCAAGTAGGACAATATACTAATGTACAATTGAACTAAATAGATAAAACTATACCAAGGACAGCACAACAAAGTGTAAAACACTTATTTCCATTGTGGTCCTAGAGCTTTTTATTTCTGGACTTTCCACTGACAGAAAGCATTAGGGTCCAAGTTGACTTTTTGTTTGGTTATGAGGTTTGGATTACACCTTTTGAATTCAAGTGAACAGTCAAACAGGCTAATAACTATCGAAACTACACTGACCCCTGGGGGTCCGTGTACCCTAGACTTTGAGAACCACTGGTCTACATGACCCTGGATCTCTGTATGTATTCATCCACTATTGTAATGGTGGGCTGAAACATGTTTAGAATGTAGTGTTGATTCAGTACTCCTATAATCTATTATTCAATGACTTTATCTCCTCAAACTAGGTGCCTTGTTCTCCCACCCGTACTCCCCTAGTACTTGCTTACTGCTTGGCTCCAGTCTTCCCCATTCCCTGCTGAACATTTGACCTCAGGCTACTGTCGCTGCTGCTTAGAGTGATGAAAACAGCTCACTCCTGTCCCTCCCCATTAGTCTGAGTAAAACAATACTGATAAAAAAAAAATCCTGCCCTGCTCAGAGTCTCCACACACCCACCAGGGACAGAGTGCTCGTTATGCAGCCAACACCCGAACCAGCACGCCAGGGGACCAGCAGAGGCACGTGCCCCTGGAGTCTTAAGATGCGACAAGTAGCAGCAGCTGTTGGTTTTGGAAGGGTCGATTCAGTGGAGCCTGGATAGGGCTGGAGTGACCTCAGGCTGGGGGGTTTGGGAGGAATCAAGCTGCCCTTCTCCTGATGAAGGTTTGCACAGCTGTGGGGAAGAGATCCATCCCCTGTGTGCTCGGCAGCCCTCTGAAGCTGACTCCAAGCCTCATAGATGAAGAAAGAGACTCTGCCATCATGCAGCCTTGAGAAAATAAAAGTTTAAGGTCTGCACTTCTCTTTGCTGTATTCATGTCATTTTCTTCAAGGAAAGATTGAAGTGAGGAGGAGCGCAGGGTCAAGGTGCCAGGTGTTAAGTTTCAGTTTTGTTTTGGGTTTTTTTCCTCGCCATCACTAAAGGAGGTTTTTACATTTCATTCTGTGGTGTTTGCCAGAAAAGTTACTGCTTAAAAATATCCATCATGGTTGTGTTATTGACCTCCTCCATGGAGTTATATTTCCAGATAAATACTAATCAAATGCAGTGCCAATGAAATCACCTGCATGCTGTGTTTTTTCCATTAAAATAAGCAGCACCTGGTTAATGGATTCTTCAAGTATGAAATGCACGTGGCATTTTCTCTATCTTGCCCCACACTTGCTTATGACTCATGCAAGCTGGAAGTGAATGGTGAATAAGAAGAAAGCTGCCAAGGCAGGCCCCATTATCTTGTAAGTCTTCCAGGTGTATGTGGTTGATAGTGATGGCATGTTTCTGATGGGACTATATTTTTCTGTCTGATATTTGGTGATTTAAGTTGGATCACTCAGTCTGCTCTTATTAAATCTTAGAAAATACTCCTTGTTCATACAGTTTATACTGTATGAGTTGAAGGTCTCTGTGAATCTGATGAATAGAGAAACTAACATAATCTGCCAAGTAGCTTAAACAGGGTTGCAGTTTGATGACAAATCAGTATTTTGTGTTCAAATGCGCCTAGCATTGTGAGGACTCGAATTATTTGAGTGCTCTGATGACATATGACAAAGGTTCCACTGAAACCCACACCAAATAGTCCTAAACTCGCAGCTATTTGGTTATCTGTCTGTTAGAATGACACACAGTGTGTGTTAGAATGATGCACAGAATTTATGAATGGATCTTTTTTTATACACAGAGAAACAAAATGGCCAGAACGATGGCAGGGTAGGATTGGAATTAGGGAAACTTTTAATGCCTCATTTTATTTGCAGAATTCACCGTGCGTGTTTTTTTCCTTTAACCTGCTCTCAGACAGAATTGAATGACAGCCCCTGAGACCACAGAACCCGAGAAATATAATTTCCACCCCAAGGCTATACATGTATGACAAAGATTCATGTTGCAAGCCACTGGTATTTGACTTTTCATTATGATCTTTCCCTTTTCATGTGTTAGCATGCCTGGTTATGATTTTGACTGACAGATTTACATCATCACCTCCTCTTTGATTCGGACAAAATTTCCCTTGAAAGGAGTAAATCTTCCCTTCTTTTACTGGGCAAATATCAGGAGGGCGTTTATAGAGGTTAGTTGTACTTAGTGACTATTGCCTTATATTACACTGTAACTACACTGTAATGGATCAGTTAAAAAAAATACTTCAGTTCATGGGAACATAAGGAAACAGCTTTTTATTTTTATTTGTGTTTTTCTTGGCAGATGCTAAAATTGGACACAACTACTCATTCATGGGTTTTTTCCGTATTTTGAGTATTTTTTTACACTGTAGAACAACACTGAAGACATCAAAACTATGAAATAACATATGGAACATATTTGGAATTATGTGGTAAACAAAAAAAGTGTTTACAAAAAACAAAATACGTCTCATATTTTAGATTCTTCAGTTCTTCATTTCAATTCAATTCAATTTTATTGTCATATGTACTTGAGACAGTGTCACACAGTACAATGAAATTCTTATTCTGAGTCCTCCAGAAACATTACCTAAGCATGAATAAAGACATTAAAAAACAAAAGAAAGTAATTACAGTTAAATAATAAAGTAATTAAAATAAAGTAATTAAAAACAAGGACATTAATAGTAAAAAAGGTGCACTAAATCTTAACCAGCTTCATGAGGGAGTCACCTGGAATGCTTTTCAGTTATTAGTTGTGCCTCATCAAAAGTTAATTAGTGCAATTTCTTGCCTTCTTAATGTGTTTGAGCTCAAATAGTAAATAATAACAATACAGTAAATAGCCCTATTTCACAACTGCAGTATTTCATATTATGCCAAGAACCGCTCAGCTAAGTAAAGAGAAACGGCATCCATCATTACTTTAAGACATGAAGTGTCTTTGAAGCTGTGTCCAAACTTGTGACTGGTTTTATATATATATATATATATATATATATATATATATATATATATATATATATATATATGTGTATATATATATATATATATATATATATATATATATATATATATATATATACATACAGTGTAGCGGCACAGTGGTATAGTGGTTAGCGCTGTCACCTCACAGCAAGAAGGTCCGGGTTCGAGCCCCATGGCCGGCGAGGGCCTTTCTGTGCGGAGTTTGCATGTTCTCCCCGTGTCCGCGTGGGTTTCCTCCGGGTGCTCCGGTTTCCCCCACAGTCCAAAGACATGCAGGTTAGGTTAACTGGTGACTCTAAATTGACCGTAGGTGTGAATGTGAGTGTGAATGGTTGTCTGTGTCTATGTGTCAGCCCTGTGATGACCTGGCGACTTGTCCAGGGTGTACCCCGCCTCTCACCCGTAGTCAGCTGGGATAGGCTCCAGCTTGCCTGCGACCCTGTAGAACAGGATAAAGCGGCTAGAGATAATGAGATGAGATACAGTGTGTATATATATATATATATATATATATATATATATATATATATATATATATATATATAAAAAATATGACTTCCACATTATCCAGCACAAAATTCATAGAAAACAAACAAATTTAGCCCAGAACTGAGCCCGTGTTTGGAGAAGTGATTCAGACATACATAATTTACATTTTATTCAACTTGCTTGAATGGTATCTCTATGGTATCTTTTGCTTCATTTGAAAATTCTGATGTTTGCAAACACCTTATTTTTAATTTTAACTGTTAAATGTGGTTAAGGATATTATGCATGCAGTGTACATTATTAATGAATAAAATTACATAGTTTTAGCATAATGTTGATTATATTTAACAGAGAGATTCACGGTGTATATGGAGGTTTTAAACACTGTTGATTAAGATTAGGTCTGTAATCAGTCTGGTATGCTGAGGTGCATTAAGACTGTGTGCGTGTGTGTGCATGTGTGTGTGTGCATGCATGTGAGGAGGTCAGACTGTCTGTAGGATCCCATGATTAAAGCATATGGTTAGTGTGTACACAATAAACCCTACCAGTCTTTACAGTAGTGTCACCGCCATTAACAGGTGTGTTTTTCTGTCTGTGGAGTTCGCCATGTCTCTGTGTAAGCTTAAGACCCCGTCCACACGTAGCCGGGTATCTGCTAAATCGAAGATATTTTTCTACGTTTTGGCCTGTCATCCACATGAAAACACATCAAAAACGAATATTTAAAAAAACTCCGGGCAAAGTGAAGATTTTTGAAAACTCCGTGTATGCCTTTTCGTGTGGACAGAGATAACCGGAGGTTTGCGTTTTAGAACGTCACAATCTGCGCCAAAAAAATGACAACAAATCTGCCCTGACGTCAAACGTGCGACCTTTGTTTACTGCAGAAGCCAGATAAAGCATGGACTTAAGCTAGCCGCACACTACGGCGATCCACGCGGTACCGAACCGACCCATTTCAGAGCCGACTCCCGACTGTTAACGAGTGCAGTCGCGATTGAAGCGACACGTGACAACTTAATAGCTTTGTGATTGGCTATTGGATATAGTTACTGTTAAATCCAACACTTGAAGATGCTACAGGCTGAATTACAAATGACACAACACGGAATATGTAGCGCACTATCTAGGCTGCATGAGCTATTATTCCCAACCTTAAATAGTGCACTTATATAGGGGAGTTAAAGCGATTTGGAATTCAGCCACACAACTTGAGCAGAGTGGCTTTCCAGCCCACTGTGTCTATGGATAAAGCTTCAGTCTATGGAATTACAGTATATACCTGCATTAGGTGCTACCAACACGTAGTTCTCGCGCTAGAAATTGTGTTTAATGATGTCACGTGTTATATGCGAAAGATATGATTGGCTATTGCTCGCGACTCTCGCCGATCAGTCTGGCTCCCGATTAGTTTTTTGAATCGGCTGTGAGATGAGTCGGTACCATCGAAAACTAGTCTTTACGCCTGACTCGCGACTTCAGTTGGCTCGGTACGCTGAAAATCGGCGTAGTGTGCGGCTAGCTAAAGAGTAATGGATCGGAGGAGTGCCTTGAAAGCGTTAATTATTGTGCAGGTGCTATTTACATGTTTAATTTTAGAAGCCCAACTACTGCTCCAAGAGCACAGGCGATGTGATTAGGGGGTAGGATTTGGGGAAATAACCATCTACAGGTTTGGAATGCTTATGAATGTGATTGAAAACGCAGATGTTCGGTTATGTGTGGAAGGGATTTTTTTTCGAAGACGAGGTGGTGTGGATAAAACATTTTTATAAACGGAGGGGGGGAAAATGTTCGGTTTTAAAAATACCCGGCTACGTGTGTACATGGCATGAGTCTCTCTAGACAAAAAGACACATGTTTGGCATTCAAAGAGTACATAATAAGTTTACTCTCAATTGTTAGAATTAGGACAATCCTCATGTTACACACAGGAATCATGCAAATACTAAATCTTCCTCCTCATGACAAACATCAGTCATGTTCTTTTCATTTCAAAACACAACTAATTCTAGGCTAGGTTTTATGATGGTGTTGAATTGTTTCTTTATTAAAGTTAGTTTTTAACACTTAACACTCAACACTGTTTACTTGCATCCTAACACACATTACAAACATTATCCAGACAGATAGCTCTTCCACATCACATGCATATTGGGAAAATATGCTGTATGACGGAGTCAATGTGGCTGATTTATCCAATATCAGAGTTTGTTTTTAATCAGTGTTATCCAGTTAATCTCTTCGGTGTATATACAAAGTAGGGGTGGAACACAGTGCCACTATCTGTATCTGTATCTCTTTAATGCTCCAAATATTCATATTGGTGTTGTGTTCAGATGTATATCTGCACCAGGCATAACCTGAACCTGATTTTTATTTATAAATGAACATTATGCCCCTGGAAAACACTGAAAAGTGCCCGGGAGAAAAACTCCAGAGGAAAAAGTACCAGCATTGTCAACATCGTCTGTGAATTCTGGCTCTGACAGTTTACTCTAGTTCATAGTAGGTCTCCGTTAGAGATGTAATCCAGCTCATGCAATTATTAGTTTTGTTTGTACAGTATATGCCTGCAGTATTTTTTAATGAATTTGCTGGTTTTATTTCCCAAAATTTAAACAAACTAGTATCCTAATTTAATCCACTGCATCTCTGATAAGGCAAATTAGTATGTTCATGTTAATTTGTTTGTCTTACAAGCTTCATATTCATGCTCGTGTGAAATCATAAACCTCTCTTGTGTATTTTTTGTTGTTTTTCACGGGATTCCTAGGCTGGGATCTTGGCTCAACTAGTTGCTCTGTCTGGCAAGCTTTAAAAAAATAAATAAAATAGTGCTCTCCTACTCGTATCTGTATTTACATTTGTTTATCACATTGTCTGTTCAGTGCAACTAATTTTGTATCCATTTCTTCCTTAGTACACAGACACAGCAGGGTAGTGTGTCATGTGAAATCAGTACGTTCTCAAATGTATAGGCATAGAACATCTTTCAACCCTGTTTGTGTGTTTATATGCAAAATACATGAACATAATTGTTATGCTATATAATACCCTGCTTATTTGTCTGTCACATAAATGCAAAAAAAAAAAATTCATCCCCCCTCAAGCCACACCCTCACAGAACCACTGCTGTGGCAAGACCTAACTCAGTCATCCTCTCCAAAATAGAATCTCCGCACACAGCCTTTTTAAGACTTGAAAGCCCTACCTGTATTTATTTTCTGCAGGGCTCTATTTCAGCCATCCTGAGTAAACACTGAGACTAAAAGGGGACAGTGATCTGCCCAATGACTGCTTTCTTTCATTGGGAAGTGGCTGCATGGGAGGCAGGACCCGGGAGAAAGAAAAAGAAAGAGAGATAGGAGGGCAGGAAGTTTGGGCAATGGTTGATGGGCACTAGATGTGTTTATCTACCATCTAAAAATACACATTTGCAGCAGGCGGTGAGCACCTCTAAACTGGGGGGTGTCTCATGGGTGTTGGAGTGGCTGCTGGCTGAGTAGAGTGGAGCAGGTGGAGGGAAAGGACGACATGTGCCACGAGCTGGATCTGGTCTGGGTTGGCAAGATATTGGCCATACAGTGGGGCAAAAAAGTATTTAGTCAGCCACCAATTGTGCAAGTTCTCCCACTTAAAAAGATGAGAGAGGCCTGTAATTTTCATCACAGGTACACTTCAACCATGAGAGACAGAATGGGGGGAAAGAATCCAGGAAATCACATTGTGGGATTTTTAATGAATTAATTGGTAAATTCCTCGGTAAAATAAGTATTTGGTCACCTACAAACAAGCAAGATTTCTGGCTCTCACAGACCTGTAACTTCTTCTTTAAGAGGCTCCTCTGTCCTCCACTCATTACCTGTATTAATGGCACCTGTTTGAACTCGTTATCAGTATAAAAGACACCTGTCCACAACCTCAAACAGTCACACTTCAAACTCCACTATGGCCAAGACCAAAGAGCTGTCAAAGGACACCAGAAACAAAGTTGTAGACCTGCACCAGGCTGGGAAGACTGAATCTGCAATAGGTAAGCAGCTTGGTGTGAAGAAATCAACTGTGGGAGCAATTATTAGAAATGGAAGACATACAAGACCACTAATAATCTCCCTCGATCTGGGGCTCCACGCAAGATCTCACCCCGTGGGGTCAAAATGATCACAAGAACGGTGAGCAAAAATCCCAGAACCACACGGGGGGACCTAGTGAATGACCTGCAGAGAGCTGGGACCAAAGTAACAAAGGCTACCATCAGTAACACACTATGCTGCCAGGGACTCAAATCCTGCAGTGCCAGACGTGTCCTCCTGCTTAAGCCAGTACATGTCCAGGCCCGTCTGAAGTTTGCTAGAGAGCATTTGGATGATCCAGAAGAGGATTGGGAGAATGTCATGTGGTCAGATGAAACCAAAATAGAACTTTTTGGTAAAAACTCAACTTGTCGTGTTTGGAGGAGAAAGAATGCTGAGTTGCATCCAAAGAACACCATACCTACTGTGAAGCATGGGGGTGGAAACATCATGCTTTGGGGCTGTTTTTCTGCAAAGGGACCAGGACGACTGATCCATGTAAAGGAAAGAATGAATGGGGCCATGTATCGTGAGATTTTGAGTGAAAACCTCCTTCCATCAGCAAGGGCATTGAAGATGAAACGTGGCTGGGTCTTTCAGCATGACAATGGTCCCAAACACACCGCCCGGGCAACGAAGGAGTGGCTTCGTAAGAAGCATTTCAAGGTCCTGGAGTGGCCTAGCCAGTCTCCAGATCTCAACCCCATAGAAAATCTTTGGAGGGAGTTGAAAGTCCGTGTTGCCCAGAGACAGCCCCAAAACATCACTGCTCTAGAGGAGATCTGCATGGAGGAATGGGCCAAAATACCAGCAACAGTGTGTGAAAACCTTGTGAAGACTTACAGAAAACGTTTGACTTCTGTCATTGCCAACAAAGGGTATATAACAAAGTATTGAGATGAACTTTTGTTATTGACCAAATACTTATTTTCCACCATAATTTGCAAATAAATTCTTTAAAAATAAAACATTGTGATTTTCTGGATTTTTTTTTTCTCATTTTGTCTCTCATAGTTGAGGTATACCTATGATGAAAATTACAGGCCTCTCTCATCTTTTTAAGTGGGAGAACTTGCACAATTGGTGACTGACTAAATACTTTTTTGCCCCACTGTACATGGTCCAGTCCGGTATTTGAGTCAGTGTTTGTGCACTAAAATGATGGATACCATGTATGGTGAGTTACTAATACCAAATAGGTGTGCTTAAAAATCAGGCGTTGATTATAACTGATATTGATGTTCCACATTTCTCCTACAATCACATGCTTTGAAAGTTCATGGCAATAATTTCAGATGAAATTACATCTCACCTTTTACCTTTTCGCTTTTTCCTGCTGTGTTGATTCTAATGCAAACAGACAAGGGCAGAGTGATTTAGAGAGTTCACAAGTTCACAATCTCTCTGGGTTTTTTTCTCTAAAATCCACAAATTTGGAAGCTAAAATTACCTCAGAATAAACAGCTTCAGACATATGTTCTTTCCTCCCAGTGCTTATCACAAGATGATTTCCATAGACGCAAAAGCAAAGTGAGGTTTTTATGATGTAAAAACAAGATAAATAATAATGTTTGATCTTTTTTCCACCTTTAATGTGACATAGAAACCAACAAAATGTGGGTGAAAAACAAACATGAATGTTTTATGTGAACAGAAGAAGAAGAAAAAAAATTATCTGGTTGCACAAACTAATATTTTGTGAAAGCACCTTTTGCTTGTAATACAGAATTCTTTTGGGGTAAGAGTCTACCAACATAACACATCTTGAATTGGTCATTTATTCCATTCTTCCTTGAACAAAATGCTCCAGATCTATCAAATTGTGTGGGAATCCCCTGTACACAACCCTCTTCAATTCATTCCACAGGCTGTCAATAGGACGTAGATCTGGGCTGTGACTGGGCCATTCCAAAACATTGGTCGTCGTCTTCTTCTTAAGCTATTCCTTTGTTGACGTGGAGTTGTGGTTTGGGTCATTATCCTGCTGGAAGGTGAATTTTCTTTTTTTTTTAAATCATCTTTAGCTAACAGAGGCCTGCAGGTTTTGTGCCAGAATAGATTGGTATTTGGAGCTATCCATCATTTCCTCTATTCTGATTAGAGCCCCAGTCCCAGCTGAAGAAAAGTAGCCCCATAGCATGATGCTGCCACCACCATGCTTCACTGTGTTAATTGGGATGGTACTCAGTGGGCAATAACCTGTCTTTTGTGTGTGTGTGTGTGTGTGTGTGTGTGTGTGTGTGTGTGTGTGTGTGTGTGTGTGTGTGCGCGCCAAACATATTGTTTAGAATGATTCCCAAAGCATTGTATTTTGGTCTCATTTTCACCATGGTCTCCTGATCAATAGCTCTTTGTGGACCATAGCTACAGCAGTAGAAGATGTTAGTAAAGTCCTACAGAAACAGCTAATCGTTATTTGGGGTGAATCAGAATCACTTTGTTCATGACAGGGGTATGATAACGCTCACAAGTTTGAAAATGATTAGTTAATTCTGAGCATAGTCACAAGCCCCATTATAAAAAAAAAGTGTGAACACTTGTGCAACAAGGTTATTGTACTTTTTTCTTTTTTCTCATAAAATATCTCTATTTGTTTTTCACTTGAATTTTCTTGGTTGCTGTAATCACATTAAATTGGCATAAAGATGTGACATGATTTATCTTGGGTTTTTTTTCTTACATGGATGTGTAGATTTTTTATATCCATTGTTGGTAAGAGACTTTTCAGTGCAGGTGTTTAACACTTGGTCTTCCCTTGTGTTGTATGAATTTGAATAGAGCAAAAAATGTGTCTGGGTGGCCCTGAGGACTGGTATAAGAACCAATGCCACTGTATAACGTGAAGACATTACTTTAGCATAGAGAGATATTAGATGTGTGGGTTTTGGGTTTTTTTTTTTTTGTTGTTGTTTTTAATCCTATTACTCACTGTCACTCACTATCACTAGACTCATTGAACTAAGCAGCAAAAAAAAAAAATCCTATTCTCATTCAAAAGTAGTAAACTGATTCATTCATGTCGGAGCTTTCTCAGATGACTGACAGTTTAAGATCCAGTAAAGCTTCAATGGAGAATATAGAAAAACTTGCCTTGCATGTTATTTTTATACTAATAGCTAAACCTAGGAATTTTTATGACTTGTTAACTCTATCCTTACTCTTAGATGGCAGTAGCGAGATGAATTACAGCCGGCTGCAGTCCCCTTTCTATCCTCTGTTGTGTCTTGGTGTGTTGAAGCAGCTGGAGGGAGTCACTGAGTCTATAAAGACACCAGTGTTCACCATACAAGACAACACGGCCCGCTGAGATCCGTCTAAACACTCCCTACCAGCCTACATCTGTCCCCACACCCTCGTGTTTATAGGACACTTGTGCTGCTCATGGTGCGTGTGTGTGTAGGTGTATGCATGTGTGCACTAGATGCCTGGGTTTGAGAGAGAGAGAGAGAGAGATGCACAACATCACAGAGTTGGAAAAAACAATGTGGTAAAAATGTTTTAAGCACAATCTGTAATGCTTAATTTTAACTTGCTGTGCTGCCCAACAAGCCATCATTAATAGACCCATTGCCTGGTGAACACATTTCAAAAGTAACCACAAGACTGCCCAAATAAGGAATTTTCCAGAGGCCTGATGCACTCACACGCACATGCACACATACACGCACGCACCTTCCCCCCTGCAGAGCTTATGAAACGGTATTTGTAGCCACACCCTTGGGCGAGCACCAGAGACCAGTAAAGAAAGGACGCTCAGCTGCCTGCCTGCAGAACAAATGTTTAGAGGGCCAACTGGACGACTGCGTATGACTGTTACAAGGAGCTTTGAGATTTATACACACAGTGTAGCCTGTAAGTCCTGATAAATCTAAATAGAAATGATAACCTGAAAGTGGAGTCAAAGTATTCAAGAGCAGTAGACCAGGAAAAAGGAAATAGTGGGTTTGAATGTGTCACAACATCAAGATAGATATATACTTCAGCCAAGGCACTTTCAAAAAAAAAAAAGCCTAAGTATCCCTGTGTTTGCCATGAGGCCTGTTCTTTCTCCTCACCCTCTTTTTTAAATATAAAGAAATTGCTGTTCCCATATAACCTCTCGTGCAGCATACAACATGTGAAGTAACCCTTTGTTAACATGTCTAGTACAAACTTCGACTGTATGCAGTCCTTGTAAAATGAGGGCTCACAGATCGCAGTTGTGGTTTCAAAAGAGAGAAGGCATAAAATGAGTGTGTTTATGTGTGTGTGCGTGTGCACGGGTGGTGATTGTACCTTCAGGAGTGACTCAGAAACAAAAGCATCTTTGAGTGCGCACTCTGCTGAGAAAGAGAGAGCGAGAGAAAGAGAAGGGGATTAGAGTTTAGTGGCACGTGGCAAAGGCCTTGATTCTTATCATGTGCGTCAGGTGTTCGCAGTCTATTTCCTGCTCTTAAAAACATATCCCTATCTGTCTTTCATTTTTAATCAGTCCACTGCTCAGACAGCTTTCTCTTTGCTTCGTCAAATTCCACCATTCTCGCTCTGTTAAACCTCCCCCCCACCCCATCCCACCCCACCCCTAGCTTCTTATTCACTTACTCACTCACTGACTCACACTCTCTCTCTCCCTTTCATATTCTCTTTACTCCTCTCTCCCCTCTCGCGCTATGGTTTAAACACAAAGAGCATATTGTATCTGGCAGTGTTAAACACAGTGCATTCAGTGAATCTGCTGTCGTGAACCTGACCTTGGCAAATTCGCCACTCGCTCTCTAGTTGCATTGCAGGTCCGCAGTCACCTACACCCAGAAGCTCACCCAGATTTCTTCTCATTTCCCTTGTTCTTACTTTGGTGAATCAGGAAGCAGTCAAGCATCTTTATGCACAAAATGTACAGTGAGTTGGAGCAGGTATCGCTGGAGTCCAGTAAGCACTTATCCAACAGTGTAAGGTCAGTATATCCCTGTGGATTGCCTTGTACCTCTCACAATACGTACTGTATACATGTCGATCTTTATTTTTCCCTTCATTTCTAATCATAAACCACAGACTTATTGTTCAGTAATTGTGAGCCAGTACTCAGTGAGATGTGATCAGACTCTCATAGATGTGTTAATGTGTTAACACATTAAATGTTAAATGTGTTTTACTTGCTTTTTTTTTTCACTATAATTGCAATTTTTGTCAGGGATAATGCCCCGTTTCCAAATTTGGTTCCCTAAATTTTTCTTTTTTCTAAACATAAGAATAATCTTAATTAATGTCCATCCATCCATTATCTGTAGCCACTTATCCTGTTCTACAGGGTCGCAGGCAAGCTGGAGCCTGTCCCAGCTGACTACGGGCGAAAGGCGGGGTACACCCTGGACAAGTCGCCAGGTCATCACAGGGCTGACACATAGACACAGACAACCATTCACACTCACATTCACACCTACGCTCAATTTAGAGTCACCAGTTAATCTAATCTGCATGTCTTTGGACTGTGGGGGAAACCGGAGCACCCGGAGGAAACCCACGCGGACATGGGGAGAACATGCAAACTCCACACAGAAAGGCCCTCGCCGGCCACTGGGCTCGAACCCAGGACCTTCTTGCTGTGAGACGACGGTGCTAACCACTACACCACCGTGCCGCCCCTTCATAAATGTCATCTGGACTAAATTTTTAACCTCAGCATTAGCAAATGTTATACATGGAAAAAAATGCCATATTTTATTTGAAGTAGCAACATATTGTTGACCTTGTTTGCTGAAAAAAAAACTCTTTTTTGCCATTTTTTAAAAAAAAATAAATTATTACATTTTTTTAGCAAACCCTCAGTTGTCTGAAATTTTACTGAAATGACAGCATGGTCATATTGATTTCTTTAAACACCATTGCTTCTGTCTAATAGTAATAATGTGGCATGAGCTCTGTAATCCTTCTAAGAGGGAAAATAATTCACTGTCAAGGACAGAGATCTAGTTGATACTGTTTCTTATGAACTGTTTTTTTATTTCTTTTTTCTTTTATTTATTTATTTATTTATTTATTTATTTATTTTTCTTATCAGTGAGGAGTTTTCCGAGAGGTCTCTCACTGCAGCCTGCGGGACTGATTCAAGCCTTTAAAAAACAATACATTAAAAACAAACAAACAAACAAACAAACATGATATTGAACTCATGCACAGTGAGGAGCACTGAGGCCACTGAGTTTCATGAAGTTTTGGTGGTACAAGTCTCGTTTATTATAATATGCAATAATAGGTTTATTATAGTTTTACAAACAAACAAAAAAAATCCTTGCTGCCAGTCGATTGAAGAAAGCCCTATATGATAGGATTTTTGCATAAATTACTTTATTTTAAATACAACCCCGATTCCAAAAAAGTTGGGACAAAGTACAAATTGTAAATAAAATCGGAATGCAATAATTTACAAATCTCAAAAACTGATATTGTATTCACAATAGAACATAGACAACATATCAAATGTCGAAAGTGAGACATTTTGAAATTTCATGCCAAATATTGGCTCATTTGAAATTTCATGACAGCAACACATCTCAAAAAAGTTGGGACAGGGGCAATAAGAGGCTGGAAAAGTTAAAGGTACAAAAAAGGAACAGCTGGAGGACCAAATTGCAACTCATTAGGTCAATTGGCAATAGGTCATTAACATGACTGGGTATAAAAAGAGCATCTTGGAGTGGCAGTGACTCTCAGAAGTAAAGATGGGAAGAGGATCACCAATCCCCCTAATTCTGCACCGGCAAATAGTGGAGCAATATCAGAAAGGAGTTTGACAGTGTAAAATTGCAAAGAGTTTGAACATATCATCTCCAGTGCATAATATCATCAAAAGATTCAGAGAATCTGGAAGAATCTGTGCGTAAGGGTCAAGGCCGGAAAACCATACTGGGTGCCCGTGATCTTCGGGCCCTTAGACGGCACTGCATCACATACAGGCATGCTTCTGTATTGGAAATCACAAAATGGTCTCAGGAATATTTCCAGAGAACATTGTCTGTGAACACAATTCACCGTGCCATCCACCGTTGCCAGCTAAAACTCTATAGTTCAATGAAGAAGCCGTATCTAAACATGATCCTGAAGCGCAGACATCTTCAATGGGCCAAGGCTCATTTAAAATGGACTGTGGCAAAGTGGAAAACTGTTCTGTGGTCAGACAAATCAAAATTTGAAGTTCTTTATGGAAATCAGGGAGGCTGTGTCATTCGGACTAAAGAGGAGAAGGACGACCCAAGTTGTTATCAGCACTCAGTTCAGAAGCCTGCATCTCTGATGGTATGGGGTTGCATTAGTGCATGTGGCATGGGCAGCTTACACATCTGGAAAGACACCATCAATGCTGAAAGGTATATCCAGGTTCTAGAGCAACATATGCTCCCATCCAGATGACGTCTCTTTCAGGGAAGACCTTGCATTTTCCAACATGACAATGCCAAACCACATACTGCATCAATTACAGCATCATGGTTGTGTAGAAGAAGGGTCCGGGTACTGAACTGGCCAGCCTGCAGTCCAGATCTTTCACCCATAGAAAACATTTGGCGCATCATAAAACGGAAGATACGACAAAAAAGACCGAAGACAGTTGAGCAACTAGAATCCTACATTAGACAAGAATGGGTTAACATTCCTATCCCTAAACTTGAGCAACTTGTCTCCTCAGTCCCCAGACATTTACAGACTGTTGTAAAGAGAAAAGGGGATGTCTCACAGTGGTAAACATGGCCTTGTCCCAACTTTTTTGAGATGTGTTGTTGTCATGAAATTTAAAATCGCCTAATTTTTCTCTTTAAATGATACATTTTCTCAGTTTAAACATTTGATATATCATCTATGTTCTATTCTGAATAAAATATGGAATTTTGAAACTTCCACATCATTGCATTCCGTTTTTATTTACAATTTGTACTTTGTCCCAACTTTTTTGGAATCGGGGTTGTACACAAAAATTTGAAAATGTAACCAAGGAGTAGGTATAAATGAATCGAGAAATGCACTCATAGCTCATATTTATGATTTCCAGTTAATACTAGTCTATATACTGAATATATATTTGTTAATTTAAAAAGTCAATAAACAGATAAATAAACTTTATTTTCAGTGTCAGATCAAGCCAATTAACCACAAATACATTTTTCATCACTGATTTTTCCTTATCACCCTAATTAGGCCCCTGTTGCACACCATAGTTATGTTTTACAGTTAATACGAGCACAGTGAGTGTTTTTTCTTTAGGCTTAACAGGTTTATGCTCTATGTGCTGTAATAAAATGTTCATTTAGTCCCATTAAAATCTAAAAGTGACCAGTTAATGAGTTCCACAAAGATTTAGGCCTTCCTATTTAATTTCTGTTCTGTATCATTTTGTTTGGTCTGTGGCAAGAATAGTAATAAAATTGTAGTAGTAGTAGTAGTAATAATAATAGGGCGGTACAGTGGTGTAGTGGTTAGCACTGTCGCCTCACAGTAAGAAGGTTCTGGATTTGAGCCGATGGGGGCCTTTCTGTGTGGAGTTTGTATGTTCTCCACATGTCTGTGCAGGTTTCCTCCAGGTGCTCCGGTTTCCCCCACAGTCCAAAGCAGTGTTGTAGTCAAGTCACTAAACCTCAAGTCCAAGTCCAGTCTCGAGTCCCCAGTGTTCAAGTCCAAGTCATTAAAAAAAATTTCAAGTCAAGTCCACTACTGAGCCAAGTTGAGTCTGAGAATAAGACTCCAACTGCACCATTTGATGGTGGCTGTTTTAACCCCATTAACATTCGTTTGTTCCTGAACATGACATATGAACAGGTGAAGGTGCTTTCTCTTTGTCAGGGAGTGTAAAGTATTCTGTCAAAGATGGTTGGGAGACGGATGTAAGTGCAGAAGGTGTCTTTATTAATACAAGTGAAGAAGGTAAACAATCCAGAACGGCAGGCAAAATCATAAAATAGTGAAACAAGTAATAGGTCGAGTGAGGCACAAACAGGCTATTGTAGACTCAACAGAATCAAAGAAGAGAAACAGGAAATCAGGGATCAGGAAACCAAACAAGGAAATAAGGCTCAGTAATGTGTCAGCAACACAACTCAATACTTCGCAAAGTAAGTGTGTTTTCACAGTTTTTATATAGGCACACTGATTGCGCCTTAATCCTGTGCAGGTGCAAGTCGTTTACGGTGTGCACGCAAGAGTCCGCTTGGTGCACGCGCTGTCCAGACCACGCCCGAGAGTCTATCTAAGTGCAAGTGTGACACTCTTGCACAACGTTAGTACAAAAATTAATGTACTGTAGATATAAATACCTTATGCCAAATTATTATGGCATGTTACAAAAATAAAGAAAAAATCAGAGTCCTTGTCTCCAATTTACGAGTCCGAATGCAGTTAATGCACGAGTCCAAGTCCAAGTCATCAGTGCTCAAGTCCAAGTCAAGTCACAAGTCCTTAAAATTAGGGCACAAGTCGGACTCGAGTACTACAAGCCTGGTTCAAAGACGTGCGGTTAGGTTAACATGGGGTGGCCTTGGGCTGAGGTTGGGCTGAAGTGCCCTTGAGCAAGGGCGCCTAACCCACAACTGCTCCCCGGGTGCTGTAGCATAGCTGCACACTGCTCTCGGTATGTGTGTGAGTGCTCATTGCTCACTTGTGTGTGCATGTGTGTGTTCAGTGCTTCAGATGCAGAGGACGAATTTCACTGTGTGCTTAAGTCTGTGCTTGAGTGTACATGTGACAAATAAAGGCTTCTTGGCTTCTTAAATTAAATTTAAAATGTAATTAATAATAATAATAATAATAATAATTATTATTATTATTATTATTATTATTATTATTATTATTATTATTATAACCTTTGAGTGTATAAAAACCCCTACAGTGTATCTCTACAGATTTGTGACAAATTAAAGGAAAAACCCAACATGAAGTGTCTTATTAAAGTATCAAAGTGGCGCAAGCCACTAGAACCTTCTCAGTTACAGTACAGATTTCTGGAACTGTGTAAACACCATTCTTCCAAAAGATATTTCATGTATTCAGTGTGTTGGGTTTTATCATTAAACAGTTTGGAATCCATGAAACGTAGAATCTGGTTTCACTGTTTTACTGAAGTGGTGCTGTGAACGTTTTAAACAGGAATGAGTATCAACATCACTTATTAGCAAGGCTTCAAAGTGTTGCTATGGAACTATGTCATGTGCTAGCAAACAAGGAAACAACAGTTAAACTGTAAACAAAAAACACAAACAAAGAACAGAGGGTGTGGTGGACAATTGTTTAGGAGGGCGGGTTGTGTGGTGCTTTAGGACACAGGAAGGGAATGCGTGTATTGTGATTATGAACATGGACGCTGTGTCTTTACCACAACAGCTGGTCCTGTACCATGAGTCACACGGACGCAAATGGACAGGGATAGGGACAACACTAATCCCCGTCTTTGTATGTTAAAAAAATATATTTTTCTGATTTAATATCTCCTGTAGATATATAAATATAAACTTAAACATACACATAGATGTCCTCACAAATTTGGAGGTTAAAAATTCACAAGTATATACACACACACACACACACAAATGTTTTAAATATTATATGTAGTTTATAGTTGTGTACTGGTGAAGAATCGGTCAAACTGTGATGTGTGCGCTGGGGTAGTTGGGGTAGATGTGTCTGGGCTGTGTCCACAGTCCTTAGCATGTGTTGAGAACAGCTGAGGTATCACCTGTCTTTGTATCATATGTTCCCAAACATTGAAAGTGTCAAAATTTCACTACAACAAACCATGCTGGCTCGCTTACACCACAAACCCAGAAAGGTCCATTTCTTTCATACAAGAACAGAAATAGTGCATATAGTATGTGTCTTCTATATTATAAGCGGCAAAGTTTGTTTGTTTGTCTGTCTTGAGCTAACGTCGCCATTTCTTGACAGATTTTCACCAAATTTGGCAAGTAGGTCCAGGGATGACCCGGAATTTTGCAGATATAAACAAAATTCATGTACAGGCCCCAGGGAGGTCCCTGGGGGGCACAACATCCACCCACCCCCTCCCTCAATGCCTTTCACGTTACATTTATCAACACAAACTCTCGACAGATCTTCACTAAACTTGGCACGTAGGTACAGGAGATGGCCACAATTTGGCAGAACTCAGAAATTCCATATTTGGGCCCCATGGGGCCCCCGGTGGGCCCCTGGGTGGTGGATGTTTGGATTTTTGTTTGTCTTAGGTTAACATCACCATTTCTCGATGGATCTTCAACAAATTTGACATGGAAGTCTGGGGACAACCCAGAATTTTGCAAAACCTGGGCAATGCCAGGTAACCTGCTAGTTAGTAATAAGTGCTATTATTATTATTATTATTATTATTATTATTATTAGGCTAATTTTTCACGTTCAGGTCCTGACTTATCAGGGGAGGGGGAACTCAACAGTTAATAAGAATATACAGTGCATGCCACTGAGCATACATTTAAGACCAAAAGGAAAAAGTCCCTGAATTCGGGATTAGGAATTGAATGTTCAATGCTTCGAATGTTCTTCAACTTTTGTAGTGGTAAAGATCTTTGGTCAAAGCTCTAAATCAGGTTTGTTCCTCAGACCAGTTTCTTAAAAAAATATTTAATGTTAAGCTGATGAAACTTGTATTGTTGGGAATCTTCATGTGTCAGAGTGCTGTTGCTTGTAGGATGGGAGGAATTTCTAATCTAGCAAAAGCCATGAGCCTGGAATGCTGATAATGCAGTAGATTACCAGTGACATGTTTATAATACAGATTTATACACCCCTTCAAACAAGCAGGGAATGTTCTCTTTCTTTATGAACGTATATTTATGGCAGCCTGTTTGTTAATGGAGTCTGGTGCAATTTAGGCCTTTTGGGGGCTATTATGGTTTTCTTATTATGCACTTTTTTTTGCATGTATGTCAGCAGTTCTCTGATAACAGTTCAATAAACAGTGTCATGTTTCATCAAGGTATCTGATATAAACAGGGAATGGATGATGGGATAAGTACACTAACTGTTTGCATGAGTAAAAGTATAAATGAATTGATGTTATAAGTAAACCTATGTAGAGAAGTAAAGTAGATATTATAATCAATAACAGATTTCTAACAATGAACACACTAAAGTAGCAACCTATTAAATACATCAGATGTAATGGTGTAGTACATAATAAAAAGAAAGAAACTTGCTCCTGTGCTCTTTTATAGCAGTCATCAACATCACTGATCCTCCACCTTACATAATAGTGGCGATTAAGTTCTTTTTTAACCGCTTTGAACATTTTGTTGCAAAAAAAAAAGATATTTTTGTCTTATCTGACCATATAACCTGATTCCAATCAAAGTACCAGTGGCGTCTAGTGAACAGGCACTTACGTTTGTGGTTAGATGAAGGAAAAGGCTTTCTTCTGGCAGACCTTCCAAATAGTTTGTTGGCACTGAGGTGATGTCTAATTGTAGATTTGGAGACTTGGTGACTCCAAAATACTACCACTTTCTGTACATCTCCATCTGTGAGCCCTGGAGATGTTTTGTTTTTTGTGTTTTTCTTTCCATTTTACCATCTTCTTCGTTATGCAATATAATTGTGTTCATTACAGCTCAGGTTGTTGTCTTTTTTTTTTTAGAGGTGTACCTATTTTTATTGCATAATTTATGAACACACGTTTGTGTCCTTTCATTTCTGCATTCTCGATATTTTTCTTCACCCTGCTAATGAACTTCTGAGGAAATTTGGCCTTTGTATCACCTCATATTTATGCACCAGTAAAACAGGAAGTTATACATGACTGCTTAAGTGTTCCTCACCACTTGGGTGAACTCGAAAATGTAAAATATAAAGGGGAACATGTTTCAAGTACATTTTGTTCATTAGAATTTCCAGGCATTTCCATAAACGTGACACATGCTCTTTTGGTTAAACACACACACACACGTACAAACCAATCAGCCATAACATTAAAACCAGCTGCCTAATATTGTGTACATCTCCCTTGTGACACCAAAGTAGTTGTGACCCGTCAAGGCATAGATTCAAAGGTGTGCTGTGGTATCTGGCACCAAGACGTTAGCAGCAGATCCTTTAAGTCCTGTAAGTTGCAAGGTGGGGACTTGTTTGTCCAGCAAATTCAACAGATGCTCAATCTGATTGAGATCTGGGGAATTTGGAGGTCAAGTCAGTATCTTGAACTCTTTGTCATGTTCCTCAAAACATTCCTGAACAATTTTTAAAAAACGGCAGGTTGCATTATCCTGCTGAAAGAGGCCACTGCCATTAGGGAATACTGTTGCCATGAAGGGGAGGACTTGGTCAACAACAATATTTAGGTAGGTGGTACGTGTCAAAGTAACATCTGCCAGGACCCAAGGTTTCCCAGCAGAACATTGCCCAGAACATCACACTGCCTCTGCTGGCCTGCCTTCTTCCCCAGTGCATTCTGATGCCATCTCTTCCCCAGGTAAGTGACGCACACACACTCGGCCATCCACATGATGTAAAAGAAAACATGATTCATCAGACCAGGACACTTTCTTCCATTGCTCCATGGTCTAGTGCTGATGCTCACATCCCATTGCAGGTGCTTTCTGTGGTGGACAGGGGTCACCATGAGCACTCTGACCAGTCTGTGGCTACGCAGCCCCAATACACAGCAAGCTGCAATGCACTGTGTGCTCTGCTACTTTTCTACACTGCCTGGCCAAAAAAAATATTGCCATTTGGATTTAAATAAGCAAATACATAAGAGCTTTGGATTGGATAATTACTGCAGTGATTGTTTTTCATCTGACAACAATCCATTTAACCCTAACTGATGCAGTGAGTAGCTTCTCATTTCTTAAACAAACATGTCAGAAGATGTATCCTGTGCTCATGGAAAAGATGTTACCATGTTTCAGAAGAGTCAAATTATTGGCATGCATCAACAAAGAAAACAACTAAGGAGATTACTGAAATGACTGGAATTGGGTTAAGAACTGTCCAACACGTTATTAAAACCTGGAAGGATAGTGGTGAACTGTTAACTTTGTGGAAAAAATGTGGTTGGACAAAGATCCTGACTGACTATGATCAGAGATCACTTAAATGCTTGGTGAAGTCGAATCGTAAAAAAATCAACAGTAGAACTCATGGCTATGTTTAATTGTGAAAGTAAAAGCATATCCATATGCACAATGTGATGAGAACTCACAGGATTGGGACTAAACAGCTGTGTGGCTATAAAGAAAACCACTTGTTAATGAGACTAATCAGGAGAAAAGGCTTCAATTTGCGAGGGAGCAGAAAGATTGGACTCTTGAGCAAGGGAAAAAGGTTATGTGGTATGATGAGTTCTGATTTATTCTATTCCTGAGTGATGGGTGTGTCAGGGTAAGAAGGGAAGCAGTGAAGCGATGTACCCATCATGCATAGTGTCCACTGTACAAGTCTCTGGAGGCAGTGTTATGATCTGTGGTTGCTTCAGTTGATCAGGTCGAGGCTCAGCAATGTTATGGGGCAATAAAGTGAAGTCAGCTGACCACCTGAATGTACTGAATGACCAGATTATGACATCAATGGATTTTTTCTTCCCTGATGGCACGGGCATAAAATTAGGGCTCAGATTGTGAAAGAGAGGTTCAGGAAGCATGAGGAATCATTTTGACACATGAACTGGCCACCTCACAGTCCTAACCTTAACCCCATTGAGAATCTTTGGGATGTGCTAGAGAAGAGTTTATGTAGTGGTTCGACTCTCCCATCCTCAACACAAGATCTCGGTGAAAAATTAATACAACCCTGGACTGAAAAATGTTGTGACACTGAATAAGTTTATCGAAACAATGGCATGGGGAATGTGTACTGTAATCAAAGCTAAAGGTGGTTCAACCAAATATTAGAGTGCACAACTTTTTTAATTTTTTGGCAGGGCACTGTATCATAGCCAGCATTAACATTTTAGGCAATTTGTAGTACAGTAGGTCTTCTGTGGGATCAGAACAGACAGGCCAGTCTTCACTTCCCACGTGCATGGGTGCCTATGACCCTGTCACCAGTTCACCAGATGTCCTTCCTTGGACCATTTTTGGTAGGTACTAACCACTGCATACCGGGAACACCCCACCCCACAAGACCTGACATTTTGGAGATGCTCAGAGGCAATCATTTAGCCATTACAGCTTGGCCCTTGTCAAAGTTGCTCAGATCCTTACATGTGCCCATTTTTGCTGCTTTCAAAAAAGTTTACTTGCTGCCAAATATATCCCACCCCTTTGCAGGTGTCACTGTAACAAGATGTTCATTTTTAAAATTGTCTTAAAATGAGAAACTCTCCTAAAAGGAAAACAAGTTATAAAGTTCTCTCTCTCTCTAATGTTTCTTTCATGTAGGTGCTTCAGATGAACCACAGACTGGAGTGTGTCCTGAAGATCCTGGTGGAGCAGTTCCAACTCGAACCAGAGCTGCTTCAGAAACCGAGCCAGTGCAGCTCCTGCTTAATGAAACGCCAGAATGGCAGCATGGAAAAAGGACAATGAGTGCGATGGAAAGCAGGCAAGACTGGAAGACATCTTTTAATAAGAAGTGTGGAAATTGTAATGTCCATATCAAGGGTTTTTTTATTATTTAAAAAAAGATAGTACCATATGGAAATTTGATAATAAACTGTCCAAGCTAGCAAGAGTTTCACTTTCAATGTATCTTCCAAAGACAACATGCTATGTGTTCAACACGTTATTAGTTTGCAGCATAGGGAAGTCAGTCAGAGTTCCGTCCTTATTTGATTTCCATCAGTTTGTTATTAAAAGATGGATAGCTGAAAATCCTGCTGTGTTGAAAAAAAAAAAATCCCTGATTCAAAATATGCTACATGGACACGTCAAGAGAATTATAGGGATCCTAAAGTGCTGTAGCACAGAGGGAGTGTGATGGAGTTGATCCATTCCACATGTTAATGTGCATGTTAGTAAGTGTGAACATGTTTTGCATGATCTAGATTCACCACTGATAAATAGATATGGCAGAGATAATCAAAACAGCAAAACACTGCTGATGGGGTTTAATGGACTTAAATGGAATGTAAGAAAGGAAGAGGGAGAGCTGTTTGAGGTTGTGGACTCAGTAAGCAGTGCCAAGGCTTTCAACAGCCTATTCATTTTACAATTTCACTGGATTACTCCCATTAAGTCTATGATTATTTTCTCTCACTCTAGCTATTTGAATGCAAAACTTCTGGTAAAGGTGAGGTGGCTAGATGCCAGCTGCCAGCGTTTGAGGAAAGTAAACTACAAAAGTAAAAAGTAGATTTGCTTTCAGTAACCACAGAGCAGAAAGGGCAGAGAGAGGGAGAACAGAAAGATAAGGTGCCTGCACTCCATTCAGAAGTCACACTCATCTGTTGGCACGTTGCCTGGCACAGAACAAATTGGTTGGTGGTTTTCCTTTTTAATGTGTTCATTAAACATTTGCTTTTATCACAGGTTTCATAGAGAGAAGAGACCTCAAAGAAGGGGAAAGTTAGTGTAAGAGGAGTGTTCTCCCCCCCCCCCCCCCCCCCCCCCCAGGCTTCTTTCCAAATCACTTATGAAAATAAATGAGAGCAAAATTCAAACTGTGATTATCTCACACTGCCCTAGACACTTATAAGCAATGTATATGACGCAGCATTGCCTTATCACACTTCTACCAACACTTTCACCAGAATCTAGTGATGTAAGAACAATCACAGTTGTATTATACAATATATACAGCTCATTGTAAATAAATATGCATTTATATTATTTCTTCTCTGTTTATGCTGAACATTTGCTGGCGTGACTGCATTTTTTTTTTTTTTTTTGGTATTTACTCCAAATTCTGACTTGCTGAGGAACGCCATTTTCAAGTTTAGTGCAAGCAGTGAAAGAACAGGTCTCAAATTTCTACACGATTATATTTGTGTTCAAAGGCCAAAAAAAATACGATGGATGTCCCAAGATCAACAAGGCCAGGCTTAGAAAGAGAGAGAGAGAGAGAGAGAGAGAGAGAGAGGGAGGGTCAGGGGAGGATGAGAGAACAGGAGGGAGGGAAAAAGGAAGTCTGGTCTGGAGCCATGTTCAATTACAGAGGGCCGTGGCTCTACTTCTATGTGCATGCTGTTGCTCTGCTTTTGTCTCCTGTTTTATGTCTGTGACGGAGACCTCTGCTCGGGTTTACACAGTCAGCTCTGTGTGATCACGACACTGTGCTACTTTCATGTGGAGAGTTAAGAGAGCCTCCCCAATTCAGAGGCTGTTTGATGGCAGAAGAGCTCAGTCATGGTTTATCACCGTGGACCAGGCCCCTGGAAAGACATTAAGGAAGAAGAATAAAGGCCTAACATCAATGGGAAACCACCTCCAAACAAGCTGTAGACTGATAGAAGTAGAGATTCTTATCTTTGCCAGCAGACAAAATAACTCGAGAATTAACATATAATCATTACAACTACATCCATAATGATGCATCCACTCAGGAGGCATTGTAAATTCTGCACGCTAAAGGCGTGCCTGGACATGAAGGATACTTAAGGTCAGAGTCCATTTCCCAAGCGAAGTATCCACTAAACCTGATTCAAATTGACTGTAGATTTATTTCAGCCTCCATGCTGAGCTTTAGAAGTTATTTAACCGTGTATCGCCTGCTGGAGCCTGCGTGACCTGAAGACAAGCTGGAGCAGTGGGGCCATTACAGGGGCCACCTGTGACCACTGGTCCCCTATGAAAGCAGATATGAGTAAGAACAGGTGTGTGTGGTGCGAGTGCCACCCTGCAGCAGCTGACTGCTGCACTCCTGTGCTTTCTAAATAGCAACAGGCCCGGAACAGTTGGAGTTGGCTGCTCCTGACCTATGGCTTCAAGACTGCTTTTATCCATTTTGAAAAAAAAAAAAAGTTTCCTGACTTTGTCTTGATGAATTTTGACTACTTTCTTCTGGCAATAGATGACTGTCTGTTGGCTAATTTAGTTTAATTTCTTTCATTCCATCACTACATGTTAGTTCATATACATATTGTTTATGAAGTTTCTCTTTCTACCTCACACTGTGGAGTAAATGTCTACACCCCCGTTCAGTCACTTGGCTTTGGGCCTGTTTTGCTTAAGGCAAACAAACTACCACAGACTCAGAGATTTGTTTTTGCCTTGACTTTTCCCCTTTCCAAACCATATGTTTTCTGTATAAGCTACAAGTTTCAGTCAGAGCTCCATTGCTCTTTATAAAAGTAAGCTCCATTTCGATCATCTCAGCCTCAGGACAGCTGTGAATATGGCATGAATTTGGGTTCACATTCGGTTTTTACATAGAAATGAGATGGTCTGATGAACTAGGTCAAATTGCTGCGGATTTTTCTCCCAGACAGAGGGAGAATTCCAGGCCAGGGCTGGAAGGACTTCAGTGGCGAGTGTTGGTTTGGCCAGGCCAGGCAGTATGTGAGGCATGAGGAGAGACAGCTGCAGTGCTGCCTCACCGGTGGGCGCTACACCACGCCACGTCAGTGGGACACACACACACACACACACACCAGACTTGTGTGCTCCAACTGCAACTGTATCCAAAGCACCATTAACTATCCAGTCATCCACTGGTTTTAAGATCTGATCAAAAAAACCTATAAATACAATTAAAGTCTTTTATCTTTCTAAAACAATATGTAAGTTACAAAATGTCCCTCATGACCTTTTCAGAAGCCTCTTTATGACAACCTTTTTCTTGTAGTGAAATCGTTTACTTCACCTGACTTGACATTTCATACAGTAAGCCACCGCCGTATTAATCTGGAGTACAGGTATCTGGTGTGGCTCCATGGTCTCACACACAGCTGAATAGATTAGAGCAAGCAGGATAATGTGAAGCGAGGCTGCTGTAGATGTTTTGCCCTGCATGCTTCAGCAGAGCTGCTCTACCTGATAAAGAGCTTTTGACTGGCTGCAGGTGGGCCCACCTAATGAGTGCTACTGGACCAAAGCAAACACGCAGTCCAGGTCACATCACGAACGATGAATGAAAAAAAAAAAAACCTGGTGCAAACTAATGATAAGCAAACAAAGGATATTTCTGCACTGCATGCTATTTAAGAGCAATAAATCTACATGTTAAAGTGAAAAGCAACAGATTTGCTGTATCATAAATCCAGACTCTAAGCAAAAAAAAAATCTCCTTTGAAAATATGTTTTAAATCTTTGTTTAGTCCATATGTGGAAAACGTACAGCTTTTTGAACCACATGAACAAAACTGCCTGCCAGAGGACGGAATGAGTAAATGCAACTTAGCACAGAGGAGATAATGGGATAAAATTAAGAGGCATTAAAAAAAGACTACCATGATTTTGTTTATTGTTAAAGCTGCCTACAAATTATTTTAATACTAAAATATGGCACCATGATAAACCTGTACTTTTTCTTTCACATTAGTCATCATTCATTTTATTTATTGAAAATTAGCCAGTGACGTTCATTGTGGTTATTAGAGGAAATGAAGGGAGGAACTCTGAGATTTCAATGAACTGCTTACACCACGATTTACAGGAAAGGATGCAGGTCTGCGGCTAGTGATAGACTAAGAAGGAAATATGAACTTGCTGTTTTAGGTAAACACACTGGTAGGAGATAGTAAGTGTGGCCACTAGAAAGTTTTGTGTTGTGTGTATTTGAGACTCCCTTTGAAATGTTCTTTATGTTAATTCACACGATTATTTTTCCTCACTTTATCACTGAGACTTTTTAAAATAATAAATGAAAACAAAGCATCAATTGCCAGATGTAATGATGGTTATAAGCCACTATAAGCAATAATGATGTACTTCTAAGACTGAAATTAAAAAAAAGATATAAGGTTTATCAAGGATGATTTTCAGTATCTCCAATAAAACTGATTATACTGGATATGTATGGGTTACATTTGACATGCTCTGTATGATGTCTGTCCAGCTGAGAACAAAAGCTTCAGTAAAAGTCAGCAAACTCTCCTGTAAACCTGGATTACAGCAGGCATGTATACGAGTCATTCAAAGACACAAACATATTTGCTGAATGATTTGTAGATCACGGTGTCCCATGTGATGTGTGTCAATAGAGCTGGAGGAAACCATTAGGTTTAATTTGTGAGAGCATTGTTCATATTTATCTCTGTAGTATCTGATGTGTTAGCTCAAATATGAAAGTAAATACAGTCATATATACACACATTGTGCAGTTTCAATACTATAAATGGATGATGTAATTATTTTTCATTTCATATAGTGTAATATCACAGGGTGAAATACCATATGTCACTCTTAGAGGTTTGGATTTTATTTTGATTTTCTGCCATGTTTACTTTTTCTTTTTTATCTGAGCCCATTTTAAAAAAAAATCACTGGTGTAAATCTAGTGATGTTCCGAAAGCACTACCTCAGACTGTTGTCTGAAATTCAGATATCAGGGGTTAACCATTTTTCTGATCCCTTTGGGTTTTTTTCCTACACTTTTCATTTTAAAATAATGATCTCCCGCTGGCCAAAACAAAACTAATAGGAACTGTAGGTGCTTTCGGACCAAACAGTTCTAGGGACTTATTGAGATGAACTACCCACTGGGGAGCTCCCTTGAGAACTACATACCTTCAAGGGCTTTTTCCTGTTTGCATTCACATCTCTAGTATGAACACTGAAGTGGCGTAAGCCAGCTTGCTAGCGTGACGTTAGCAGGAAATGAGTGCAAAGATTTTTATATTTTGCTGAGACATGTCAAATTCATGCTGTATTTCCTCTTTCACATATACACTCAATAAAGTCTGGACTTCTTGGTCAGTCCATTTGTGTGTGTGTGTGTTTATTTTAACACTAACATTAAGAGCTGTTGTTTACATAAACAACATTTTACATGGATTTTTGGAAATGGCGGTTGCCGACGCTGCGTTGACTCACAATCGACCAGTCACTGTTCACTTATATCATTCATGGTTCCTCTTGTGCTGGAAGAGTACTTACTCTGAAGTAGGAGCTAAAAACGTCCCACAAAATGGCGTTCTAAGAACTACAACCGTTCTCAGTTCCTGCAGTGCAGACACACGAAACTTCCTCCAACAGTTTTAAGAATTATGAAAATGTTCCTCCTGTCCAAAAGCACTCTATGACTAATAGGAACTAACTACTAGGAGCTATAATTTCTAACAAGCTATAAATTTAAAACGTGTTACCCAGTATATTCTAATGTATTTCCTGTAATAAAGTACAATCTCTCTGAGTTAAGAGTCTTTTAAAATATATAAAATGAAGTTCTAATATGGTTCTCAAACAAACAATGTCCCCAAGGTTTTTCTTTCATTATATATTTTGAAATTATTCGCATATTGACACATTTACTGTCAACTCTGTTACTTTGAAAACACCCCTTTTAAAACAATGTATTCTGGTATTCTGAGTCTTGTAGATTTTTTAAGAAGTTAAATCTTTTTTTTTTTAATAGATGGAATCCAACCATAAAGAGCAAGTAAGTGTCCCTTCCTTATTTTGTCTTGTTTATAATGTTTTATTATACTGATCCACTAATAACATATATTATATACATCCACTAATAACAATCATACAAGACCGTTCCTGTTATTATAATTTGGAAGATATTTAAAAGGTTTTTGCACTTGTATATGGGGGAAAAAATGCATGTAAGCCGTCACATCGGCTATACAGTGTGCTCCCATATGCTTCAGGATTTAGTGCTGACATTGTCTGAAAATGTCAAATCTCAGGTAACAGAGTTGAGAAGGTTGATATTTTGCTGTAAGAGACCATAAAAAATGGAAAATGCATTTTGTAATTCAAATGCAGCAGTCTGTACTGTACAGTAGATATAAGCATGATGAGAGAAGCAAAGAAAAAGAAAAATGAAATCTTAATAACATTGTTTTTTATGTGTGAAAGTAAATTTGTTGTACTTATGTAGCTATTTAAACTGTAAGAATAAAATATGTGGGAAAACATACTGTACAGGAAATAGTGACTGAAAAATTGTCACTAAAAAAAGATTTGGTATTAATAACATTATACTTATAACACAAAAAAAGGAAAAAAAATTATAGATCTTATCTTTGTTTTTAAAGGAATGGGACATCAATTACATGTAAAACAATGAAGAAATCATTTAAATTATAGCAATAGTCTAAAAAATTTTAATTATTCAATATGATGTAAAACTGCACATAATATTATAAGTATATTAAAAAATAATATACGGAATTTAATTGATCATATTGTAAGTGTCAGCCCTGTGATGACCTGGCGACTTGTCCAGGGTGTACCCCGCCTCTCGCCCATAGTCAGCTGGGATAGGCTCCAGCTCGCCCGCGACCCTGCACAGGATAAGCGGCTACAGATGATGGATGGATGGATGGATGGATGGATGGATATTGTAAGTGTATTATCAGTGTAGAAAATTACAGATACATTGGATTCATTATCAAATAATTGTGTAGTAAGTTCCATGGCTTATGTAAACAAACAAAAAAAAAAGTTGAATATTACCTTTAGGGTAATGTCTGAGATGTTTTACTGCAATACCTCTTTCAAATAATGTAAGTAAAATGTTGAATGCTTTTCCAGATAACAGGTAAATAATGATTTTTTTTACTAAACATTTAATTGAGTATTTCATCTCATCTCATTATCTTTAGCCGCTTTATCCTTCTACAGGGTCGCAGGCAAGCTGGAGCCTATCCCAGCTGACTACGGGCGAAAGGCGGGGTACACCCTGGACAAGTCGCCAGGTCATCACAGGGCTGACACATATGTAGAGACAGACAACCATTCACACTCACATTCACACCTACGGTCAATTTAGAGTCACCAGTTAACCTAACCTGCATGTCTTTGGACTGTGGGGGAAACCGGAGCACCCGGAGGAAACCCACGTGGACACGGGGAGAACATGCAAACTCCACACAGAAAGGCCCTCGCCGGCCACAGGGCTTGAACCCAGGACCTTCTTGCTGTGAGGCAACAGCGCTAACCACTACACCACCGTGCCGCCTAATTGAGTATTTTAAAACATAAATTTGTATGTCACATAACAATACACTCCAAAAATTTGTGGACACCTGACCATCACACCCATATGCGTTTCTTCCCCAAACTGTTACCACAAAGTTAGAGGCATGGAATTGTATACTAAGTTTTTGTGTGCTGTAGCATTACAAATCATCTGTGCACAAAGCAAGGTCCATAAAGACATGGTTTGCCAAGGCTGAAGTGGAAGCTCCTGTGGCTGAATGAATAAATCCCCACAGCCACACTCCATAATCTAGAGGACACCTTCCTTAAGAGTGGAGATTATTATAACAGCAAAGGGGGGACGAACTCTGGAATGGGTTATTTAAAAAAAAATCACGTGTAAGTGTTACGGTCAAACTTTTGGCTGTAGAGTGAATTAGTGAACTGCTTTTAACATTGCTGTTGTACAGGACCATTACTGGATGCTGTTCAATGCTCTATGGAAACTGATGCAAAGTTGGGAAGCTATTTTCACAATATGTATTTTTTTTTTCTAAGTGAATTGTAATGCATGAATTTTATTATTTTTTTTAAATCACAAAGGTGCAAAGGTGCTTTTTTTGGCCCTTCTTTGGCCTTGTTGCTCTTTCTCATTGTGCTTTTGGTGATTTGGTAAAATTTAGCTATATGAAGGTTAAAAATCATGTAATGCAAATGTTGACTTTCACTACCCTATTGTTTTTCTATAAAGGAGAGCATCCACTCCGTGGGTTGATGGCATAGGCACTCCACCCAATGCTTGTGAACGCTTCATAACAGCAGTCTCTCTCTCTCTCTTTCTCTCTCTCATTCTCTCTTTCCCTTTTCTCTCTATCAGATGAAGCCTTTTGTCTGTCTCGGAGACCCAGACACAACAGTGCACAGAGTCACACAATCCCACAATGGTTCAGTCCACAAAGCCACACACAACTGAACAATGTGACCATCTCTAAAGCAAGCGGAAGGGAGTAGGTGGGGTGGGGGGTAAGGTCATGCACCTGCACCCTAAGAGCCCTCAAAGCGTTGATGCAGGTGTCTTCATGTTGATTTTCTTTCTTTTGTTAGTATTTTTTTTTAACAGACAGCACAACCTACAGCTTTTTGGCTCTGCTGTTTGTTCAAGTGGGACCACCTTTCATATATCTTTCATACACCATCCCAGTGGCAGGCATTGTTCACAGAATCAGTTGTAATAAACAGCCAGCTTTACAAATCCAGTTGAAAACAATATAGATGTTCATAAATAGAAATAAACTATGTAGTTCACAATATATTATAACTGGTTAAAACATAACATAAATTCTTCACTTTCTAGTTGGTAAGCTGATATTTGACAAGTATTATAAAACGTTGGCCTTGCTAAGCACAAACTATGGCAGAGTAAAGCTTTAAAGTCCATCCAGACTAATTGCTCTTTCACGCACATTCATTCCTCTCTGTCAACATGTGATTTATTTCACATTCTTTGGAATTTCACAACTGTACAGAAACTTTACAGATGTGAATTGATTCGTAAACAAAAAGCAGTGTATGTTATCACTTTCTGTCTGTCTTGCATGAGGTATTTCTCTATATCTACACATCTCTATATATTTTTTTGAAAATAATCTTTTCAAATTAAATATTATTTGAGAAAATGTTCTTATCTGAAAATGCTAATTACCTTTGCATATTATTTATTCTGTTTATTTGCTTATTATTTATATTCCAGTCATATTGCCATTCTGTTATTGGGCTTTGTTACATTTTAATGTAATAGGGGCTTTTTTTTCTTTTTTTCCCCCTTTTTTTTTAAGAATCAATATTCGTCACCTGCCAAACTCAAACAGAAAGTGTAATAATTGAATGATTAACCAGAAAACCAGTGCTCAGTGTGGGGGTGTCACAGAGGGGTAAGTTTGTTTTTCTCTTGCTGATTTTCTAAAGGAAGTCTGTAAAGGAAGGAAGTAGCTATAGGCTCTATAGGTTGTAGTAAATAAAACCTCACACTCCTGTCTTACTGTAAATGCTAGATCTCTGTTTACGTCAGCAGTGCTTTACAGAATCCATGTAACCTGATCTGAATCTGCAGTTTGAGTGAGTGTTTAAAGGAGCCCACAGGCTACAGCCTAGTATTAATAATCTACAGTATGTAAACCCTTAACACAAGTTTTATTTCAGCCTTGCTTATTGCCAAGAGCAGTAAGAAACACCTGGATAGCTCCTTGTGTGCATGTATACACATGCCAAGACCTTCAATCAAAGTCACATAGTAACATATCATGTAGTATTTTGGTATAAATACCATCATCCAGCCATCTTTCTTCTCTTCTTTTCACTGCTCAATTTGAGATGACATTCGGAGCTATGGGTATCCAAATCTGGTAATAGCCTTCTCTCATCCTTTTTCCACATCAGTGAGTGCATTCCTGTATATCGTGAGCATTTATTTTGTTGAAAACAACTAATGACTGTAACACTACGTTCAGACTGCAACCTGAAACGACCCATATCCGATTTGTTGTGAAATCCGATTTTTTTGTTAGGCCGTTCACATTACCAATTATATGAGACTTGTATGCGATCTCCAATATGAACGGAAAACGACCCAAAAGTGTCCCGCATGCGCAAATTGACACGTAATAAGCACATCTACGTAATACGTAAACAAAAAAAAGCGCACTCTTCAAGTTTGCAAGTAAAGCATGGAGATTAGGCGAGACCTGGCGATGTGGTTTTTGTGGCGGCGGCGGCGGAACTCACACAATAATCTGATTAATGTGGGCAGCAGACTAATGAGACCGAAGGTGTCAAATTACTGGAAATTTCCAGAACAATCTTATAATCTTGTAATACAGGATGGTTTAAGTTATAAATCAGTTATAGAAACTGTTTTATTTAATCAGGCTAACAGATCAACATCCAGGTCCCTACCAAATCCACCATTAGCTTGATCAATTCTATAAAACTCTATTTAAATTCTGAAAACTGTACAAATGTTGTTGTTTTCCACCAAAGAGGCGGGATTAGCCAACGCAGAATAGTGACGTTTGTCTCTTGTTGATGACGTGTAGGTCGCATGAATGCGACCTGTCCGGTCAGACTGCAGTCGCATGTGAAAATAACGGATATGCATCGGAATTAGGACCACATATCCAAGCGGCCTGGGTCGCATGTGAAAAAAATCGGATCTGTGTCGTTCAGATTGTCAATAACAAATCGGATACAGGTCGCATATGGGCAAAAAAATTGGATATGGGTCGTTTCAGGGTGCAGTCTGAACGTAGTCTAAGTCTGCAAATGTCGCTGGATTTCTGCTAATCCATAGCTCTGGAGTTGGTGTTGGTTTTCCCTCCACAAACTGCACCCCTTTTTTGCTCTTTACTTGGCTCAGATTACCCAATTAGATCATGTTATAACAAGTGGATAGCCAAAAATAGCTTTGTTGCTAGACTTGAGCTCATAACTGGTGTATAATGGTGTGTCTGACTTGAGCATCCGCTGCTTAGTTTAGGGTCTGGCCATAGGGTGCTTCTCCACTAACTTGGTTTAGTCACCAAATATGGTCAGTATAATCCGACTAAGTGGAATCTGCCTTGGTCAGCAACTGTGTCACAGTGTCCTGCTTGTGGCCCCAAGATGATCCTGGTTCCCACTACTGCTTTCACCAGTCAGAACCCAGCATCCTCCCTGAGCAGGTCTGATGTCCCAAATGGCTGATATGATTTGGCACCCTCAACTAGGCCAACTGAATCACCACAATGAGGACCTAGCAGTTCAGAAAACATTTATCAGTGCAATTAAGTGGAGGCTGTTCTGTGAATGGTGTTCATCTCATTAACTGGTGCAGTGCCCAATCCCTGATTCTGACTTTTCTTCAGGCACTGCAAGACAGTGGTGTATATGGACACCAATACGACAGATGGCAACTCTGTAGAGCCTCATAGGCATATTAATGCAGTGCCTAATCCCTGATCCTGACTTTTTTTTTTCAGGTATTGCTAGACACTGTGGGCAGCAATACTACAGATGGCATCTCTTTAGGGTCTCATAGGCATATTAGTGCCTTAATAAAAGGGCCTCCCTTATGTGCTTATGCAGGATGCCGACTTGAAAACGGTATCTCTGAAAAACTGTTTTTTTTAGTAATCACTTCAGTTAAGAGTCAGGGTGTCCTATATGCTGATGATAAGCTTGTCTTGCATGAGTTGGTGTCTCTATGACTCTGGGGTGACCTTGTGGTTGAACACAGGATGTCTGCATAAGGTCATATCACTGAAACTTGTCAATCAGTTGATTAACCTTGCAGCTTTCAATGAGGGTGAGTCCACAGAGTGTTTGTTGCTGTAACTGGTATAAGGTATTGTATAACCAATCCTCAGAACAGCAATTCATCTATCACAGAGGAAAGACACAGGGAGCTCACTCAGTGGTGGATAGCTACACCTTGGAGTAAAGATTGGCTTACTCCTGTTATATATCACCCTACAAGAACTGTCTCCTCTTCAGGGGAATGTCATTCGAGGAAGTCTGTTCTGCTGCTACCTGGGTATCACCATGCACTTTCTTCAGGTTCTACTAGATGAACATCACCCCCTCCATCACTCAGTGGTGAGTGTGTCAATCATCTGCTTCTGTGAGTCATCAGTCATCTATCTCATGGCATATATAAAATACAGGTGGCACAGTGGTTTGCACTGTTGCCTCACAGCAAAGGCCAGTGAGGAGTTTGCATGTTTTCCCCGCGACTACATAGGTTTCCTCTCACAGTACAGTGACATGCGGATTAGCGCAACTGGCTACTCTTAGGCTATGTCCACACTAATACATTTTAGTTTTAAAATGCATCACTTTTGCTACATTTACATCTGGAGTCCACACTAATCCAGAGTTTTTGAGCACCTAAAATGGAGACTTTTGGAAAAGCTGCTGACCTCGTTTTAAACATTTTTTCTAAACGTTTTAAACTAAAACACTAGCTCAGAATTTTTCGTTCGAAAATTCTGAGCTAGTGTTTTAGTGTAGACAAGCAAAAATGGAGATGCTTGAAAACGATAATGCAGACACCCACATTCGCTTCCTGATTGGGTCTTATCAGTTATGATGTATCCTACCTTGAGTCATCATGCACCTATAACATGACCCTTTTCTGGAAGAAAACAAACTGCATCGGCTGTTTATGTCGGCACGGACATGCCCAGTGTACGTGAATGGTCATGCAATATGCATTTTCAGGCATGTTAGTATGGATGGAGATTAAAAACTAAAACATATTAATGTGAACTTGGCCTAAATTGCCTATAGGTGTGAATGTGAGTGGTTGTTCTTCTCTGTTGCTCCAAGATAGATTGGCGATTTGCCCAGGGTGTACCCTGCCTCTCACACAATGTCAACTGGGATTGGCTCCAGCTTCACCCATGACCCTGACAGATAAGTGATTGATTATATATATATATATATATATATATATATATATATATATATATATATATATATATATATATATATATATATACACTGTATATACAGTACTCAGCGTAAATGAGTGCACCCCCTTTGAAAAGTAACATTTTAAACAATATCTCAATGAACACAAACAATTTCCAAAATGTTGACAAGACGAAGTTTAATATAACATCTGTTTAACTTAGAACGTGAAAGTAAGGTTAATAATATAACTTAGATTGCACATTTTTTCAGTTTTACTCAAATTAAGGTGGTGCAAAAATGAGTACACCCCACAATAAAAACTACTACATCTAGTACTTTGTATGGCCTCCATGATTTTTAATGACAGCACCAAGTCTTCTAGGCATGGAATGAACAAGTTGGCGACATTTTGCAACATCAATCTTTTTCCATTCTTCAACAATGACCTCTTTTAGTGACTGGATGCTGGATGGAGAGTGATGCTCAACTTGTCTCTTCAGAATTCCCCAAAGAAAATAATTTCTTTCCACCACAAAGGTGAAGGCTACAAGAAGATCAGCAAAGCTTTACTTATCAATCAGAATACTGTAGCAAAAGTACAAAAATTTCAGAAAGATGGAACTGCAACCATCTCACAGACACGTCCAGGTCGTCCACGGAAGTTAACACCTCGACAGGAGCATCTTCTGATGAGAAGGGTTGAAGAAAATTGCCATGCAAGGTCACTGCAGTTATCTAAAGAAGTAGAAAGCCAAACTGGGGTGACTATTTCCCGTGACACAATACAGCGTACACTGCAGAGGAATAGCATGCATGGATGCCGTCCATGAAAGAAGCCTCTCCTAAAGCCCAGGCACAAAAAAGCCCGCCTCGAGTTTGCCAGGGCCCATGCTGACAAAGATGAAGACTACTGGGACTCTATACTCTGGAGTGATGAGACCAAGATAAATGTTTTTGGAACTGATGGCTTCAAAACTGTATGGCGTCGCAAAGGTGAGGAATACAAAGAAAAATGCATGGTGCCTACAGTGAAACATGGTGGTGGCAGCGTCCTTATGTGGGGCTGCATGAGTGCTGCTGGTGTCGGGGAGCTGCATTTCATTGATGGCATCATGAATTCACAGACGCATTGCTCTATACTGAAAGAGAAGATGCTACCATCACTCCGTGCCCTTGGTCGTTGTGCACTTTTCCAACATGACTAAACGCACATCTAAGGCCACTGTTGGATTTCTGAAGAAGAACAGGGTGAAAGTGATTCAGTGGCCAAGTATGTCTCCTGATCTGAACCCAGTCGAACACCTATGGGGAATTCTGAAGAGACAAGTTGAGCATCACTCTCCATCCAGCATCCAGTCACTAAAAGAGGTCATTGTTGAAGAATGGAAAAAGATTGATGTTGCAAAATGTCACCAACTTGTTCATTCCATGCCTAGAAGACTTGGTGCTGTCATTAAAAATCATGGAGGCCATACAAAGTACTAGATGTACACTGTAAAAAATGTCCGTAGAATTAACAGTGAATTTATGTAAAATCATGACATAAAAAACTGTAAATACAAAAACAATGAAGCAGTGTGTAATTTACATCAATATACTGTAAAACTCCTAACCAAATACCACTGTTAATTTAACAGTAAGAATATGTTGAATTGATCATATTTTTTTGTAGAATTTACAAATTGTTGTAGTTTAAACACAGACAAACTGTAATACTAAAACAGAATGTGATAGTTAAAATTACATCATTGCCCTGTTAAAAAAATAAAAAAATGTCAGTAGAGGCTCTCTGTGGCTCAGTTGACTTAGGCTACATCCACACGACAACGGCAACGAGATGTTATTTAAAAATATATCGCGTCCAGATGGACAACGATCAGTAAAATATCAGGTCCATATGGCAACGCAACGCTTGCTGAAAATGATGCAATACACATGCCACACCTCTAGGGGCGCTGTAAGACGGTCCCTTCGGAGACACCAGAACAATAGAAGAAGTAAGGACGCATGCGCATAAACTATTATGCGCGAGACTTCATATTAGCCACAAAGTCAGGAAAATCTGTTCGTAAAATTACATTATAATGACCAAATACAATGAAAAGTGTTTTTCCAGTCTCACCTCTGAAAGGTAATCCCATGTGATCTCGTTTGGACGACAAACCTGTTGGTACAGTTAAACGCAGCTAATCTTTATTCTCCGCTTTGACCTATCCAATATGGCGGCGAGGATGACATATGATTCTACGCGGAAGGCGGCGTCTTTAATGGTCCGGAATAAATTGAATGCTACACGTTGATGGATTAATTTGTTGTTTCTCACCTGTGAAAGGTAATCCCATGTGATCTCGTTTGGACGGTAAACCTGTTGGTACAGTTAAACGCAGCACATGAATCTTTATTCTCCGCTTTGACCTATCCAATATGGCGGCGAGGATGACGTATGATTCTACGCGGAAGGCGGCGTCTTTAATGGTCCGGAATAAATTGAATGCTACACGTTAATGGATTAATTTGCTCTTCTACGCCCTTTTTGAGGAATGTATTGTAGAACTAAAACCAACATCTGAAGAGGTGAGATCGCTCCTTTTTTTCCCTATTTTTGCTGGCGGGATTGACTCTGCCCTAAGGGCAGAGTCTCTCTCTCTCTCTCTCTCTCTCTCTCTCACTTTGCACCATTACACAATAAATATTCACAGTGAAAATATTTTGTAAGCGCGTTTCATGAACCAAGTTATAGGATTTGTTGACAACTCGCATCGAGTTCGTTACACTTCTACCCGGCGTGAAGCACTCAGTCATGTGGTTGTGACGTCATCATAAACAAATCCGTTCTACTCATCCAGACGACTTCACAACGGCAACGTTGCCAGATCTTTCCACTCTGGAACCCGTTCTCAAAAAGATTGCGTTTTGGGCACCCAAAACGCTGGTGCCGTGTGGACGCCAGGCCTAAATGATAAGCAATTGTATCGGAGTCACCTGAATCCGTTGCCGTGTGGACAGGGCCTAAGGCGCCATACCATGAATCTGGGGACCCAGGTTCAATTCTGACCCGAGGTCATTTCCTGATCCCTCCCTCCAGCTCATTTCCTGTCTCTACACTGTCCTATCCAATAAAGGTGAAAAAAGTCTAAAAAAAAAAAATTTGTCTAGTAGCTCATTGCTTGTAACCATCATTTTGAATCATTGTTTATTGTACAATGAATATCCATAAAATTAACAGTTATGTATTGATTATTGTACATTGAATACCTGTAAAATTTACATTTAGTTATCATTAATTGTACATGGAATCCCAGTGAAATGTGCAAGTTATTCTGTAATGTTGTTTACATTTCACTGTATTTTTAACAGGATTATTCTGGCAACCACAGCTGCCAGTGTTTTTCCGTAAAAACAACGGATTTTTTTTTACAGTGTAGTAGTTTTTGTTGTGGGGTGTACTCGTTTTTGCACCACCCTAATTTGAGTAAAACTGAAAAGTGTGTAATCTAAGTTATATTATTAACCTTACTTTCATAAGTTAAACAGATGTTATATTAAACTTTGTCTTGTCAACATTTTGGAAATTGTGTTCATTGAGATATTGTTTAAAATGTTACAAAGGGGGTGGACTCATTTATGCTGAGCACTGCATATGAATACGACAGTGTGTGAAAAATTAAGGAATGACGGCTGAATGAGCTGGACTCTTCTTTATAGCCTATTAAGCTGTAGGTTATGAATAAAGGCTGCTATGATGGTTTTTGTGGTCATTTATTTATTTTATTACATAAATTAAATGCAAATTCTCAATGAACAGTAGTTGCTTTTAGACAGTAAGTACAGTGGTGTCTGTAAGTGTAGTTAGAACTGAACCTTTAAAAGCAGTATTCTTACATTTCAATTCTCAAGTCTATTTCAGTTCAGGAAAAGGTAGTTTTCAGAACTTCATATAATAATAATAAATAAAATTTTCACCATATGAAAGAGTTGTGTTCTCACACACACACACACACACAATACAAGAAATTCAAATACCCATTATAATTTAATTCTTTTTTTAATTGATTTCAGCACATTGTTTAACCACTTTAAAAAAAAAAAAAACCACAACAGCACATACCGTAATATTAATTTTTTTTTTTTTATAACCAGGCTCAGTTTGCACCCTCACGCAACAATTTGTTAAAATATATATTTTTTTAAAAAAAAGCATTTTAAAAAATAATCCAAATGCCACTTTGGACTTTATCCATGACCAAACACTTTTAGATTAAAAAACAAACAAACAAAACCCCTTGACATAAATAAGTTAGTTTTAATTTTCCTCAGTTTTTTTTTGTTTTTTCGTTTTTTTTTAAACAAAGTTATGTACACAGGTACACTTCAAAAGTTTAACGAATACACAGGCTGTGTGGTCTGCTGAATTTTTTTTCTATAAATAAAATTATGTGTCATAATTAACCACAGAATCAAATGGGAGTGTAGGTGCATACAGCTGAGAGAGATTTCTGATACGACACCAAATGTGGGGGAGTGCTGGAGTCAAACTAAGTGTAACAAAACAGAAAAACTAAAAGATAAGGCCATCAGTAGAAATTTTCACTCCCCCCCCCCCCAAAAAAAGATGCATATTAAAGAATAATTTATGAATAAGTTGAGGGACACTAGTCTTTCAGCAAGTGCCTCACATGGTGTTAATACTGGTTGATGCTACGTGGTTTGACCTTGTCTAGAACTGAATGTTATCGGTCAGCCGTCCTAATCAAAATCAGAGGCATAAAGTTGCATATAATAATAATAATAATAAGCTAAAGATTTTTAGATAATCTCTGCATTCTCTACAGAGTATATTGTGTGTATGAGGTTTTCTTTAGAAGAGCGCAAACAAAAAGATGAGAAACCACACCGATCTACATGAGATCAGGCGATTTATGTACCATGTATCACCCGAGCACTGTAGGTGTGTGCACAGCTGTTCGAACATGTACGGACACTCCAGCAGGCGTTCAGTGACTAAAGGAAGTCTGTAAAATCGGTGTAAAATAGGGTAGTCCGACTTAAAAAAAAAAAAAAAAAAACACAGCAAGAAGGAGCAAACAGCATTTTGGGAAAATAAACTTTTTTTTGAAAACCCTAAATTGCAACTCTTCAAGTCAATTAGAATTCACCTAGTCCAAAACTGAAAAGAGAGAAAAAAAAAAAAAACATCATAATGTATTATGTGCTACATACATAAAGAAAATATGTACACAGGTAGTAATAAAAAAATAATGAGCAAAAAAGGAGATTAAACCTAATTGCACACTGCTACATAGACTGCTTTTGAGGCAGTTGATTTTTTTTTTTTAATTTTTTTTTTAGTGCCAGAACATTTGTTTCAGTGCTTGTCCAGTCTCCCCACTCTTTCAGCTGATAAGCTTTTCCTTTCCTATCATTCTTCACTCCATGAATTTTTCATATGCCAAGCACTGAAGCCGTCAGGAGGGAGAGAACATCCTCAGCTCTGTAAAAGATAACAGCACATGCACATCGATAAGTAGGTTAGTCATCATGCAAAATGTTGCTCCACTACACACAATGTAGTTCTCCACAAAATACAGTGATTTGCACGAGTGCGAGTCAGGAAGTCCTTTAAATATACAGAAACTACAAGAAACCTTGCGCAAGAACTTTATTAATGCACTCCCACAATTTACATTTAATGCTTCCTCAAATTTTATACGTGTACAAGTGTTTGAAGGTGACATGTAGTCTACCTAACAAACTTTCCCAACCTTTGCACACTTCCTTGTGTAAATATTGCATTTGACAGCCAAGTTATTGACATCATCCCTGAGGCAACAGCAGCTTATGGTTGCATCAGTCCCAACTATGAGCCATCAAAAAACCAATCCAATATGCACCCTAATGATCCAGACATGTATTTAACTCATAATTGGTCTTTAAGCTGAGTTTATTAATTTATTATTATTATTTCGCAAGTTCTGGTTTAAAATGCAGTCAAAGTGCATATTTATGTATCTTTCCCAAGTTTTTAAAATTAAACAAACAAAACAAAAACAAAAGACAGGAAGAAGGGGGGAAAAAAAAAAACCCACACACATTTTGAACCTACTGCCTTTTCGGTGCCACACCTAAATTAAAGTTGTACAATGTCATTCCATATGCTCATGTGTATTACCGTATTATTACTATTACTACTACCACTGTGTATGTATATCTGTACAGACTAAAGAAGTTGGTCAGTGTGTGTATTTTGTTATTGGGTGTAAGCGTTTGGAAAGGTCAGAGCTCGGCTGACGTGTTACTACACTGTTTTCAAGCAGCTTTTCACTTACAGACACACACACAGCTGGTAGTAGTAGTAGTAGTAGTAATAAAGGAAATGTGTTAACCCTTTACTTCACCACAGAGCACTGACTACACTTTTACACCTTTTCACAGCATGTACACATTTCATTATATTAAAATTAAAAAAAAAAAATTAATTAGTATACATACAATCATTAACTAACACACTTGCGTCCAGGGAGTTTAGATTTCCTAAACTTGCTACAGTAGCTAAAGCTTTTCTTTTTACTTAGTGTGTGTGTAGAGAAACATCCCTGTAATTACATGAAACTGGGAGGGTTTTGTGTTGTGGGGACACATTTGGCATACGGGCGATACATTACAAATACAGAATTGTAAAATGTGTGTGTAGGTGATGACTGGTGTGTGTGTGTGTGGTGATAATGTGGAGGTACGTCTAAGATGGACTTGGTTGGGGTTGGAATTAGGGCTGCAATCATGTCATTAAGCATTGCTGTTTGTCTCCTCATGAACTTGTAGATGGAAATTAGCTGATTGCTAACTAACTGGTGTAAGTAATGTTTTGGTCCCTGACAGACAGACAGACAGACAGACAGACAGAATTCCGCTTCACAACATTACAATCAAACCGTAGTGTTCAGGTGCAGCCAAGACAAAGAACATGTCTGGTGGTGTTTAAGAAAGAAACGGAGAGCAAACAGACTTGAACGTGTGGATTTAAAGAGCTTCTTACGTACCTCCGCTGTGTTGTTTACGTGTGTCTTGGCGGACTGCATTTCTTCTTCGGTGTGTGAGGAGTTTCATCTAAACAGGTGCGCGAGCGTTTAGTCGGACACGACGAGTCTAATAACAGAAGAAGAAAAATAGAATCACATCCAGCTGCCACATAAACACACAGGAGGAGGATCATCTATACCTCAAAAACAAACAAAAAATCACAGATTTCACAGGCTAAGTGAAGGCATTTCCACCCAAAACAAACCCAAACATACCGACACACGCAGGTCTTTTCCTCTTGTCTGTCCTGTCAGCTCTGTCCTCTTTCTCCTCGGTTAGTCCACAGTTCCCGTTTAGGTCCACTCCGTTATTCCCAGACGGACACACGGTTTTGCAAGGCGGTTCCGACGCGCTGTAGAAACTGGGTAAGTCCTTTCTGTCCACACGCTTCCAGATGAATCTGGTGTTGGGCCGCGGTGTGTGTGTGGAAAAGTCGAAGCCCCAGGTCTCGGCCGCCGCCTCTTCCATCGCCTTCAGGTGGCCCGTTAACTCCCTCTTTAACTCTTCGTGATCCACCGGACCGAACAGAGTCCTGCAAGCGGACGGTTTGGGCTGATCCGACAGCCGCGTCGCGTCCATCCTCTCCAGGGTCGGGCTCCCGTTCGACAGGCGCACGTTAGACATTACTGTTGTTGTTTTTACAGCTTGAGAAGTGTTTAAAGTATCGCATGCAGACCAGAAATAGCAAAAAAAAAAGAAGAAAATCAGAAAATCCAATTTCCTCCTGGTTCAACGCGGATCAAAACAACAGGCGTCAAAACCCCAGTGGCCCCGAGCGCACGCATGCCACGACGCAGCAGAGACGCTACTTTAAAGCCCCAGAGCGGCTACGAGCGGAAACAAACAACAAAAACAACCAGAGAGAGAGAGAGAGAGAGAGAGAGAGAGAGAGATTTCCTCCTCTTCGGAGCGCATCAAAACAAAATGCACTCACGACGGCGGCCACTCCTGTCAACTTCAGCGTCGTAGTAAAAGGAAGAAAATAACAGCAGGCTTTTCGGTGCCCAATATGGCGATAGAGGGGGAGGCGAACCCGAGCAGGGGAAAAAAAAAACATGATTGACACAAAGAGCTATTTAAACGTAGACGGACAGTGATTGGTTGAAACTAGTAGCCCCGCCCCCTGCTTCTGGAGAAGCTGCACCTCCCCCACCCTGAAGACAAGAAACACCACTTACACACTTTCAAACACGCACGACATCTTTAAAATACTTATTTGTGTTGTTCATGGTCGAGTCGACTCCCTGATCCGGTTCATACGCGAGCCGACTCGCATACCTGTGCGTTTGTTTGCTGTATGTAGCAGTTTTTGATTCTTTAATAAAACAAACAGGGCCCAAAATTATGATTTAGATTTTCGAGAATGGTGACTTTTTAAATAACTACAACGCAGAACAGACTATCATGCTGTTGATCAGAAGTTTCAAACTATTCATGCGACATAAACAACAAGAAGCTGTTTGGGAGCCGAATGAGTCGGTTCTTATTGGTGAACTGAACCGATTGCACTGATTCACCGCGATTTCCATCACTATTGTTTTCACTTCATTTTTATGTTTTTTTTTTTAATTATTATTTGCTTCTGCTCCATTTGAACGAATTGGGAAAACCAACAAAAGCATTACAGTAGTGGCTTTCTCAGGATTTTCCACATTCAGAACTGATTTTCTTTACAAAGCTTTGGGTTATTTCCAGGAGTTTCACACTTGCAGTTTCTGTGTTCAGTAAACATGGCTAAATAAAAGTGCCCCCCAACACACACACACACACACCTTCATGGCTTGTGTCTGTATTTTGAATACTGAATGACTCATTACTGTGTGTAAGTCAAACACGACATAATCTGAGATGTTAGTGGTCCAGAGTCCATGGTTCAAACAGTCATGCTTGTTTCTAGAAATCAGGACTCAGCACTTCTAGGAACGCACAGGTCACAGACATCAGGTTGTCTGGTTATGATTATGACGAGTGACACAGTGGTGCGCGGCGCAGTGGTTAGCACTGTCGCCTCACAGCAAGAAGGTCCTCGGTTCAAGCCCAGCAGCCAGCGAGGGCCTTTCTGTGTAGAGTTTGCATGTTCTCCCCGTGTCTGCATGGGTTTTCTCCGGGTGCTCCGGTTTCCCCCAAAGACATGCAGGTTAGGTTAATTGGTGGCTCTAAATTGTGAGTGTGAATGGTTGTTTGTCTCTGTGTCAGCCCTGTGATGACCTGGCAACTTGTCCAGGGTGTACCCCACCTCTCGTCGTCCATAGTCAGCTGGGACAGGACCCTGTAGAACAGGATAAGTGGCTACAGATAATGGATGGATGGATGGATGGACGGACACAGTGGTGCAGTGGATAACACTGTTGCCTTTACAGTAAGCAGGTTCTCGGTTCGAACAGGCTTGTTGACTGGGGTCTTTCTGTGAGGAGTTTGCATGTTCTCCTCATGCCTGCATGGGTTCCCTCAGTTTCCTCCCACAGTTCAAAGACATGTGGATTAGGTAAACTGGCTACTCCAAATTGTCCAGAGGTGAGAGTGTGAATGGCTGTCTGTCTTTCTGTTGGCAGCCTATCCAGGGTGTACACCATCTCTCGGCCGAGATTGGCCCCAGCTCACCTGCAACTTGCAATGGATAAGTGGTATAGAAAAAGAATGGTGTCCATTATAATCAACCTTCAGTTGCATAGACCCTGCACACAACTGTAATTATTACAATAATTACTAGGTAATTATTTCCTTAATTTTCACAATTTCATCTCATCTCATTATCTCTCATCTCATCTCATTATCTCTAGCCGCTTTATCCTTCTACAGGGTCGCAGGCAAGCTGGAGCCTATCCCAGCTGACTATGGGTGAGAGGCAGGGTACACCCTGGACAAGTCACCAGGTCATCACAGGGCTGACACATAGACACAGACAACCATTCACACTCACATTCACACCTACGCTCAATTTAGAGTCACCAGTTAGCCTAACCTGCATGTCTTTGGACTGTGGGGGAAACCGGAGCACCCGGAGGAAACCCATGCGGACACGGGGAGAACATGCAAACTCCGCACAGAAAGGCCCTCGCCGGCCACGGGGCTCGAACCCGGAACTTCTTGCTGCGAGGCGGCAGCGCTAACCACTACAACACCGTGCCGCCCTCACAATTTCATATGATTGACAAATGCCAATCCCACTCATGCTGTTTTTCAAAATAAATGAATGACATGAACCCATATCCACTGATCTTAGGTATCTGAAATAAAGTTCCTGGTAACGTGTACAGTTTGAAGAATGTCTGAGACATCTTGCATTTATAGCATATTAAGGGTAACAATAACTTGCAATTCAAATCACTTAAACACTCAAAGGGAAAAAATGTAAAGGAGTTAAATTGCAACAGCACAACTCACAAGGTTGTACTACACCTCACATGGTACTTCTCAATCCTGGTCCAGTAAATTTTATTGTTGTCCCCCAGGGTCTCAGCTCACCTGATTCAACTGATGAGCCTGAACTAGGTGAGTGTTAGATGAGGGCAAACACCAAGCTGTGCAGGATAGGGGTTGCTCTAATTTATGAAACTTGTACAGGAATTTAAAAATTTACAGGCATCAAGGAAAAAAACACGACTGACATCTTGTGGTCGGACGTAGAACTGCACTTTAAAACAATCACCCAAAAGGTTGACCATTTTCCTGGTGCTTAACTTGAGTAGTATAAAATTTCAGAGACAAAACTCATATGAGACAGTGTACACACGATACACTGTTTAATAGTATTTTTTCTCTGTACTGCAACATGGCTCCTTGTAGCCGGTTTCTTCCTCTTGCCAGCAGCCTTCCAAAATCCACTGATCAGCAGCCCTGTGGTTCCACAAACATCACTTGGCTTGTACTAGGAGTACATGTCCAGTACTTCAGCTGCATAGACTCCTAATTTTCCACATCTATGATGTGAATCACATGCTCAGCCACTTGATGATGTAGAAGTTCTTTTTTCCCACTCGAATCAGACTGAGTCCGTTTGAGAGGATGTGCTGACCTGGGACTAGTATCTGCTCGGGGTTTGAGGCCCTGTGGTGGTTAATCCACACACCACCATCAGTTATCATCTGATACCTGAAACACAGAGCAAGTCATTAGTTAATTCAATTCAATATTATTTATACTGCACGTTTAACAGTGGGTGCTGTCACAAAGCAGCTGTGCAGAATAACATTAACTTAAAAACGTTTCCCTCTTAAGCCTAATATATTAGGCAAAGTTATCTGTAATGAGCGATATGGCCAGAAATCAGTGATCAGTATATCACAATATTATCAGTATACAGTATATAATGGTATAATTTGATGTCCTGTCAATTTCACAAGGATCATAGTTACTGACAGACATAATTAAATTTTTGGAAACCAAACAAAAAAGAAACAAGAGTGCTCTAAGAGCACAATATCTCCTGCTGGCAACTATGCCATAACTCTGGTAAAATGTGACTGAACTGAACGAAATTGCAATATGCGTATTACCAACATATAACAAAGAATCCTGTCAAGTTTTGTGAAATTCCTCCAAAAATTGTGAGAGGAGTTGATTTCAAAAGGTGAGGACCCTTCCCGGGACAGACGGATGGACGGACATCACCACGACATAATCCCCCTTCGGGCCTTTCAGCCAGCGGGGGATAAAAATTATGAGGCAAGTTGATTTCAGAAAGCAAGCACACCTTGATGAACTTGCCAAAGTACAAGTTTGCTAATAATCAAGGGCATAACTCTGGTAACATTTGCCCAAATCAAACGAAATTTCAATACTTGTATAACGGTCATTATAACAGTCTTTTGCCAAACTTGGTGAAATTCCTCTACAAATTGTGAGAGGAGTTGATTTCAGAAGAACGTACACCCTCCTGAAATTGTCAAAGTACAAGTTATTTAATCAAGGGTCAAAACTCTGGTAAAATGTTCACAAACGAAATTAAATCGCAATATGCGTATTACAGTCATATAACAAGGCCTTTTGCCAAGCTTCGAGAAATTCGTCCAAAAATTGTGAGAGGAGTTGATGTCAGAAGGCAAGCACACCTTCATGAAATTGTAAAAGTACAAGTTTGTTCACCAAGGGCCAGAACTCTAGTAAAACGTGACTCAATTGAACAAAATAACAATATATGTACTACCGAGATATAACAATGCCTCTTGCCAAGTTTTGTGAAAGTCCTCCAAAAATTGTGAGTTGATTTCAGAAGAAAAACACACTCATGAAATTGTCAAAGTATAATTTTGTTAATCAAGGGCTGTAAATGTGGTAAAATGTGACTGAATTGAACAAAATTACAATATGCGTATTACTGACATATAACAAAGAATCTTGCCAAGTTTTGTGAAATTCGTCCAAAAATTGCGAGAGGAGTTGATTTCAGAAGGTGAGCACCCTTCCCGGGACGGATGGACATCACCACAACATAATCCCCTTTCGGGCCTTTTGGCCAGCGGGGGATAAAAAAAACAAAACAAAAAACAAAGCACAGACTAACAGAATAGTGCATAATAATAATAATAATAATAATAATAACAGCAGTTCTGTGAGCAGAAATGTCTTCTTGTTGAGAGAGGTCTGAGAAGAACGTCCAGACTGGTTCCAGCTGACAGAAACACTATGTAGTCATCGGCTGCTGTAGCCCATCTGCCTCAGTGTTCAGCGTTTTGTGTGTTCTTAGGTGCTTTTTTGCTCACTATGGTTGTAAAGAGTGGTTATTTGCCTTACTGTAGCCTTCCTGTCAGCTTTAACAGCCTTCTCATCAACAAGACCTTTTTTGTTAATATGGTGTTTCCGTCTGCTGACCTGCTGCTCATTGGATATTTTTTGTGTTTGGATCATTCTGCGCAAACCCTAGAGATGGTTGTGTGTGAAAAATCGCAGAAGATCTACAGCTTCTTAGACAAGTGAAAATCCCCCCACCCACAACACCCCACAAATTCTAAACGGCTGGTCGTTAGCACAGTCGCCTCACAGTAAGAAGGTTCCGGGTTCGAACCCAGCGGCCGGCGAGGGCCTTTCTGTGTGGAGTTTGCATGTTCTCCCCGTGTCTGCGTGGGTTTCCTCCGGGTGCTCCGGTTTCCCCCACAATCCAAAGACATGCAGTTAGGTTGACGTGGGGCGGCCTTGGGCTGAGGTGTCCTTGAGCAAGGTACCGAACCCCTGACTGCTCCCCGGGCGCTTTGGTGTGCCTGCCCACTGCTCTGAGTGTGTGCGTGTGTTCACTGCTTCAGATGGGTTAAATGCAGAGGATGAATTTCACTGTGCTTGAAGTGTGCATGTGACGAATAAAGGTTTCTTAAAAAACTCCTAAGCCCTTGGAAATAATTACTCATGCTGCATACTTGTACTGCTCATTAACTGCGGTTTCATGTTTGCAGACGTCTCTCTGAAAAAGTAACATCAAACATGAACACACACCCTCTGGGTCCTTCAGGAATGGCCTGGCTCCGACGGCAGGCATCCAGTACTGTGGTACCTGGCTCCAGAAAGAACTCTTTAAATGGAGCTCCTCTGAACAACTCCTTCAGTTCAGCATCATCCATCTGCTGCAGAGCCTCGATGCTGCTCTGGTACAGAGCGTTGGTGCATCTAGACACACACACACACACACACACACACGAGTAATACAATATCTAGATTCTACACCGTTCTGTATCTTCACCAATAATTACCCTTACGAAACCACAATGTGTCTGGTTGGTAGAAAAAGAGATTTCACATGCCTTATGGGAAATATGTAGCTGCCTGGGGAAAACCCTTCATGTGGTGAAATTTTTAGCTTTTTCTGCTATATGCAGTTTTGAAAACTACAGGCTTGCCTGAACTGAAATGTGTTTCTATTTTGCATACATCACAAGCAAAGTTTAAAGTCCATTAAAAGTGAAAAAGGAGAAAAATCATATTTAAAAAAGATTTCATTCCTACTGTGGCACAGGAGCAGCACAGATACTTTAACAGCTACTATCAGATTACAAACCGAATTGATTAGGCTTACGTCCATTTCATTACAGCACATTTGATCAAGTTCAAGAACTTGATCAAAACTTGTCACTCACTGCATGAGGAAATACCATGTACAGTTCCAACCAGAAGTTCACATACAGTTTAGAAAAAGACACAAACTTTTTTTTTCCTCCATGTCTGACAATAAAATTGATCCTGTTTTAGGTCAGTTAAGATCTCCAATTTTTTTTTCAGTTTGTAAAATATCAGAATAATCAGAGAGAGAATTTTTAATTACTTTCATCAAAGTCAGAAGTTTACATACACTTGGTTAGTATTTGGTAGAATTGCCTTTGAACTGTTTGAACTTGGATCAAGCCTTCTACAAGTTTCTCACAATATCTTGCTGGAATTTTGGCCCTTTCCTCCTGACCAAATTGGTGGAGTTGAGTCAAATTTGTGGGCCTTCTTGCTCGCATACGCCTTTTCAGTGCCACCCACAAATTTTCTACAGGCTTGAGGTCAGGGCTTTGTGATGGCCACTCCAATACCTTCACTTTGTTGTCCTTAAGCCACTTTGCAACTAATTTAGAGGTATGCTTGGGGTCATTGTCCATTTAGAAGACCCATCTATGCCCAAGCTTTAACTTTTTGGCTGATGTCTTGAGATGTTGCTTCAAAATATCCACATAATTTTCTTTCCTCATGACGCCATCTATTTTGTGAAGTGCACCAGTCCCTCCTGCAGCAAAGCAGCCCCACAACATGATGCTGCCACCACCATACTTCACGGTTGGGATGGTGTTCTGAGGCTTGCAAGCTTCCCCCTTTCTCCTCCAAACATAACGATGATCATTATGGCCAAACAGTTCAAAATTTTGTTTCATCAGATCACAGGACATGTCTCCAAAAATTAAGACCTTTGTTCCCATGTGCAGCTGCAAACTGTAATCTGTTTTTTTTATGGTGGTTTTGGAGCAGCGGTTTTCTCCTCACTGAGTGGCCTTTCAGCTCATGTCGGTACAGAACTCGTTTTATTGTGGATAATGATACTCTCTTACCGGTTTCAGCCAGCATCTTTACAAGGTCTTTCGCTGTTGTTCTGGGGTTCATTTGCACATTTTGCACCAAAGCACGTTCATCTCCAGGACACAGAAGCCGTCTCCTTCCTGAGCGGTATGATGGCTGTGGGCTCCCATGGTGTTTATACTTGCATATTATTGTTCGAACAGATGAACATGGGACCTTCAGGCATCTGGAAATTGTACCCAAGGATGAACCAGATTTGTGAAGATCTACAATTCTTTTCCTGATGTCTTGGTTGATTTCTTTTGATTTTCCCATGATGTCATGCAAAGAAGCCCTTGTGTTTGAAGCTGTGCCTTTAAATACATCCACAGGTATGCCTCCAATTAACTCAAATGATGTCAATTAGCCTATCAGACGCTTCTAATGCCAAAATATCATCATGTAGAATGCTCCAAGCTGTTTAAGTCACAGTCAACTTAGTGTATGTAAACTTCTGACTCTGATGAAAGAAATTAAAAATTCTCTGAAAAATTCTCTCTCTGATTATTCCGACATTTTACAAATTAAAAAAAATTGGGGGGTCCTAACTGAACTAAAACAGGAAAAGTTTCCTCGATTTTACTGTCAGGCATGGAGAAAAAAAAAGTTTGTGTCTTTTCCTAGACTGTATGTAAACTTCTGGTTGCAACTGTAGCTAGCAAGGCTTTAAACACTTTTAGGTAGACTGGATTTACTATAGCGTTTATTAAACTGGCTTCTTATGCAATCTGATCTTTGTAGGACAAAATCCTAGGCAAGATTTAAAAAGTAAATAAAAACAAATACAGTGGGGCAAAAAAGTATTTAGTAAGCCACCAATTGTGCAAGTTCTCCCACTTAAAAAGATGAGAGAGGCCTGTAATTTTCATCATAGGTACACTTCAACCATGAGAGACAGAATGGGGGGAAAGTATCCAGGAAATCACATTGTAGGATTTTTAATGAATTAATTGGTAAATTCCTCGGTAAAATAAGTATTTGGTCACCTACAAACAAGCAAGATTTCTGGCTCTCACAGACCTGTAACAACTTCTTTAAGAGGCTCCTCTGTCCTCCACTCATTACCTGTATTAATGGCACCTGTTTGAACTCGTTATCAGTATAAAAGACACCTGTCCACAACCTCAAACAGTCACACTCCAAACTCCACTATGGCCAAGACCAAAGAGCTGTCAAAGGACACCAGAAACAAAATTGTAGACCTGCACCAGGCTGGGAAGACTGAATCTGCAATAGGTAAGCAGCTTGGTGTGAAGAAATCAATTGTGGGAGCAATTATTAGAAAATGGAAGACATACAAGACCACTGATAATCTCCCTCGATCTGGGGCTCCATGCAAGATCTCACCCCGTGGGGTCAAAATGATCACAAGAACGGTGAGCAAAAATCCCAGAACCACATGGGGGGACCTAGTGAATGACCTGCAGAGAGCTGGGACCAAAGTAACAAAGGCTACCATCAGTAACACACTACGCCGCCAGGGACTCAAATCCTGCAGTGCCAGACGTGTCCCCCTGCTTAAGCCAGTACATGTCCAGGCCCGTCTGAAGTTTGCTAGAGAGCATTTGGATGATCCAGAAGAGGATTGGGAGAATGTCATATGGTCAGATGAAACCAAAATAGAACTTTTTGGTAAAAACTCAACTTGTCGTGTTTGGAGGAGAAAGAATGCTGAGTTGCATCCAAAGAACACCATACCTACTGTGAAGCATGGGGGTGGAAACATCATGCTTTGGGGCTGTTTTTCTGCAAAGGGACAGGACGACTGATCAGTGTAAAGGAAAGAATAAATGGGGCCATGTATCGTGAGATTTTGAGTGAAAACCTCCTTCCATCAGCAAGGGCATTGAAGATGAAACGTGGCTGGGTCTTTCAACATGACAATGATCCCAAACACACCGCCCGGGCAATGAAGGAGTGGCTTCGTAAGAAGCATTTCAAGGTCCTGGAGTGGCCTAGCCAGTCTCCAGATCTCAACCCCATAGAAAATCTTTGGAGGGAGTTGAAAGTCCATGTTGCCCAGCGACAGCCCCAAAACATCACTGCTCTAGAGGAGATCTGCATGGAGGAATGGGCCAAAATACCAGCAACAGTGTGTGAAAACCTTGTGAAGACTTCCAGAAAACGTTTGACCTCTGTCATTGCCAACAAAGGGTATATTAACAAAGTGTTGAGATGAACTTTTGTTATTGACCAAATACTTATTTTCCACCATAATTTGCAAATAAATTCTTTAAAAATCAGACAGACAATGTGATTTTCTGGATTTTTTTTTCCTCATTTTGTCTCTCATAGTTGAGGTATACCTATGATGAAAATTACAGGCCTCTCTCATCTTTTTAAGTGGGAGAACTTGCACAATTGGTGACTGACTAAATACTTTTTTGTCCCACTGTATTCCATGTTGTTTTGGTGAAATCTCAATGTCAGAGTATGCTATAGGCAGAATACTCAATTTTGCTGATGCTAAACCTTTTCTTTTTGTCTAAGTGTTTACCAAGGCTGCCACACACACGTTATATGACCAAAGGTTTGTGGATACAGTGGTGCTTGAAAGTCTGTGAACCCTTTATATAATTTTCTATATTTCTGCATAAATATGACCTAAAACATCATCAGATTTTCACACAAGTCCTAAAAGTAGATAAAGAGAATACAGTTAAACAAATGAGACAAAAATATTATACGTGGTCATTTATTTATTGAGGAAAATGATCCAATATTACATATCTGTGAGTGGCAAAAGTATGTGAACCTTTGCTTTCAGTATCTGGTGTGACCCCCTTGTGCAGCAATAACTGCAACTAAACGTTTCCGGTAAATGTTGATCAGTCCTGCACACCGGCTTGGAGGAATTTTAGCCCATTCCTCCGTACGGAACAGCTTCAACTCTGGGATGTTGGTGGGTTTCCTCACATGAACTGCTCGCTTCAGGTCCTTCCACAACATTTCGATTGGATTAAGGTCAGGACTTTGACTTGGCCATTCCAAAACATTAACTTTATTCTTCTTTAACCATTCTTTGGTAGAACGACTTGTGTGCTTAGGGTCACTGTCTTGCTGCATGGCCCACCTTCTCTTGAGATTCAGTTCATGGACAAATGTCCTGATATTTTCCTTTAGAATTTGCTGGTATAATTCAGAATTCATTGTTCCATCAATGATAGCAAGCCGTCCTGGCCCAGATAGAGCAAAACAGGCCCAAACCATGATACTACCACCACCATGTTTCACAGATGGGATAAGGTTCTTATGCTGGAATGCAGTGTTTTCCTTTCTCCAAACATAATGCTTCTCATTTAAACCAAAAAGTTCTATTTTGGTCTCATCCATCCACAAAGCATTTTTCCAATAGCCTTCTGGCTTGTCCACATGATCTTTAGCAAACTGCAGACGAGCAGCAATGTTCTTTTTGGAGAGCAGTGGCTTTCTCCTTGCAACCCTGCCATGCACACCATTGTTGTTCAGTGTTCTCCTGATGGTGGACTCATGAACATTAGCCAATGTGAGAGAGGCCTTCAGTTGCTTAGAAGTTACCCTGGGGTCCTTTGTGACCTCGCTGACTATTACATGCCTTGCTCTTGGAGTGATCTTTGTTGGTCGACCACTCCTGGGGAGGGTAACAATGGTCTTGAATTTCCTCTGTTTGTACACAATCTGTCTGACTGTGGATTGGTGGAGTCCAAACTCTTTAGAGATGGTTTTGTAACCTTTTCCAGCCTGATGAGCATCAACAACGCTTTTTCTGAGGTCCTCAGAAATCTCCTTTGTTCGTGCCATGACACACTTCCACAAACATGTGTTGTGAAGATCAGACTTTGATAGATCCCTGTTCTTTAAATAAAACAGGGTGCCCACTCACACCTGATTGTCATCCCATTGATTGAAAACACCTGACTCTAATTTCACCTTCAAATGAACTGCTAATCCTAGAGGTTCACGTACTTTTGCCACTCACAGATATGTAATATTGGCTCATTTTCCTCAATAAATAAATGACCATGTATAATATTTTTGTCTCATTTGTTTAACTGGGTTCTCTTTATCTACTTTTAGGACTTGTGTGAAAATCTGATGATGTTTTCGGTCATATTTATGCAGAAATATAGAAAATTCTAAAGGGTTCACAAACTTTCAAGCACCACTGTACCTGACCATCACACTCATATGTGGTCCTCCTCTAAACTGTTGACACAAATTTGGAAGCATACAATTGTATAGGATGTCTATGTTTGCTGGAGCATTACAATTTCCTTTCTCTGGAAGGGAAAAGGCCCTGTGCTCTATTGCCCCTGTGAAAAAGCAAGCCCCATGAAGACATGGTTTGCCAAAGTTGATGTGGAAGAACCCGAGTGTCCTGCAGAGTCCTGACCTTAACCCCAATGAACATTTTGGGATGAACTGGAATGTGATTGCATCCCAATCCTTCTTGCCAGACCTGACCTCAATAATGCTCTTCTGGCTGAATACGCAAATGCAAAATCTAGTGGAAAACCTTCCCAGAAGAGTGGAGGTTATTATAACAGCAAATGGGGGACTGAATCTGGAATGAGATGTTCAACAAGTGCATACAGGTATGATGGTCAGGTGTCCGCAAACTTTTGGCTATATAGTGTATGCTTTTGCCCTCCTAAACTGGTGATATTGCTGTGCCATACTCTTATATACTGCTGTTGAGGAAGGCTCTCACCGTTTGGCACTTTCCAGCCCCTCCTTGCCATGCACCAGCTTGGTTACCTCAGCAGCAAGCCGTTTTTGTGCTGTTCTCTTGCCTGGATCCTGCTGCTGCTGCTCCATCACCTTCTCCACCTCGGCCAGTGGCAGGAAGGTGAACAGCTTCAAGTACCTGAGGTTCAAACACTGCAGATTAGTGCTCTAAATTAATTTACACAAATTACTACAGCTTCCAAACTTTACAGCTTTCTAACTAGAGGATATCAGTCAGACTTTTCCATGGACCCATTCAAATTTCAGCATCTTGTTCAGTTACTCATCTTAAAGCATATAATGCAGGAACCAAAGTAACTACGGTGAAACAAAGCAGGAAAGGTATATGTAGTGTAGAATGAAAATCCGACTTTAACAAGAGATTGAATGTTGCTATTGTTTATATAATACACTAATATTATACTATACTAGAGTGGCAGCTACAATTATCGACACCTTAATGATCTTTTGGCCGTTGCAAAAGTAGAAAAGACTTTCAATACATAAACTGTGCATGAATAATTCCTCAAACTTCCACTGGAAAAAAAAATATGAGTTGATTCCCGATTACTCAGTGTATCAGATCACGTGACACCGTTCCACAATTATCAACACTTTTGTCCACAATTATCAACATCAAGATGATTATTTATTTAAAAATAAATAAATAAATAATTGGTATGTGGTATTAAACTAACAAAACATAGTTTTTATTTAAAATTTGTTTTACAAAGACTTATATTTAGTACAAAATATCTTTTATAGAAATATATCAATGTCAGTACTTACGTAAATGAGGAAGTAATTCTAATGTCTGTAAACAAATGATCTGATAATGTTTAACCTGTGTCAGAAAATCTTTTTGTTCCACTTTCTAAAGTATTTCTGTAGATCATATCTTGTTAATCATTTGTTGCTGTTTGTATTACTTTCTAGTTTTATTTTTTTTAGATTTTTTTTGGGCTTTTTTCACCTTTATTATTGGATAGGACAGTGTAGAGACAGGAAATGAGCAGGAGAGAGAGACGGGGAGGGATCGGGAAATGACCTCGGGCCGGACTCGAACCTGGGTCCCCGGATTTATGGTATGGCGCCTTATCCACCTGAGCCACGACACAAACTGCAAAAAAACAAACTGCAAACAAACTGCAAAAAAAATTCTGAATGGAACAGAAAAATCTGAATATTTCAAGCATGTAATTTTTTTATATGCTAGGAATTTAATTCTGGTCTAATTCTATTTATTGCAATAGGATTTCAAATACTCTATAAACATTCCATTCTGTTATGAATCAGAAAAAAAAATTATTATAAAATCACAACACATTTTTTAAAGTACTTCATCTACTTCAACAATGGTACACAAAGATCAATCCATAACAGTTGTAAATGTCACTTAATTCCACATCAGTGGTCGAAATACTTTTTTCCAGTGTTCTGCAATATTGTCAAAATTTTGTTCTGCAATTTGGAAATATTTTCTGCAAATACACAAGCCTCCATACTACACCCTTCTCAACCTAATAATGCCTATTTACATCATATCTAGCTTTAGAACTCATAGCATTACTGTAATTCTTTATTCTCTCACTCTATTTTTAATTTCAGTCTTCACAGATCCTTCTCTGCAGCAAAGTTATCATTCCATGATACCTCCACAGGTCTTTCATCCCCCTCGCTCTGACACTACGGGCTACTACAACTTGAAGTATACCAACTAATTCATAAATGTACTAGTTATCACACCCACACATTATCCTTCCACACAGCATAGTAATAAAGGTATCACCACCATAAAAAATAGAACACAACTGTTCTTCAAGAAACAAAACATTCATTTTCATGTTACACGTCATGTTACATTTTGTCAAGATTAAGTTTCTAGCTTGAATAATAGATTGTTACCCAAAATGTACTTCATTCACAGTGTTTGCATCTGCAACCTGTAGTTTTAAATTGAAAGCAAGGTTTCAATTCTACACTCTGTTACATCTTACGATGATGCAAAGAATTGATGCCATTAAGGAATAAAACCCAACTGGCAAATGGAAAGACGTTTGGGTTCAATGTGTTTGCCTGGCTTTTAAAGTGCAAGGTCATGAACTGAACTGAGAACGACTGCAGGGGCTTCACTGCTCTAAACTAACAACAGAGAACTGGGTACAAACTAATCATGGCAGAACTGAGAGCTACAGAACTACTGAGAGCTACAGAACTGAACCTATGAGCTTTGTCTTACAGGGCAACTGTTTTACTTTGTGCTAGTCTGCACCACAGGCAAGACAGCACTAGTAAAAACAATAGAACATGTACACAAAACATGTATTAGTGTAGCTTGGTATGAGAAAACAAAATATTCAAAAGTATCTATGAATAAAAGTAAAATACTGTTGCTGTCTTCAAAAGGGATATAATATCAGTATAATTTTGCATAATTCAACAATACAACATATACAAACCTATACAATTTACCAATATATATGTATGCAAGATAAGAACTAGTCAAAGTCTTCGCTTTCGTTTTTTGTTGTCCCCCTCCCGGACGCACGATCTGTCACTGTTGTTGTTGGAGTCACGCTGCCTACCGGTGTCACGGTCAGACCGTGACACCGCCATGCATCTCCCAGAATTCAATGCAGCACAACAAACATGGCTCCCAAGAAGAGGATTGTTTCTTCGGGGCAAGAGTTCGACAAAAACGGCAAGAAAACAAAGACGATTTTGTCGTATCTTAGCAAAACCGGTATCACGGTCTGAATTTACCAGGTAAATTTATACTGTAGCAGCCACGGTCTAACCTTACCACAGTATAAATTTACCAACTTGGTATAATTGAGCCTAGTCTGAATTTACCAGCCTAATATGAGATTTATGTTCATGTTCATACTTGAATTATTTACACTTTATCTTGATGAATATTGATTTGTTTGAGTGAGACTCCTCATGATTATAATATAGTTATTCTGTCAAATTTACCAACCTGGTATAATTAGACTCCTGTCATTGGACCTAGTCAGAATTTACCAGCCCAATATGATATGGGATTTATGTTCATACTTGATCCATAAATAAATTATTTTCACTTTATCTTGATGAATGAATGAATGACCCGTGTTTTAGTTCCAGTTTATGCACTAAGTAGGCTGATCAGGACCAGCCAGCAGCCAGGAATGATGAACTTTGTTTCCTCATCCATATTCAACAGCTTGTCTACTGATAATCAAATCTCACAATTGTAGTCACAATTCGTGTTTTATTAGTCCGCAAATGTGTTGAAATGCTCGGTACAAAATCGCAGCAAGAAAGGGTAAATTTAGACTTCCCGGAAGTTGACCGGGAAAAAACAAAAAGTCAGTCTGCGCATGCGCATGGTAAATTTATACCAGCACACGATCAGACCGTGACAGCAGAAACTGCTGAACACTGCCGAGGTAGTTGTCGGCTCCTCCCATTACGTAAATATTGCTCAACTTTGACCTGGAAAACGGCGTCAGGTTCACGCGGCGCAGGTTTCAGTTTATTTACAGCGCCGCTAGTTTGCTAAATTGAGAACCATTGAATCCCGAGCCTGATTTTTCATTCTGCAAAATTGCAGGTTGTTTAAATTTTTCTTCTGCAATCTTGAAAATCATTCTGCAAAATGCAGACTGCAGAAGGGTATTTCGAACACTGCACAGGGTGTCGATAATGGTGGACACCGGTGAAAGTGATCTCTATTATCGACACCTCACGTGACTTCTCAAACGCGCGTGTAGATCCAAAATGGCGACTGTCAAATGAAAGAGTAAGAAACAAAGTAGGTTTCGACAAGGATATTGTGAAATATCGGTGAATTTGATAAGTAAAAACATGTCCATGATCTTTCCACCATGCTTACCTGCGATGATAATATCCAGGTTTTCCTCAAATTGCTGATCGTACTAAAAAATTTCCATCTCAGGTAACGAGCTGTGTCATCAGACGACAAGATCAAAGGGCGAGGCGGGTCTTCCAGTTGATTAATTAACCAATAATAACTGTTATAACTGAAACTCACCTTTGTAAAATTGTTTTATATTGGTAAATCTGAAAAGGTGTCGATAATTATGGACTGTCGATAACTGTAGTCGCCGCTCTAGTTTCACTATAGGTTTTTGACACCTGACAAGCATATGGATATGTTCATTAGGTGTCCAAAAACTTTTGGCCATATAGTATATTTTCAAATAATATTCAAACAAAACTCAATTGCCACCAGGTGATCTTTCTGTTCACATTAAATTCAGAATTATCATTCTGTACATTACATGCATGATACAACCCCGATTCCAAAAAAGTTGGGACAAAGTACAAATTGTAAATAAAAACGGAATGCAATGATGTGGAAGTTTCAAAATTCCATATTTTATTCAGAATAGAACATAGATGACATATCAAATGTTTAAACTGAGAAAATGTATCATTTAAAGAGAAAAATGAGGTGATTTTAAATTTCATGACAACAACACATCTCAAAAAAGTTGGGACAAGGCCATGTTTACCATTGTGAGACATCCCCTTTTCTCTTTACAACAGTCTGTAAACGTCTGGGGACTGAGGAGACAAGTTGCTCAAGTTTAGGGATAGGAATGTTAACCCATTCTTGTCTAATGTAGGATTCTAGTTGCTCAACTGTCTTAGGCCTTTTTGTCGTATCTTCCGTTTTATGATGCGCCAAATGTTTTCTATGGGTGAAAGATCTGGACTGCAGGCTGGCCAGTTCAGTACCCGGACCCTTCTTCTACGCAGCCATGATGCTGTAATTGATGCAGTATGTGGTTTGGCATTGTCATGTTGGAAAATGCAAGGTCTTCCCTGAAAGAGACGTCGTCTGGATGGGAGCATATGTTGCTCTAGAACCTGGATATACCTTTCAGCATTGATAGTGTCTTTCCAGATGTGTAAGCTGCCCATGCCACACACACTAATGCAACCCCATACCATCAGAGATGCAGGCTTCTGAACTGAGCGCTGATAACAACTTGGGTCGTCCTTCTCTTTAGTCCGAATGACACGGCATCCCTGATTTCCATAAAGAACTTCACATTTTGATTCGTCTGACCACAGAACAGTTTTCCACTTTGCCACAGTCCATTTTAAATGAGCCTTGGCCCAGAGAAGACGTCTGCGCTTCTGGATCATGTTTAGATGCGGCTTCTTCTTTGAACTATAGAGTTTTAGCTGGCAACGGCGGATGGCACGATGAATTGTGTTCACAGATAATGTTCTCTGGAAATATTCCTGAGCCCATTTTGTGATTTCCAATACAGAAGCATGCCTGTATGTGATGCAGTGCCGTCTAAGGGCCTGAAGATCACGGGCACCCAGTATGGTTTTCCAGCCTTGACCCTTACACACAGAGATTCTTCCAGATTCTCTGAATCTTTTGATGATATTATGCACTGTAGATGATGATATGTTCAAACTCTTTGCAATTTTACACTGTCGAACTCCTTTCTGATATTGCTCCACTATTTGTCGGCGCAGAATTAGGGGGATTGGTGATCCTCTTCCCATCTTTACTTCTGAGAGCCGCTGCCACTCCAAGATGCTCTTTTTATACCCAGTCATGTTAATGACCTATTGCCAATTGACCTAATGAGTTGCAATTTGGTCCTCCAGCTGTTCCTTTTTTGTACCTTTAACTTTTCCAGCTTCTTATTGCCCCTGTCCCAACTTTTTTGAGATGTGTTGCTGTCATGAAATTTCAAATGAGCCAATATTTGGCATGAAATTTCAAAATGTCTCACTTTCGACATTTGATATGTTGTCTATGTTCTATTGAGGTATTTCACCCACGTGACCAAGTCACGTGATGCAGCCATTTTGGACGGCACGCTTAAGTCCTTCAGTGCAAGGCGGTATGAGATGGTGGAGACCTTTGCACATTTTAACAAGAAAGTAAGCTGTGATTCGTGTTAAATTGGATCTGTCTTTTATCACAAACACTGTACCCAGCCTTGGTATGGAGCCAAGGTTGTCGACAGAAGTCAACAGTTTGATGAAGGATGACCCCAGCAGTTTGAAACGGTACAAGGTAGGCTATGTTCACAACACTGTTTTGTTACTCAGGGGATCTGAGATCCCCTGAAACAGACATGAGATCCTTTGAAAACATGATTTGGGAAATGTTGGGGGGTCTCTAAAATATTGGCAAAATGATGTTTATTGACATAGCAATTGTGTGTAATAACGGGAAGCATTTGCATATCCGAAGTGTTGTGTTTACATGACAACGACTGCTGCTGCCAGGTTGGTTGTTGAGTAGCCTGACTGATTTTTTTTTTCTTGCGTGTGGTATCATTGTTGACGCGAGGTTGTTTTTTGAACATGCCAATGCGGACACGATGTCCCCTGATGAGTTATGACTTCAGACGCGATGCGTGTGTGGAGTCCGCGTGATATGTGCGTAAGATAGGCTTCTCATGTGTTTGGAGATCCGCGCTCTTTTTTTTCCTCTTTCTTTCTTTCTTTTTACTTAATTTCCCTGTTTATTTCTGTGTCCCGTTTCTTTCTAGCCTCTGTTATTGCGTTTTATGTCTGATGTCTGCTACATGCAACCCTAGACAAATTAACACTGCCTTGTTTCACTGCTCAGATGGGTTAATAAACACTGACCCATTTACTTTTTGCTATATATTTTATCAAAATTGCGTTAACTAATAAACTAACCTGAAATGAAATGATCACTGCAAAGTCTGGAATACTCTGTTGGCTCCCAATCCTGTCTCTTCACAGCTGCAATCACTCTTGTCTGGGTCAGTAGTAAACCGGTAGTGATGTGTCGGTCGCGAACGATCCGGTTCAAAGAGCCGGCTCTTTGAAGTGAACGACGGGAGCCGGCTCTTCGGTGGGAGCCGAGCTGGGGAGCCGAATTAGTTTTTTGTCCTTAGGTGCCTCAGAGAGAGAGACTTTCACAAAAAAAGTTGCTGTCCGATTGCGTCTTTGTGTTGTCTATTACTATTCAAAGGAAAAAAAGTAGCATGGTGTACACCTACTTTTTTTGGTTGATGTCATTCACAGCTGCGAAAATACGAAAATTGGTGTAATGCTTAAAGCTGTGGAGCGCAGGGGAGAGGAGTCTGTGAGGCACCTGAGGAGGGGAAAATCAGCTGTGTATTTTATATTGGTAATATAACACAGTTTTGCATTATGTTTGTGAGAAAATAATTTATTAATTGGTAAGTAAGTTTTATTTCTATAGCTAGAACATTGTTACACTGCTATACTTTACAAAGCTTTACAATGGCTACAAAAACTAAAAAATAAAATGGAAAACATCCTATTGATAAAATATAAATAATAATGTAATTAATTAACTAGTTAATTGCAGCAATTAAATAAAAAATAAAATCTCAGGAGCCGTTTGGGAGCCGAAAGAGCCGGCTCCTTATAGTAAGAAGAGCCAAAAGAGCCGAAATTCCCATCACTAGAAACCGGTAAAAGGAGCGTCCTGCACGCCGTCCCTGTCTGTTGTGGCAGCCCACAGCACAACAAGCAAACACCATGGTTATTTATAGAGTGCTTACTGACAAATTAATCTATTCTAGGTGTCTGTAACACGTTTTTTTTTCAAGCCGGTTCTCCCTCTCTGTCTGCAGCGTTAGTATGTAGCTTGACGTTCAAAATGGCGGACACCGGGGCGTCACGTGACCCTGTGACGTCAGGTGAAATACCTCAATTGTGAATACAATATCAGTTTTTGAGATTTGTAAATTATTGCACTCCCTTTTTATTTACAATTTGTACTTTGTCCCAACTTTTTTGGAATCGGGGTTGTATAATAAAGCTCATTTTTGCACAAACTCAATATTTTCAAGGTTTCTCTGATAGACTTCTGCATTATGATCAAAAACTTTGCAAAGACACCATCTTACTGTTCCATATTGTTATCTGGCAGTCTCAGGAAATACTGGTAGAACTCAAAGGGAGATGTTTTATTCCGGTTCAGCCATACAGCATTTCCTGCAGTCTTCCCCAGCTTATCTCCCATTGAGGTGGTCAACAGTGGTACCGTCAGTCCATATACTTCCTCTCCTGTCTTTCTGAAAGGAATACCAAAAACATTAGTGCTAACCTTGTTCATTCATTCATCTTCAGTAAGCACTTCATCCTGGTCAGGGTCACGGTGGATCCGGAGCCTATCCCAAGAACACTGGATACAAGTTAAGGACACACCTTGGATATCTCCCACAGGGAGCTATATATCACTGACGCAGACATAGACCTCTTGCACTGACATCACAAATATGTTAGCAACCATCGCTACCCTTGTCCTGGGGGACAAGCGAACTTTGTTTACATACAGTTCACATACTGAAGACGAACGATACTGAAGATGTCCGACGTCTGTTGCTGTTATCTGAAGAAAACTACAGCTAACAAAGCTCTACTACCAGATTATTTGGATAATCTTAATCAGAAAGAAGCAAAGGATAGATATATGCAGAAATTAGAGTTTATTGGTGGTTATGGTCCATACAAAATTCCTCGAAATGACTGGCATGACGATGTAGATTTGTGGCCTAGTGTTACCTACACAGATGTTGGAATGTACCTTCTTTTTTTTTTTTTTTTTAAGAGTCCCTAAATGGAAGAACAGTTTAAAAAAAACGACAAAAGCAACAAAACCATTGTGGAAAGAATTTTTCTTGACACCAGCTTTTAGGAACAGAATGTTGCAAAAGCCAAAGCATTTACCCTCAAAGGACTCCAACCTGAACTGTGGGCTAGATGGTATTCCCGGCCCTCCATATCTCAACAACCCCAAGGGCATCTAGGTACAGAAGTATTTATACTCTATCATTTATACATTGATATTTATTATTGTTAAAACGATATCTGAAGTGTTATTATTTGTAAAATAACAATAGCTTGCTCTAGACTTTCAAACAATTAATATTGTCAGATTTTATTTTAATTTTACCTAATAGTGGATGGGACAATAATTACAAATGCTAACAGAATCAGCATATTCCAGTTGTAGCTATAGTCATTTAATAACTATAAAATGACTATAGTTGCAATAATAATTTCAATAAACAGTTAATGTTCAGTTCCCTCTTCATTTATTCTCTATGCAAAAGGCACAGCTGAGTCACACAGGTTGAGAAGTGTGCGATGGACAGTAACAATTTTATTCAAAATAGTTTTTTTCCTGTCTTCGTCAATTTATTTCCATTTCATGTGCATGCAGCTGTTGTAAAGTTCAGTCTTTCTGTGGAGAACACTCTCGAACTGGAGGGTCATTACTACACGTTCATTACTACACTCTGACTCCATGGTGACATTTTGCACAGGACTGGGTTCCTCTGATAACAGAAACAAAACATCAGCGCTCACTGATTTTAATCTTTTCTGTTCTTTCAGGATATACCACGCATGTCACTCTTTGGTTTTTTTTTTTACTGAGTTATGTCTGAGTTGTTTGCTTGAGGCCCAATCTGGGTTTTCCGTGTTGAATAAGGAAGCTGGTTCATCTGTAAGAAAATTAAACACTTTCATGAAGAAGCCGACTCAAATGTGAACAGAAATAAAATGAGATTCTGAAGCCAACTCTTCCATACTCACTTACGACTTTCTATTATTTTTAAATACGAGTTCTTACCTGAAATAAAATGATCACTACAAATGTGGGTATTCGCAAACTTCTCTGGAGTTTTCAGGCTTAGCTCCTCTCATCGTATTCTCTTTAACCACTCATTTCTTCATTGTTCTTGAAGCATTTGCTTCTCTTTGTTAACATTTTTCTTGATAGCGGGGAGACGGTAATACCTTTTATTTATTTCTCTATTTGAACAATTGGAACAACCAAAAACAGCACAAAACTGGACCATATTTAAGACAGGTTAAGCCTTGCTTACAGGAAAGACAGTGTCTGTTTGTCCCCCAGGTGAAATTATCACTTGATGCGGGACGTCATGCGCAAGGGGTCTATATGGTCCACCTATAAATGCAGTCACTGGTGTACCTACATGCAGTATACAGTCACTGGTCTACCCACCTACATACAGTCATTGGTCTACCAACATACAATATACAGTCATTGGTCTACCAACGTATAATATATAGTCATTGGTCTACCAACGTATAGTCATTAGTCTACCAACATACAATATACAGTCATTGTTCTACCAACATACAACACATAGTCATTGGTCTACCAACATATGTACAATATACAGTCACTGGTCTACCAACATAGTCATTGGTCTACCAACATACAGTGTACGGTCATTGGTCTACCAACATGGTCATTGGTCTACCAACATTGTATATTGTATGTTGGTAGACCAATGACCGTACACTGTATGTTGGTAGACCAATGACCATACACTGTATGTTGGTAGATCAATGACCGTACACTGTATGTTGGCAGACCAATGACTATGCTGGTAGACCAATGACCATGTTGGTAGACCAATGACCATGTTGGTAGACCAATGACCGTACACTGTATGTTGGTAGACCAATGACTGTCATTGGTCTACCAACATACAATGTACGGTCATTGGTCTACCAACATACAGTGTACGGTCATTGGTCTACCAACATACAGTGTACAGTCATTGGTCTACCAACATACAGTGTACAGTCATTGGTCTAGCCATGTATACAGTAATTTGTCCACACACACATACCATAATTGGTCCACAATATATACAGTCATTGGCCCAACCAAACTGACCTCTCAGACCAAAACATTAGAGGTTACAAGTAAATGAGAGAGACAGATGGAATAAACATGTCTGCAGTTTCTGTCCCATTGCTCTTACTTGTGAATGAACTCATGGCCGGACATGAGGTTCCCCAGCTGATCTGTGCCCCCCAGCTGTATTCTGCAGCCGTGCACCTGCTGGAGGTAATAGAAGTCAAAGGCCTGGAACAGCTGGTAAGAGAACTCGCTGAGACTCATGCCCTCGGCACTCTTTAAGCGGGACTGCACGCTGTGTCTGCTCAGCAGAGTGCCCATGCGGAAACACCGTCCCGCCTCGGCCACAAACTCCACCACGTTCCAGTCCCGGTACCAGCTGGCGTTGTTCAGCACGCGCACGGAGCCCAGTCTCTGCGGATCGCTACAGAAATACAGCTCGTGGTTGGTGAAGATCTGGTGCAAGCTTTCCATCACGCACCTGCCATTACTATCGACCACACTAGCCGACAGACCCTCTCGCTCCTTGGATTTGCCGCTCGGGTCACCGATCCGCGCCGTGGCTCCGCCGATCAGCGCGATCACGTGGTGTCCTGCGTTGCGGAAGTGCAGCAGAGCGATGAGCGGCAGCAGGTGTCCGGCGTGCAGGCTGTCGGCGGTCGGGTCGAAGCCGCAGTACACGGTCTGCTGGGCCGAATGGAGCAGCTGAGGGAGCGCCACCTGAGCCGCGGTCTCGGGGAAAGAGTCCTTCAGGAGGCCTCGTTTGTGCAGCGATGATAGAAATCCGTTTCTACTGACTGGGGACGTGTGAACGGTAGTCTTTGGAAACCAAGCCGAAGACGGGCTTTTTAGAACTAAACCCGTCTTTCCTCGCCATCTTCTGCACAGGTTGCGGCCACAGGACGCCGCCATGTTGGAAATGACGTAAGAAGGCGCTCACTGCTGCCCTCTGGTGGATACGAATCTAATTCATCTACTTTCATACGTCAGCGCAGCCGCCATGTTGGAGCGGGCAAGAATCACTCCTAAACCCGTTTCCGCCACCATAATAATGAGAGAATTTTCTCATAATTATGGCGTTCTATCTCATAATAATGACTTAGTAAGTCATAATTGAAATAATATATCATAATTAAATGAGAATGTATCTCATTTATGAGATACGTTTTCTTATTTCATTATGATATAGTATCTTAATTACAGTTATTATTATGATAGAAAGCCATCCGTACATTATCTCTAGCCGCTTTATCCTGTTCTACAGGGTCGCAGGCAAGCTGGAGCCTATCCCAGCTGACTACGGGCGAAAGGCGGGGTACACCCTGGACAAGTCGCCAGGTCATCACAGGGCTGACACATAGACACAGACAACCATTCACACTCACATTCACACCTACGCTCAATTTAGAGTCACCAGTTAACCTAACCTGCATGTCTTTGGACTGTGGGGGAAACCGGAGCACCCGGAGGAAACCCACGCGGACACAGGGAGAACATGCAAACTCCACACAGAAAGGCCCTTGCTGGCCGCTGGGCTCGAACCCAGAACCTTCTTGCTGTGAGGCGACAGCGCTAACCACTACACCACCGTGCCGTCCATAGAAAGCCATAATTATGAGAAAATTCTTATGACAGTGTCTCATAATTTTGACTTAGTATCTCGTAAATATGATGTAAGGTCCCATAATAATGACTTACTCTCTCACAAATTATGAGATATTAAGTCATAAGTTTGAGAAAATGTTCTCATTATTATTATTATTTTTTTTAAAGCATCTCTACCCTGATAAAATCAGTCATAACTCGCTCTATGTATTTTTGTTTGTTTGTTGTTGTTTTTACAAAACTTTCTTTGTTACAGGTCAGTATAAATATACATGTCATGCATCAACAATAATTAGTTTGAGCCTGATTGCTGGAAACTTGAAACCTACTTGTCTTGAGGAAGTGATTTACTGTTACTGATACTTTTAAATCCACTAAAACTCTTAAAGTGCGGCACAGTGGTGTAGTGGTTAGCACTGTTGTCTCACAGCAAGAAGGTTCTGGGTTCGAGCCCAGTGGCTGACGGGGGCCTTTCTGTGTGGAGTTTGCATGTTCTCTCCGTGTCTGTGTGGGTTTCCTTCGGGTGCTCCAGTTTCCCCCACAGTCCAAAGGCATGCAATTAGGTTAATTGGTGGCTCTAAATTGTCCATTGATCAAGGTTGGAGAGGGATGGGCTCCACCAAGTTTTAAAATGCCCTAGACACACCAATTATGGACTGTTAAAATGTCATCAGTGGTGCCCCTACGGCCCTTCCTGGCTATGGGATGAAGAAGAAAACTATTGAAAGTAATAGAAGAATAATTGAAAGAAAGAAGAATAATTGTCCAAATAATAAATCAGAATTCCATATAACAGCAACATAACTACAATAACTAAGTATAAGATTCATGTCAGAATACCGTCACATCATTGTAACTTGTTCAAGTAACATAATGTTAGCTAACATGACAAACACCAGTGTCTAAAAACTTTACTAGACAAAAAGTCACTGGTATGCAGGCCTAATCGTAAATGGTCACAAACATTCTCACGCTTTCGTTCTTGTATGTGTGAAATTCTTAATTTCCCTGAGGGAACCCACCCAAAGGGATCAATAAAGTTTTATCTAATCTAATCTAATCTAATCTAATCTAATCTAATCTAATCTAATCTAATCTAATCTAATGTGTTGCATGTTCTCAGCAGAACTTGCTTGGGTATTTTGTCTGTTTAAACTCTTGATCTGTATTGAAAAAAAAATTCTCTTGTATACTACCTACAGTTTATAGTGAGATTTAGTAGCATATTCCATTTTATAGCCACAAATTATTCCAAGGAGTTACTGTTGCATGATAACCAACAGATGGCACCAAAGTAATGCCAGTTTTGAGTCTGGCAACAAGTAAGACAATAGTCACTGCCTTTGCTTTGACTTTTCCCTCCTTATCTGATCAGATGTGTTTATCATGCTTGATATGCAATTTATTAGCTGTGCAAGTTTTATATTCCAAACCTGGGTCTGTTTGCCTGTGCATGGGGTTATTCCTGTATCCTCAATGGAAAATATACCCTCACTGAACACTTTATTAGGAATACTATACTAATACTGGGTAGGGCCTTCATTCGCTCTCAAAATAGCCTCAACTGTTCATGGCATGGATTCCACAAGACGTTGGAAACATTCCTTTGACATTCTGGTCCATGTTGACATGATTGCATCACACAATTCCTGCAGATTTTAGGTGCACTTTCCTGCTGTGAATTTCTCATTTGATCCCATCCCAAAGGTGTTCTACTGGATTCAGACCCGGTGACTGGGAAGGCCACTGAAAAACATTGAACTCATTGTTATATTCATAAAACCACTTTGAGATGACTTTTGCTTTGTGACATGGTGCATTATCATCTGGCTGTTGCCATTAGAAGATGTAAATTGTGGCCATGAAGGGATGCACATGATCAGCAACAATACTTGAATAGACTTGAATAGAATGATTGATTGTTATTAATGAGCCCAAAGCATGCCAAGAAAACATTCCCCACAACATTACACCACCTCCACCAGCCTGGACTGTGAACACAAGGCAGGTTGGGTCCATGGATTCATGCTGTTGGTGCCAAATTCTGACCCTACCATCTGTGTGCCTCAGCAGAAATCGAGATTCACCAGACCAAGCTACATTTTTCCAGTCCTTTTTCCTATATCTGTTCAGTTTTGGTGAGCCTGAGCCCACTGCAGCCTCAGCTTTCTGTTTTTGGTTGGTGGAATTGGAACCCAATTTGGTCTTCTGCTGTTGTCGCCCATCCTCCTCAAGTTTCGATATGTTATGCATTCTGAGATGCTTTTTCTGCTCACCACAATTGTACAGAGTGGTGCTTTGAGTTACTGTAGTCTGTCAGCTCAAACCAGTTTGGCCATTCTCTGTTACCATTCCTCATAAACAAGGCGTTGCCATCTGAAGAACTGCCACTCACTGGATGTTTTTTAAGTGGACCATTCTAAGTAAACTCTAGAGACTGTTGTGTGTGAAAATCCTATATGATCAGCAGTTATAGAAATACTCAAACCAGCCTGTCTGGCACCAACAATCATGTCATGGTCAAAATCACTGAGATCACATTTCTCCCCATTCTGATCGTTGATGTGAAAACTACCTGAAGCTGCTGGCCCGTATCTACATGATTTTATGCACTGCACTGCTGCCACATCGTTGTCTGATTAGATAATTGTATTAATGAGTAGGTGTACAGGTGTTCCTAAAAAAGTGTTATGTGAGTATATATTATGTGAGTTTTGTATGAGGGTCAACCCTGAAAGCCTTCAACCTTCTGCACCCACAGTTCTTCTACTAGTGCATCTCAAAAAATTAGAATATTGTGAAAAAGTTCAATATTTTCCATCAGTTATTTAAGAAAGTGAAAATGTTATATATTATAGACTCATTACACATAAACTAAAATGTTTCAAGCATTTTTCTATTTTAATTTTAATCAGTATGGCATACAGTACAAAAACATAAAAAAATCTCAAAATATTCGAATATTTCAGTTCGAGTTTGAGTAAAACAGTAAGAACACAGTGTATCTCTCGGTCTAGTTCAGTACACACAACCACAATCATGGGGAAGACTGCTGACTTGACTGTTGTCCAGAAGATGATCACTGATGCCCTCCACAAGGAGGGTAAGCCACTAAAGGTCATTGCTGAAAAGGGTGGCTGGAAAAAGTGCAGAAGCAACAGGGATGGCCGCAGTCTTGAGAGGATTGTCAAGAAAAGTTGATTCAAGAACTTGGGAGAGCTTCACAAGGAGTGGACTGAGGCTGGTGTCAGTGTATCAAGACCCATCACGAACCGACATCTTCAAGAAAGGGGATACAACTTTTGCATTCCTAATATCAAGCTACTCCTGAGCCAGAGACAATGTCAGAAGTGTCTTATCTGGGCTAAGGAGAGAAAGAAATGGACTGTTGCTCAGTGGTCCAAAGTCCTCTTTTCAGATGAAAGTACATTTTGCATTTAATTTAGAAATCACGGTTCTAGAGTCTGGAGGAAGAGTGGAGAGGCACAGAATCCAAGGTGTTTGAAGCCCAGTGTGAAGTTTCCACAGTCTGTGATGATTTGGGGTGCCATGTCATCTGCTGGTGTTGGTCCACTGTATTTTATCAAGTCCAAAGTCAACACAGCCCTCTACCAGGAGATTTTAGAGCAATTCATGCTTCCATCTGCTGACAAGCTTTTTGGAGATGCTGATTTCCTTTTCCAGCAGGACTTAGCACCTACCCACAGTGCCAAAACTATTACCAAATGGTTTGCTGACCATGATATTACTGTGTTTGATTGGCCAGCCAACTTGCCTGACCTGAACCCCATAGAGAATCTATGGGGTATTGTCAAGAGGAAGATGAGAAACACCCGACCCAAAAATACAGATACGCTGAAGACCACTATCAAAGCAACCTGGGCTTCAATAACACCTCAGCAGTGCCACAGACTGATCACCTCCATGCCACACCGCATTGATACAGTAATTCATGGTAAAGGAACCCCAACCAAGTATTGAGTGTATAAATGAATATACTTTTCAGAAGTTGGACATTTCTGTATTGTAAATCCTTTTTTTTTTATTGATCTTAGGGAATATTCTAATAATTTGAGATACTGGATTTCTGATTTTCATGAGCTATAAGCCATAATCATCAAAATTAAAACAAAAAAGGCTTTAAATATTTCACTTTACATGTAATGAATATAAAATATATTCATGGTATTCTAATTTTTTTAGATGCACTAGTACATGTACTATGTTAATTTGTTTCACAGACACAAAGCTTGGGGGCGGCACGGTGGTGTAGTGGTTAGCGCTGTCGCCTCACAGCAAGAAGGTCCTGGGTTCGAGCCCCGGGGCCGGCAAGGGCCTTTCTGTGTGGAGTTTGCATGTTCTCCCCGTGTCCGCGTGGGTTTCCTCCGGGTGCTCCGGTTTCCCCCACAGTCCAAAGACATGCAGGTTAGGTTAACTGGTGACTCTAAATTGACCGTAGGTGTGAATGTGAGTGTGAATGGTTGTCTGTGTCTATGTGTCAGCCCTGTGATGACCTGGCGACTTGTCCAGGGTGTACCCCGCCTTTCGCCCGTAGTCAGCTGGGATAGGCTCCAGCTTGCCTGCGACCCTGTAGAAGGATAAAGCGGCTAGAGATAATGAATGAATGAATGAATGACAAGAAGCAAGTTGAAGAAAGAACAGTGGGAGCAACAAGTAAACACAATAGTTGTGATAAGTGTTGCTACACAGCTGGGCAAAAACATGACTCACAAAGCAAGAAGTCATATGCTTCAGTCATAAAACCTAATAATACCCACTAACTACAATAATATCCTGTGAGATACAGTTGTGCTAAAAAAAAAGCAGTATAGCATCAGTAACCTGATGAACCACTGTTATTAGTAGCAGTGATATTTCTGCATGACAAATAATTTACTTGTAGATGTGTTGTACAACTCCAATTCCAAAAAAGTTGGGACACTGTGTAAAACATAAATAAAAACAGAATGTGAAAATTTGCAAATCATGGAAACCCTATATTTCATTGAAAATCATACAAAGACAACATATCAAATGTTGAGACTGAGAAATTTTTTTTTGTTTTTTGAAAAATTTACTCTCATTTTGAATTTGATGTCAGCAACACGTTTCAAAAAAAGTTGGGACAGGGGCATGTTTACCAGGAATATTCTGGATATTCTTTATATCTGGTTTTAACTTGCGTTTGTGGATGCAGTAATAAACTCTTTTCACAGACGATGGTTTTCTGAAGTGTTCCTGAGCCCATACAATGATTTCCACTACAGACGCATGTCTGCTTTTAATTCAGTGTTGCCTGAGGGCCTGAAGATCACAGGCATCCAATGTCAGTTTTTCTGAGAGACTCAGCCTCTCTGGGATGCTCTTTTTATTCCCAATCATGTTACTGACCTGTTGCCAATTAACCAAATTAGTTTTTTTTTTTAGCATTACACAACTTTTCCAGTCTTTTGTTGCCCCTGTCCCAACTTTTCTGAAACGTGTTGCTGACATCAAATTCAGAATGGGCTCATATTTTTCAAAGAACAATAAAATCAGTTTCAACATTTAATATGTTGTTTTTGTACTGTTTTCAATGAAATACAGGATTTCCATGATTTGCAAATCTTGACATTTTGTTTTTATTTATGTTTTAAACAGTGTCCCAACTTTTTTGGAATTGGGGTTGTAATAGAAAAACAACTGATGCAACTGTCATGACATGCACACTGCTTGTTCCGAGTAAATGACTCATTCATTGAAAGGGCATGTTCAAAATTATAGCAGTGTGGAGTTTAATTAGAAAATTCATTTATTCTGTGAAAAAACAGGTGTCATTTATTGTCTTTATTAAGGAAGAAGGGAAGCAAATGTTTCATACATTGTTATAGAGTAGATTTCCTTCTGAATTGCTAAGTAAAATGGGCTGTTCTAAACATTGTTTGGAGGAACAATGTGATTTAATTAAAAAGTTTATTGGAGGGGGGGAAACGTATAAAGAAGTGCAGCAAATTATAGAATGTTTAGCTAAAATGATCTCAAATGCTTTAAAATGACAACAAAACCCCAAACACGTGGAAGGAAATGAGCAACTACTTTTAAAATGGATTAAAGAATAGTCAGAACAGCAAAAATTCAGCCAATCATCACCTCCAGAAAGATCAAAGATGATCTAAAATCACCTGTAAGTACTGTTACAGTCAGAAAATGTTTGATCGAAGCTAAGCTATCAACAAGAAGCCCCTGTAAAGCACCATTGTTGAAAAATGTCATGTGCAATATCGGTTAAATTTTGTCAAGGAACACATCGATTGGCCCAAAGAGAAATGGCGTAACATTCTGTGGGCTGATGAGAGTAAAATTATTCTTTTCAGGTCTAGTGGTCATCAATGGTATGTCAGACGACCCCCAGGTACTGAATTCAGGCCACAGTACACTGTGAAGACAGTGAAGCATGGTGGTACGAAAATCATGGGATGGGAATGTTTTCCATACTACTGTGTTGGGCCTATTTACACGGGCGCAGATAGAGGGGGGGACGGGTGGGATTCGTCCCACCCAGATTTAAATTCACTTCGTTCGGTCCCCCCCACTTTGCATAAGGCAAACCTCACGGAAAAATCAAAAGACTAATTACCATTCGGTTTATTGAGGTGCACGGCAGTGTATACATAGTTGCAACAACTCACATAAAACAAAACAAAGACTGATATTCGGTTGGTTGAGCTGCGCAGACTGCACAGGTTGCGAGCTCGAGCTTGGTTGCTATAGTAACCCACAACAAGTTTGACCGGCATATCGGGGTTGGGGTTGGTTTGCTGGCAGCTTTGTCCCCCCCAGTTCAAAAAACGTATCTGCGCCCCTGCCTATTTATCATATACCAGGGATCATGGATCAGTTTGAATACATCAGAATACTTGAAGATATTATGTTGCCATATGCCAAAGAGTAAATGCCCCTGAAATAGGTGTTTCAACAAGACAACGACCCCAAACACACGAGTAAGTGAGCAACATCTTGGTTCCAAACAAAAAGGATTGAGGTAATGGAGTGGCCAGCTCAATCCCCTGACCTCAACTCCATTGAAAACTTGTGGGGTGACATTAAAAATGCAGTTTCTGAAGCAAAAGCCAAAAATTCACAGGAATTGTGGAATATAGTTAATTCATCCTGGGCTGAAATGCCTGTTTATAGGTGCCAGAAGTTGGTTGACTCAATGCAATGCAGATGTGCAGCAGTTATCAAAAGCAATGGTGATGCAGCTAAATATTAGTTCAGTTTGAAGAGAAAAATGTTGATAGTGCTATTTTTGAACAGATTAATATTCCTTTTATTTGCTTCCTGTAGAAGAATAACACAGTCTTGATAAAAATTTGTTAATGCTTTGATTTGGAATTGAATGTGTAATGTTTTCACTACACTTGCCATCCATCCATTATCCATAACCACTTATCCTGTGCAGGGTCACGGGCAAGCTGGAGCCTATCCCAGCTGACTATGGGTGAGAGGCAGGGTACACCTCAGATAAGTCGCCAAATCATCGCAGAGCTGACACATAGAGACAGACAACCATTCACACTTACACTTGTGTTCAAAATAATAGCAGTCCAACACGACTAACCAGATCAATCACTGTTTTTGGTGGAAATTATATTACTACATGGCAAATAATTTACCAGTAGGTGTAGTAGAGTCATAGAAAACCAACAGACCCAACATTCATGATATGCATGCTCCTGAGTCTGTGTAATTGAATAATTAAGTGAAAGGGACGTGTTCAAAATAATAGCAGTGTGGAGTTCAATTAGTGAGGTCATTCATTCTGTGAAAAAACAGATGTCAATCAGGTGGCCCTAATTTAAGGATGAAGCCGGCACGTGTTGTACATGCATTTCTCTCTGAAAACCTGAGAAACATGGGTCGTTCCAGACATTGTTCAGAAGAACAGCCTGCTTTGATTAAAACGTTGATTGGAGAGGTAAAATGTATACTGTAAAGAAGTGCAGAAAATGATGGGCTGCTCAGCTAAAATGATCTCCAGTGCTTTAAAATGGACAGTAAAACCAGAGAGACGTGGAAGAAAACAGAAGACTACCATTCGAATGGATCGAAGAATAGCCAGAATGGCAAAGACTCAGCCAATGATCAGCTCCAGGGTGATCAAAGACAGTCTGAAGTTACCTGTGAGTACTGTGACAATTAGAAGATGCCTGTGTGAAGCTAATCTATCAGCAAGAAGCCCCCGCAAAGTTCCACTGTTAAAAAAAAAAAGATGTGCTGAAGAGGATACAATTTGCCAAAGAACACATCGATTGGCCTAAAGAGAAATGGAAAAACATTTTGTGGACTGATGAAAGTAAAATTGTTCTTTTTGGGTCCAAGAGCCGCAGACAGTTTTTCAGACGACCCCCAAACACTGAATTCAAGCCACAGTACACTCTGAAGACAGTGAAGCATGGTGGTGCAAGCATCATGATATGGGGATGCTTCTCTTACTATAGTGTTGGGCCCATTTATCGCATACCAGGGATCATGGATCAGTTTGCATATATCAAAATACTTGAGGAGGTCATGTTGCCTTATGCTGAAGAGGAAATGCCCTTGAAATGGGTGTTTCAACAAGACAACGACCCCAAACACACCAGTAAGTGAGCAGCATCAGGGTTCAAGACCAACAAAATGAAAGTTATGGAGTGGCCAGCCCAATCCCCGGACCTTAATCCGATAGAAAACTTGTGGGGTGACATCAAAAATGCTGTTTCTGAGGCAAAACCAAGAAATGAAGAGGAATTGTGGAATGTTGTCAAATCATCCTGGGCTGGAATACCTGTTCACAGGTGCCAGAAGTTGTCAGAAACTGTGGTTATACAACTAAATATTAGTTTAGTGATTCACAGGAATACTAAATCCTTAAGATTTTTTCAGTTTATACAGTAAATATTTGGAGTTTGTAATGAAAAATGCAGACACTGCTATTTTTTTGAACAGCCCAATGTTCATTTTTCTTCATTTTCTGTAAAGTAATTAAAATATTGATACATTTTTCTTCATGTTTTGATGTAGAATATAATGTGCATTGTTCCCAATGCATGGAAATAAAAACTATTATAAGGATTTTGAGCTTTACTCACGTTTTTAAACACACTGCTATTATTTTGAACACAACTGTACATTCACACCTATGGTCAATTTAGAGTCACCAGTTAACCTAACCTGCATGTCTTTGGACTGTGGGGGAAACCGGAGCACCCAGAGGAAACCCACGTGGACACAAGGAGAACATGCAAACTCTGCACAGAAAGGCCCCTGTCGGACACTGGGCTCAAACCCAGAACCTTCTTGCTGTGAGGCGACAGTGCTAACCACTACACCACTGTGCCGCCCTGCCACTACATTTGAAATATGGAAATAAAAGCTATTAAAAATACTTCACTTTATTCACTTTTTTTTAAATGCACTGCTATTTATTTGAACACAACTGTACATAGACCTACACTAAAAAAGCCAAATCACGTGGCAAAGAGAACAGACCTTGATAGACATGTACTGTAGAATGATGCCAGGTGTCTCTTTAGAAGGACTGCCACACCCTGATCAGCACCATGGCCAGCAACTGCATATATACACTTGGCAGTGTTATAACAACAAATGTGTACTCAACGCAGGGCCAGATCCAATCAACTTTGGTCATGGGTCAGTCCAAACAGTTGCAGCTGGTCACTCATTTGGTTGCAGACAAGAAAGCTTCATGCTTAGGACAGTGAATATACAATTCAAAACCAGCCTCTCTCTTAACTAAGGTAATCTCCACTTCAGCCTACCAACAGAGCACCTGGACTGACACACATACACACTCCTTTCAAGGACTTCTCGATAACATGTACCAACTCTATGAATCCTTCCCTTACCCTCTTCATACTCCAGTAAATAAACTAGATCAATGCCTTGCGTTAATATCACACGATACTCATCATTCTGGCAGAGGATGTGGGCAACAACCTCGGCAGCAGTGGCTAGTAGTCTGCCAGTGTCATAGTCTGGCATAGTACACAATATACTCAGTTGCTCCTCACCTACTCTGGACAATGACGTGCAGTCATGACTCTACTGCTCTATTGGTGCGTGACCCAAGAATGGCTATGGGTCATTTTCTGCCTACCCTTGGAGAGTCTACTACATAAGGAAGCAAGCAGTATGGTAGTATGGAAAGCGCAGAGTGCATCAAAGCCACCTTCTTGATAAAGCTGAATGACAGAAGCCATTACTCCCCAGCCTTGAAGGGAGAACCCCAGCTGGGTTGGGTATCTGAGCCCTACTCTTCTCCTTGCAAGATTAATCAAGGCCCTCCACCCAAGAACACTGCTCTCTAATTTGGGGGAAGTCCTGACTGGCAGGCTGTAGTCTACATGGAGGAAAGACTGGGTTGGTTCCAGTATGTGTCAGTAGACTCAGGTGATACAGACATGGACAAATTTGTTGGTACCCTGACAGCTCGTTGAAACAATGCTTTATTCCTCCTGAACAGTAATGAAATTGAAAGCAATTTTCTCATGTATACTTGCATGCCTTTGGTATGTCACAGAGTAAAGCAAAAAAAGTCTCATCTCATCTCATTATCTGTAGCCGCTTTATCCTCTTCTACAGGGTCGCAGGCAAGCTGGAGCCTATCCCAGCTGACTACGGGCGAAAGGCGGGGTACACCCTGGACAAGTCGCCAGGTCATCACAGGGCTGACACATAGACACAGACAACCATTCACACTCTCATTCACACCTACGGTCAATTTAGAGTCACCAGTTAACCTAACCTGCATGTCTTTGGACTGTGGGGGAAACCGGAGCACCCAGAGGAAACCCACGTGGACACAGGGAGAACATGCAAACTCTGCACAGAAAGGCCCTCGCCGGCCATGGGGCTTGAACCCAGACCTTCTTGCTGTGAGGCGACAGTGCTAACCACCGTGCCGCCCACCCTAGAAAATATTATAAATAATTGGATTATAGTGGGGTGGCACAGTGGTGTAGTGGTTAGCGCTGTTGCCTCACAGCAAGAAGGTCCGGGTTCGAGCCCTGTGGCCAGTGAGGGCCTTTCCGTGCGGAGTTTGCATGTTCTCCCCGTGTCCACTAGGGTGTATCAGTTGCCCTCACTTTCATAAAATCTGATGCATTTTTGTTTGGGTGTTCCTTTTCACCAATAAAGACATCTTGTAAAATTTTTTGACCATATTCAAAAGTGTAATGGTGGCACCATGAGGTTCATTTTTTGCCAAAAAAACGCTTATTTTATGTTTTCGTGTAAGGTTTGAATCACAATATTGGACTCCATTTATTGATTTCTTGTGACCCAGAGATCATGTTAAGAACCTTTGTAAGGGATTGAGAAGCATTAATGTGATTCATAATACATTTGTACTGTTTAAAAGTAGTTGAACAATGATTCAATGAACAGCTAAAACTCAAACTGTGCTTGATAATATATTTAGAATATGTACTAAAAATGTGTATCTAAGATATTTGGTATACTCTATAAGGTGCCATAATGTTTCATGAAAAGTGATTGAAATTTTGTCATAAAAGTCATAAAATAGCAGCTTTTTCCATAACTTTGAGCTCCTGGTGCCACCATTAAACTTTTGAATTTTGTCAAAATATTTCACCCAGTGTGTTTTCTTACCAAAAGGAACATAAAAACAAAAATGCATCATGATCGGAGGAACTTTTCATTTTTAAGGGGCAACTGATGCACCCTAGTGTCCGCGTGGATTTCCTCCGGGTGCTCCGGTTTCCTTCACAGTCCAAAGACATGCAGGTTAGGTTAACTGGTGACTCTAAATTGACCGTAGGTGTGAATGTGAGTGTGAATGGTTGTCCATGTCTATGTGTCAGCCCTGTGATGACCTGGCGACTTGTCCAGGGTGTACCCCATCTTTCGCCCGTAGTCAGCTGGGATAGGCTCCAGCTTGCCTGCGACCGTGTAGAACAGGATAAAGCGGCTAGAGATAATGAGATGAGATGAGATGAGATGAGATGAGATGAGATGGATGATAGTGATATTTCAAACTAATTGTTTAAGCTTTAATTAGTATCACCGGTGTCGTCAATCTTGTAATCAGTAAATTCAGTCTATTTAAATTGAGAAAAGTCGTCACTCTGCCATTTGATATCGTCGTGTGCACCACATTGAGCATGAACCAGAGAAAGCAAAGGAGATAGCTGTTTGAGGAGATGAGAAAGAAAATTATAGACAAGCATGTTAAAGGCAAAGACTATAAGACCATCTCCAAGCAGCTTGATGTTCCTGTGACTACAGTTGCAAATATTATTAAGAAATTTAAGTTCCATGGGACTGTAGCCAACCTTCATGGATGTGGTTGCAAGAGTAAAATAGACCACAGATTGAACAGAAGGATAGTGCCGATGGTAGGCAAAGAGCCAAGGATGACTTACAAAGAGATACAAGTTGAACTCCAAGGTCAAAGTACATCAATGTCTGGTTGCACCATCCATCGTTTTTTGAGCGACAGTGGGCTCAGTGGAAGAAGACCCAAGAGGACTTCATTGTTGAAAGAAAAACTTAAAGCCAGACTGGAATTTGCTAAAATGCATATTGACAAACCACAATGTTTCTGGGAGCATGTTCTTTGGACAGATGAGACAAAACTCTAGCTTATTGGCAAGTCACATCAACTCTATGTACACAGAAGAAATAAAATGAAGCTTTCAAAGAAAAGAACACCATACCTACTGTGAAACATGGAGGCAGCTTGGTTATGATTTGGGGCTGCTTTGCTGTGTCTGGCACGGGATGCCTTAAATTTGTGCAGGGCACAATGAAATCTCAAGACTATCAAGGCATTCTGGAGTGAAATGTACCACCCAGTGTCAGAAAGCTCTGTCTCAGTCGTAGGTCATGGGTTCTCCAACAGGATAAAGACCCAAAACACACAGCTAAGAGTACCCGATAATGGTGAAAAACAAAACATTGGACTATTCTAAAGTAGCCTTCTATGAGCCCTGATCTCAATCCTATCAAACATCTCTGGAAAGAGTTGAAACATGCACTGTGGTGAAGACATCCTTCAAACCTGAGACGGCTAGAGCAGTCTGCTCAGGAAGAGTGGGCCAAACTACCTGCTGGCAGATGCAGACGTTTCATTGAGAGCTACAGAGCTCACTTACAGTATTAGCAGTGATTGCTGCTAAAGGTTATGAAACAAAATATTAAGTTAAGGGATCATAATTTTTGTCCATGTCATTTTCATTTGTTTTGTGATGTAAAATATTCAGTTGAATCAAAAATCAAAAGCAACGTCTGATTTGTGTTAAACATGGAATGAACCATTAACTTTTGTCAAATTTCAAGTTATTTTAGAGAGATAGTTGTGGGTCCTTTTTTTCCCTTCATGGAAGGGTACCAACAAATTTGTCCACGTCTATATATTAACTGTCCACTGACTGGCCACATCTGAGCCATGGAAACTCTATGAGACATGTATAGTATGATGTTCCCACAGTGTTCTTAAATATAGAAAGGCCCACATGCACCTCTTCTGCAGGTACTGTATATGGGGGAATAGGTGGTGTCCTTAATGGACACAAATCAAGAAGAACCAGGGGATATTGACGTGTGTCTCAGCTCTCTACCAAATAACTACTGGCAATTTTTTTTCATTATGGCTCTTTAGCCATTTTCCCTGCACTATGGTTCTGTTTGCAGGTGCCTCTAAAACAGACTTCAGACTAATTATTATATATACAGACTTCAGACTAATTATATATATATATATATATATATATATATCTCATCTCATTCATCTCATTATCTCTAGCCGCTTTATCCTGTTCTACAGGGTCGCAGGCAAGCTGGAGCCTATCCCAGCTGACTACGGGCAAAAGGCGGGGTACACCCTGGACAAGTCACCAGGTCATCAGAGGGCTGACACATAGACACAGACACCATTCACACCTACGGTCAATTTAGAGTCACCAGTTAACCTAACCTGCATGTCTTGGACTGTGGGGGAAACCGGAGCACTCGGAGAACATGCAAACTCCGCACAGAAAGGCCCTCGCCGGCCACGGGGATCGAACCCGGACCTTCTTGCTGTGAGGCGACAGCGCTAACCACTACACCACCGTGCCGCCCTCTCTCTTGCTCTCTCTCTCTCTCTCTCTATATATATATATATATATATTAAAAAAAAAATAAATAAAAATCAGCAAATGCCATGTTTGGATTTTACAAATAGATTTTTAATGTTTACAGATGGTGTGGGTTTTGTTAATTACATCCTATTAATCTGCTGAAAAGAAGTCATAAAATTACAGATTTTTGCATATGGATATGGGTTGCCTTTTTAAAGAAGTTTTCTGCTGTCTAAAGAACTGTTGCCTAACTAGTTCTGACCTGTGCTAACAAATTCTTCAAAACACATTTTCCCTGATATGGTATTGTTAAAAATCCCTTCCGAAAAATATTATGAGTTCTAATCCAAGCAAAGTGGAATTTTCATGTGTGCAATTATTATTTTAATCCATAAAGTGTCAAAGTACTATTCTCTAAGCACTCAATTCCACACCCAAGCCAACATTCTTTCAGTTCTTGTCACTGGCATAGCATGAACAGAAATGCAACATTTGGGCTATCAAATTGTGCATGCAATCTTGACAACAAATTGTGAAATAATCAAATGTTTAGAAAGTCTGTAGCTAAGGCACAGGGATTTTTCTTTTGGCTTAGGTTTGACAAAGCCAATCAAATCAGATTATTTTTCTCCACCTTGTCTGATATACAGTATTTGTAATCCTTAAAGTATAAATAGCATAAAATCACACCCAAACTGACAAATACATTTGTATACCAACGCAGCCATTATAATAAATAATCATATGGTGATACCATGATGTCTTGTCATAGTATGTGTATTTGAACTTAGGATTATTGAACTCTCAATTCGTCTTAAGACAATCCTTTTCACTATTACAATTAAACACTGGAAATGCAGGATTGGGTAATTTTACAGCATGTTGCTAAAATTGCTGAACAAATGGTTATGTTACTGAAATGACGTGCTTTAATGAAACAGCAAATTAATTATTCAGAAATCATGAACAAAAATCAATACATACAATGGTTATACAGAGTTACACAATGTCTGAAGTATTCCTGCCAACACAGTTATACTGTTCACAGGAAGCTCCAGGAACAGACACTTGATTTTTCTGGCTTGACATGTCAGGATATCAGTTATTAAAAATTATAACTATCAAGTTTTCATGTTGTTTCAGAGGTTCTACCTGAGACTAAACTCATGGGCTAAGAATTCATACACTCCGAAACCTATAGACTTTTTACATTCCTGGGTAAATGGGTAAATCTCCTCAGTGCTGTGGCACAAACAGAAAGAAGACTGGGAATTAAGCATGTTCAAATAGATATTTCTCTTTGCGACAGCACACTCTGCTAACCATTCCATAATTTTAAATTCCACTCTGACTAAATCCCAATTATTGTACAATGTTTTTATATATAAAGAGAGTCTTGATTTAGTATAAAAATATTACACCATTAAAAACAACTACAAATGAATATGGTGCTCACACTACCCATGTTGGTGATACGAATGCAATTTCAAAATACTTATCATATGATATAAAAGTTAAAAAGTGCATTTAGGTCCCTTTAAAAGGAAATATGGCCACCATGACTGCATTTGTGAACATAAATGCAAATGTAGAGCTGTCCGTTTCTGACAACGCTTTCAGATCCAGCTTGAAGGATTAGTCTAAAGGTTTGCTATGCATCAGTGATTTTTCTTTTTTTTCCCCCCTGTGTGGTTAAGACCGTTTACATGCTAATCATGTGCTATAAACACAATATAAAGGTACAGTTGAATACCTGATACCCGAGTATCATGTGTGAGGGGTAAGGTGCATCAGTTGCCCTCACTTTCATAAAATCTGATGCATTTTTGTTTGGGTGTTCCTTTTCACCAATAAAGACATCCTGTAAAATTTTTTGACCATATTCAAAAGTGTAATGGTGGCACCATGAGGTTCATTTTTTGCCAAAAAACGCTTATTTTATGTTTTCGCGTAAGGTTTGAATCACAATGTTGGACTCCATTTATTGATTTCTTGTGACCCAGAGATCATGTTAAGAACCTTTGCAAGGGATTGAGAAGCATTAATGTGATTCATAATACATTTGTACTGTTTAAAAGTAGTTGAACAATGATTCAATGAACAGCTAAAACTCAAACTGTGCTTGATAATATATTTAGAATATGTACTAAAAATGTGTATCTAAGATATTTGGTATACTCTATAAGGTGCCATAATGTTTCATGAAAAGTGATTGAAATTTTGTCATAAAAGTCATAAAATAGCAGCTTTTTCCATAACTTTGAGCTCCTGGTGCCACCATTAAACTTTTGAATTTTGTCAAAATATTTCACCCAGTGTGTTTTCTTACCAAAAGGAACATAAAAACAAAAATGCATCATGATCGGAGGAACTTTTCATTTTTAGGGGACAACTGATGCACCCTATTGAGGGGACACCTGAAGTAGGTGAAAATTAATCTCTCAAGGAATTTAATATTTCACATATATGGAGGCCTACATTCAAAAGCACCAAGTATAAGCATGTATAATCCAGGTCCATGCCAAAAGCAAATGTTCATACTGAAAAAAGGCAGGAGGAATTAACACAACAGCACTGGCTTAGCTGCATACTGATACTGCATCATGGAAATATTAATAGCACAACAATTATCTTGCCATATTACAATTTCTAAAGTATTCATGACTTATTTGTCTCAAGCAGTTATCGATGTCTCTGACCCATTCTGTTTTCTCAAACTGATTCAGACACACATGTAGGCTATTCAATATAGATTGTAGCTTATAAAACTTTAAAATCTCATTTAAACCAAATCAACTGAACATGTTCCTTCCATCCTATTGCATACTCGTTGTATTGTAAATTAAATAAATAAAATTTAGCTATAAACAAATTTAATTAAAGAGCGTCTACCATATATTCCACCCATTTCCCAACCTACACCATATGGCCAAAAGTTTGTGGACACTCGACCATCACACATGCGCATGTGCTTCTTCGTCAAACTTGTGTACTTTCACCAATACTTTTTACATTGTACACCAACGACTGCAGGAAAGTCCATCCCAATAATTTCGTTTTTAAATTTACAGATGACACAGCAATTGTGAGTCTTCTGCATAAGGACATGGACTCTTTTGTATACCACAATGAGATCAACACCTTCATTAAGTGGTGTGACAAAAACCATCTGATTTTAAACGTGGCAAAAACACAAGAGATGGTTCTTGACCCAAGGCAAGTGACTACACACGAGCCAGTGGTCATTAAAGACCAGACTATCAATCAATCAGGTGGCCACATACAAATACGTAGGGGTCCATATAGATAACCTTCTCTGCTGGAAATCACATATTGACAACTTGTGCAACAAACTGCAGCAGAGACTGTATTTTTTGAGATGACTGAGGCTGTATGGTGTTAGCAACCAGATCATGCTAATTTTCTATAAAGCTATCTTAGAGAGCCTCATGAGATATGGAATCACAGCCTGGTTTGGTAACCTAACAGTACAACTGAAAAACAGGTTGGCTAGCATGCACAAAACAGCAATGAAGATAACTGGTATGAAACAATATGAGTCCATAGAGAATTTGTACAACCAGTCAGTCATGAAACAAGCAACAAAAATCTCTTCAGATTCCACTCATCCACTGTCCTCTGAAAATTAACTTCTCCCATCAGGAAGAAGATTCCGAATGCCAAAGTGCAGGACAAACCGCCTCAAATTATCATTTGTTCCAGCCTCCATTAAGCTGTTGAACAATGTTAAAAACTAGTGCAATAGGGCAACGTGCAATGAACACACAGGCACTTCAGCACTAGCACTTTTTCTTCACTTTAAATTGCCTAACGTTTTTGTACTGCCATTGTCAAATGTAGTCCATGTTTGTTTTATGTGACAGAACTGTTCTTGTAATGATGTTTTCCTGTGATGGTGTTTTTATCTTGTTTTGTGAAGCAATGAAATGTACTGTAGCACTATGCCCAAGACAAATTTCCCTTAGGGGACAATAAAGTTTACTCTACTCTACTTTGCGACAAAGTTGAAAGCACACAATTGTATAGAATGCCTTTGTATGCTGAAGCATTAAAATTTCCCTTAACTGGAACTAAGAGGCCCAAACCTGTTCCAGCATGACAATGCCCCTGTGCACAAAGTGACATCCATGAAGACATGGTTTGCTAAGGTTGGAGTGGAAGAACCTGAGTGTCCTGCACAGAGCCCTGACCTCAACCCCACTGAACACCTTTGGGATGAATTTGAATGCACCACAGTTCTCCTCACCCAACATCAGTGCCTGACCTCACTAAAGCTCTTATGGTTGAATGAGCACAAATCCCCACAGCCATGCTCCAAAATCTAGTGGAAAGACTTCTCAGAAGAGTAGACATAATAACAGCAAAGGGGGAATAAATCTGGAATGGGCTGTTCAACAAGTACGTATGGGTGTAACGGGCAGGTTTCCACAAACTTTTGGTCACAGTGTTTCAACACTCCAGACCTATTAATTTATTAATTAATTAAGCAAACAACCACAAAAATATTTATTAAAAATTTGGCATTTTCTGATCTGCCAAAAGTCTTCTTGATAAATACATCCATCAAAGATTCCTTATGGTACAAAACATCACCAAAACTTAAACATATGTTTCAGTAGTATGCATTTTCAGCATTCTATAACTTTCACGTTTCATGTTCTAAACGTAGTTTGGCTGTTTTGTGTTTTCATTCATTTAAAACATTGACTTGCCCCAGCCAGCTATTTCAAGATTCAGGATTCTGTGGGCAAGATTGTAGCGACTCAAATCCTCAACCTTCCTTCAGGAAGAATTTCACAATGCCCCAAGAACCCTTTCACTAATACAGAGGAGATCATGTGGCTAAACGGAGGGAGGACACTAGATTTCACCAAAAAGAAATAAGATCCTGCAATAAGAACTTGCAACAACCCAAACAACCCATACCCCTAAAAGACCTGCTTTATTAAGCTTCAAGTTCTACCTTTATGCCAGAAATGCAAGCTGTAAAATCTGGAAAAAGGCTAACATGAGTTTTGTTTCAAGATATTAGTATACATATGCTTGTACTGGATTTTGTGGTGCAGAGCATCTCTTGGAAACGGGACAGATGTGTAGCTGCTTGAGAACAGTGAAAAGCTGGGATACCTGCACAAAAAAGCCCAAGACAAATAATGTTACACATGTTCCATCCAGATGTGGACCAAGGAAAGGTAGCAGAGTCTAAGGGTGATCACTAATTTATTAAGAGCTGAGGTGGTTTTGCTACTAATGAAAACGCAACCTGCCAGACGCAGTCATCATTTTTGAATTTCTTTTTTCTTTTCTTTCTTTTTTTTTTTTTAGCAAAATGTAGCAACTCGTGAAATAGCAAGTCTAGCTTACAAAACGGAGTGTAGTAACATTTTTGCTTCACTGCGTGCCATGATCAGTATCTGGCTGTCATTGATGCAATGACAAACACTGAGCCAACATCTGGCAAACGATTTTGGACCCAAGCAAACTAACCAGGTGTTAATAAAACCGCCTTGGAAATATATCAGAGGCAGCATAATAAAACATCTTAGTAATACTTCTGACACAGTATCAGCTTTATCCTTTCTATTACATTTAGAAAACAGAGGCACAAACTGACCCTAACTCATGACCCTTACTCTTACTGAGCAGCCCGATTCATACAATTCCAGGAAAAAATACTAACGTTCATGACACAAATATTTTAAGATTATGAACAGTCATTTGACTGTTGTGTGTATAATAATCATGAATTGGCGCACTTGTTGTGACTTTATAGAACACATTTACAAGCCCTGTAGTTTCTTTTCTCTTAACCTGAACTGAACCCACTTGGATGTTAGTGGTGTAATTCTTGCTCTTAGTATCACTAGCTTGTGCTCATTTACTGTACGTAATACAGATTTCATGCAGATCTTCCTATTCTTGCTGAACAACCAACCATTCTGCATGTTTTGGATGTACAAAGCCTTCACCAAGTCTGTCATGCAAATGCACCCTTATTTCTGTTTAAAAGGCATATTGCTGTATCAACAAATCTGATTTGTATGCTTGTTTTCACAGTCTTCAGCCCATGCGGGAGTTCATGATGATTAGTATACATTTTTAGAAAGTATAATAAACCACGAGGCAGAAAAGTACAATGAAAATTTAGTGCAGTGTGAATTAGGACCGTCCTGACCCTGGTCCTTTCTAAAGAAAACCCCTCTACCTGATTTCCATCCCTGTACAGTTGGCTGGCATTTACTTTCTAGACACCACTGTCTCCTGTGCATAGTGGTTTATTGGCAGCCCTTCAATCTTTAACAAGGACAGATTCCAGAGGCCCCTGAGAGCATTTCCTCATTTTTTTAGGAACAAATGAATGTCCGAGTTGTCAGACAAGCCCTCGCCCTCAATTGTTAGAAAAGGTTTAGGACGAAACCCGCTCCATTGTTCTCTTGCGCCTTCACCACACCCCATACAATTTATTAGCACACGAGTCTCCCTTAGTACATGTCTCTGTAGATTTCCTGGAGCAGAGGATGTAGTGATGCGTCCTCAGTTTTCTTTATCTCCTGCACTAATTGGGCATGCTCCGTGACGAGCTGACGCAAGTCAGCTAGTTTCTGCAGCAGTTTAGGGAAGAGGAAGGTATTGTCTGGGTGGTTATTCTGTAGGTGGAGCTGCAGCACATGGACGATGCTCTCCTGCATCCGCTCGATGTACGGGACATTCATCAGGCCTGGACGATCTGAGTGACGAGAAGGATAGGTTTGAAGAGACCTGCTCAGTCCCAGCACAAAATTCATCTGATTTATTCACAGTTTGTGGAAACACATGAAGAATGGAAAACTAAATCTGCAAGCAACGTTAATCAACTCGTTTCTCTTACCCCCACAGCAGATGATGGCTGCCACAAACAGGGCCAGGTCACTGTCATCCAGCCCCAGTGCATTGAACTTCATGGCGAACTGGAACTTAGGCTCCATCATGTCACTAATGGGTCGCCGCAGGCTCTTGAGGAACTCTCTTGTGATGAAGCCACTGCCATAGGCAACCAGCAAGCCATCTTTATTCATGCAAGAGGCCAGCATGGCAAAGAGTGCCTCATACACACCATACTTTAACAGTGTTACCTAAAAAGAAAGTATATAAAGTAAGAAAGAGGATAGGTAGAAGGAACATGTAGAGAAGAACAAGGATGGAGATATGGCCCAATAGGCCAGTCTGACTGGAGGGAGCACCATTAGCTTAATACCAGGATCATTTAAACATGCACTACTGAAAAAGCCCCAACATCGCAATACCCTGAATTCACAGGAAAGACATTCTACTGGCTTCCAAACAGCAAAAAGGTCAAGCTCTATATATACACACTTTCAATTTCTCTCATTTGATTGCTGTTTGTAGGCATATCAGACGTTCGCTGGCCGTGCTGTGAAAATTGTGCATGCAGACGCTCATATAAGTTTCCAAATCTGTCACTGCTTAACTCTTGAATATTTTCTATTGTGAATACCATCATTAAAAAGCTTATAATTTCTGCTTTCCAAATAATTTTATCTAGTTAAGATCTGTTCAGTACTTTGGGAGTAACAGCAGGTTGAAGTTGGTACAACAGAGTAAAAACTCCGCTCGCGTGACGTCGGGAAACTGCCGGTGCTTTTTGGGTCACGTAAAAGTGGTCAGGCTCTCTCTCTCTCCTGATCAATTTTGGACTGGGTTACTCATGGATATTAAATCAAATAACTTTTATAGGGGTGCTCTGTAGCTCTCACGGTTTCTGATGAAGTATTCAGCAAACATTTCCGTCAGCTAGTTTTGATGTTATGCTTCACGGGAGACTTTGAAGTGAGTTTTCATAGCTTTACCTACTTAATTTTTCACATCAAAGTGATTCATGTAGATAAATAACTATTTTAGAATATAACTGTAGTTGTTTTGACGAAAAAATACTGAGCTGTTAGTGGTCGGAATGAAATTTAAAAAAAACGGAAGTCAGAAACGCGAGTGTCAATTTCAATTCAGCTAACTGGAATTGTTTATTGGATGTGACTCATGCAGTTTTTTCGAGGTTAACCTTGAAAGCTGCGAATATTAATTGAAATAATCATTTATATTCTTTCACATAAACACTAGCAGGCCCTATTTAGAAATACAAAGGCGTACAGGGCACAAAGAGGGTATTAGAAATATTCTTTTATCACTTTTTTATTTTGACAGAGAATGGTAGATGTGAATGACATTCAATGTTTATTTATGCGTATTTTATAATTAACATTGATTTCTCCTTTGTGACGTATAAATGAGAGTTAAGATCAGCTTTATATTGCACAAATAAAGCCATTTGGTGAAACTTTGAAGAAGAGAGTGTACCAATTTAACGTTTTTAAAATCTCATCTCATCTCATTATCTCTAGCCGCTTTATCCTTCTACAGGGTCGCAGGCAAGCTGGAGCCTATCCCAGCTGACTACGGGCGAGAGGCGGGGTACACCCTGGACAAGTCGCCAGGTCATCACAGGGCTGACACATAGACACAGACAACCATTCACACTCACATTCACACCTACGGTCAATTTAGAGTCACCAGTTAACCTAACCTGCATGTCTTTGGACTGTGGGGGAAACCGGAGCACCCGGAGGAAACCCACGCGGACACGGGGAGAACATGCAAACTCCGCACAGAAAGGCCCTCGCCGGCCCCGGGGCTCGAACCCAGGACCTTCTTGCTGTGAGGCGACAGCGCTAACCACTACACCACCGTGCCGCCCGTTTTTAAAATCTAATTAGCATAATTATACTAATTAAATTATAATTTGCATAATTTATTTTTACTAAATTTTTAAACTTTGTATTCAGTATACAACCATCTATGTGCCTTCCAATTTCCACGTAAATATATTTTTTAAAAAAAGTTATTACGAAAAAACATTTTATCTCATTCAGTAATGAGGCCCATTTTGGACCTTGTTATCCTCATACACAATATTACAGCAGGTTTCTAAAAATTAAGCCATTTTTTTCAATCTTTGATTTATAATATCTCAAGAACAGATAAACATATTTTAATTCTGTAAAAAGTACGTTGTTCTGAATTCAGTTCTGAAGTCAATCAGACCAGTTTCAAGCAATTTGGATTGAATTTTTACCTGATATGCCTACTGTTTGTTATGGCACCAACCTGGTCATTCAGGTCCAGGTTGCAGAAGCCTGGAACAGACTTGGCAAATTCAGTGAGCTCTGTGACTGTCTCCACTGACGTGTACTGGCAGCAGTGGAAGATCCGCACTTCTGCATCCTTATCAAGCAGTCCACCTGCAGTACTAACCATCTTTGCCACCAGAGTCTGCTCAGCCAGATGCAGAGTCTCCATGTCATGGATTACAAAGGGCTGGAATACAAAAAAAAAAAACCCTAAGAAAACAAAAATCTGAGTAACCCATTTTCAGTGTAGAGAAATGTTATTCGGGGCGGCACGGTGGTGTAGTGGTTAGCGCTGTCGCCTCACAGCAAGAAGGTCTGGGTTCGATCCCCGTGGCCGGCGAGGGCCTTTCTGTGTGGAGTTTGCATGTTCTCCCTGTGTCCGCGTGGGTTTCCTCCGGGTGCTCCGGTTTCCCCCACAGTCCAAAGACATGCAGGTTAGGTTAACTGGTGACTCTAAATTGACCATAGGTGTGAATGTGAGTGTGAATGGTTGTCTGTGTCTATGTGTCAGCCCTGTGATGACCTGGCGACTTATCCAGGGTGTATCCCGCCTTTCGCCCGTAGTCAGCTGGGATAGGCTCCAGCTTGCCTGCGACCCTGTAGAAGGATAAAGCGGCTACAGATAATAAGATGAGATGAGAAATGTTATTCCATTTCCCCTTAAAGTCTGTAAAAGTAGTACTAATTCATCCCTCCTTACTGAGAGGTGACGTGAAAATGACCTTCACGCTCTCCATGATTATTGGGACCCCTTGTAAAGATTAGTAAAAAGGGTTAGAAAAAAAATTCACCACAGAACAGAGGTATGCATGGGGATGAGGAAGTGGGCAGGTTATACGGTCAAGTGTGTGGGAGTGAGTGGTCAGATATGAAGATTGCACAACAAAGAAAGGCCACTTTCATTAACAGGAGCACACTGGGTTAGGTGGAGCAACATGTGGTGCAGCAGTGCGCCACATGTTTACTTAGTTCATTCACTTATCTTCAGTGAATCAGGGTCAGGGCTGCTGCAATTAAAAATCACATATTCCTTTATAGTCCATGGATACAGAACCAACAAAGTTCATTTAAAAAAATATAAGCGGCAGGTGCAAACAAAAATAATAGCTGTGGGAGTGGACAAATTGGCCATACTTTCTCCAGGAGCAGGGATTTCAAAACAAACTCGTGCAACTCTAACAGCAGAGAGAGGAAAAAAAAAATTATAAATAAAGTAGACTAATCTTACCGGTGTGTTTGTTTTGCCAGTCAGGATGGTCCGTGCTTTAGATTTGTTCATGCTGAAGTTCTTCAGATAAGCTTCGTAGATTTGCTTGGCCAGAGTTTTCTGATCAGCTAACTGAGGATTTTCCACTTCCTTCTCCCCAGTTAGTATCTCTGCCTTCAGCTTCAGTTTCTCGGACTGGGGCATCCGGCCAAAGCGGATGGCTACATGCAAAAAACATAGCACAATGGTTCAGGTAAATAACATGTTAAATATTTAATTCACTGGTTAGTTATATGTTGATTCTTATTAAAAAGATATGGTATAATGAGTACACCATTGCTTTTTTTTTTTCCCCTGTTGGATTTGGATGACTACACTATAAAAAGAAACACACAGTTTGACTTTGGGAATGCACTTTACAGATTTGAAATCAGTCTTGGGGGCGGCATGGTGGTGTAGTGGTTAGCGCTGTCGCCTCATAGCAAGAAGGTCCGGGTTCGAGCCCCGTGGCCGGCGAGGGCCTTTCTGTGCGGAGTTTGCATGTTCTCCCCGTGTCCGCGTGGGTTTCCTCCGGGTGCTCCGGTTTCCCCCACAGTCCAAAGACATGCAGGTTAGGTTAACTGGTGACTCTAAATTGACCGTAGGTGTGAATATGAGTGTGAATGGTTGTCTGTGTCTATGTGTCAGCCTTGTGATGACCTGGCGACTTGTCCAGGGTGTACCCCACCTTTCGCCCGTAGTCAGCTGGGATAGGCTCCAGCTTGCCTGCGACCCTGTAGAACAGGATAAAGCGGCTAGAGATAATGAGATGAGATGAAATCAGTCTTGATAGTAAATTATTATGCGCCTGAACACACTGCATGTCTGGTGCCTTGGTAGTAGACCCAAAGGAGTGGTGTAACTCAAATTTCAAGCTGGATTCCATCCAAAGATGAAAATCACTGCATATTATCATGTGGCGAGTTCATCATGACCCAGCACTGGGCTCATGTCAAGATTACAGGTGACATTTCAGAATCATTTTATCAGGAATGGAACTTTACTGACTGATTCCTTCTGTCAGCTGAAGTTGCCCAAGTACAACCCCAATTCCAAAAAAGTTGAGACAGTGTGTGAAATGTAGACATCATAAGTCCAAAATTTTTTAGAGCCTGTCAGCTGTAATGACTGTCGCAGGTCATCTGATGACTGAATGTCAATGAGTTTGAGTTGTAAAGACGCTTCATTTAATGACGTTACCAGCTCCTTTGCTTTCGATGCAAACTCTCCATCAACATTCTCACAGAAAGGGTCCTTGTCTGTCCATTCACTGTTGAATTGCCTGTTTTCTGTATCAACTTTTTGCTTTTTTTAAAGTAGAAAGAGACATTCTGTCTAGTCACCATGCTAGCAAGAACAGGACTATTGTATTTGCAAATCCTTTTCAACATATATCCAATTGAATACAACACAAAGACAAGATATTTAATGTTCAAACTGTCAGAATTTATTGGTTTTTGTAAAGACAAAGTCATTCTGAATTTGATGCCTGCAACATGTTCCAAAAAAGGTTGGGACAGGGGCAAGAAAAGACTGGGAAAGTTGTGGAATGCTCAAAAAAAACACCTGGTTGGAACATTCTACAGGTAAGCAGGTTAACTGGTAATAGGAAAGGCTCAGTCATTCACAAGCAAGGATAAGGAAAGGTTGACCACTTTGTGAAAAACTGCATGGGCAAATAGTTTCTCAATGTATAATGGCAAGGAATTTAGGGATTTCACTGTCAACAAGCCATATCATCATCAAAAGATTCAGAGAATCCAGAGAAATCTCTGCATGTAAGGAGCAAGGTCAAAAACCAACACTTAACGCCTGTGACCTTTGATTCCTCAGACAGCACTGCATTAAAATTGACATGATTATATAAAGGATATTACTACATGGGGCAGCATGGTGATGTAGTGGTTAGCACTGTCGCCTCACAACAAGAAGGTTCTGGATTCGAGCCCAGTGGCTGACAGGGGCCTTTCTGTGTGGAGTTTACATGTTCTCCCTGTGTCTGCATGAGTTTCCTCCAGGTGCTCCGGTTTCCCCACAATTCAAAAGGCATGCAGGTTAGGCTAATTGGTGGCTCTCAATTGACCGCAAGTGTGAATGTGAATGGTCGTTTGTCTCCATGTGTCAGCCCTGCGATAATCTGGCGATTTGTCCGGGATGTACCCCGCCTCTCGCCCATAGTCAGCTGGGATAGGCTCCAGCTCACCCGTGACCCTGCACAGGATAAGCGGTTACAGATAATGGATATATATATATATATATATATATATATATATATATATATATATATATATAGGCTCGGGAACACTTTGGAAAACTGTCATTGGTAAACACAGTTCATCGCTGCATCTATCATGCCAAGTGAAAGCCAAATATCAACAATATCCATAAATGCCACCAAATTCTCCAAATTTCAAATTGTTTTTGGAACTCATGGACGTTGTGTCCTCCACGCTAATAAGAAAAGGACCATCCAGATGGTTACCAGCAAAAAGTTCACTTGGAAAACACATTTGCAAATTGGTAGAATGAGTTAATCATCACATGCAAGATTTGCAATTAATCAAATGAATTGTATATTATTATTATTATTCATGAATTACTACAGTTCTGAACTTCAAATTTTAAAAGTCTGGACTTTGGAGAGATGATAGATACTCTTTTGGTGGAACACAACGGAGCAAAATATTGTGACCCTCTAACGTTGACCTGAAGTTGGCGCCACTGGGGTTTGGCATTGGGTTTATGTCCCCACCAATGTTAATACCAAACCTACGCCCTTGCCTACATGTTACCTCGTTCTAATTGTTACTTTTATCCAAATGACAGCTGGCAATACGTTGTTACTTTACACTTTTTGTTTATCTGGGTACTAATCTTTGAGAAACTGGATTGGCAGAATGTTGCTTGTGAAGAAAAGAATGTCTTTTTATTACCCTGTGCCAAGTTAATATTTACTTAAGTGCAATTTTCAAGAGCCATAGATTGTATTTTATTGATTGTTTTTGTTGCGAGTGGTTTTGTTTGATTGTTTTATTTCCTTAGGTAATTTATTTATATTTATATATTTTTTACGTTCCACTGTTGAATTGAATAAGTTGACTTCATTAAAGTTTACTGTTCTTTAAAGGGTGTATTTGCATCTCATCTCATCTCATTATCTCTAGCCGCTTTATCCTTCTACAGGGTCGCAGGCAAGCTGGAGCCTATCCCAGCTGACTATGGGTGAAAGGCGGGGTACACCCTGGACAAGTCGCCAGGTCATCACAGGGCTGACACATAGACACAGACAACCATTCACACCTACGGTCAATTTAGAGTCACCAGTTAACCTAACCTGCATGTCTTTGGACTGTGGGGGAAACCGGAGCACCCGGAGGAAACCCACGCGGACACGGGGAGAACATGCAAACTCCACACAGAAAGGCCCTCGCCGGCCCCAGGGCTCGAACCCAGGACCTTCTTGCTGTGAGGCGACAGCGCTAACCACTACACCACCGTGCCGCCTGTATTTGCATGATCATTATTATTTTACTAGTGGCATAAAATTGTCTTGAAAAGACGTCAACAATAATATCGTTTATCGCAATCATTTCTGAGACAATATATCGTCCAACAAAATTTGTTATCGTGACAGGCCTACTTAGCAGTTTAAAAATACAATTAGCAATTATTATAAAGCAAGAATGTTTATAATTATATTTCTATGTTATTCAGCAAGTTCAAATCATTGCTCATACAGCTGGCAGTCTGACCCTGCATGTTTCCTGAACCTTCAGACCGTTTTGACACTGTTCCATGATGTCACTTGTTATCCCTTCACCCTTGCTGCTATTTTTAGTGTGGCACCACTATGACATGCTGTACGTGTACATAAAAAGGGGGGGAGGCTCAGTGCACAAAAAATTTTTTAGGTCAAGGACTGACTTGGAGCACGGCATTCAACGCACACCACCTCTGACTGCTGAGCACGTGAACAAAGGAAAGTATAACTGTGGATCTGAAATACTGAAAAATATTAAATCACTTTGACCATTTTTAGACTCAAAGTTTTTTTTAAGAACCATGGACTTGGTGTCCCTTTTGTTTTAATGATTAACAGACACAACGTTGTTTGGCGGTAATAAGACAGTAACTAGAAAAGCACTCGGAGAGCGCAGACCTCTGCCAAGAATCCTTTAAAAAAATCCAGGATCCAGAAGGTGATCCAGATCACCGCCAAAATTTAACGGATTGTTACTTGTGCCCAGTCACACCTCTGGAAAAAAATTTCAGAGCAATCCGTTCAGAACTTTTTCCGTAATGTTGCTAACAGACAAACCAACAAACAAACCAATGCTACCGAAAACATAACCTCCTTGGCGGAGGTAATAAGTAGAAAGAAATTGTTTACTGAAAGCTGCTATCTGATCTTCAGAAGAGAAGCTCTGGAAAGTTAATGTGCTTGGGCATGGGACACATTACTAAGCTCACACAATGGGTCTGAGATAACTTGAATGTTATTTACATTGTTTCTCTAGTAACAGGAAACCAGGATTTGAGATCTGATATCACAGTAGGAAGCATACTCAAAATGTCACCTTACCCACTGCAGTACACATGTAGTGTTATTCTGCATGCAATCTATTGCTAAATAATGTACTGATTATATCTTGAAGAGTGTTGCACAATCTGGTCATGTGATCGGCCATATCACTGTAAGAAATGTGATAGTTTACTTACATCATTTGACCACCACACTTCTAACTCACAGGCCAAACTGTGCCTCCCTCGTAATGTTCTTCACTAGACAGTATGGTACAATATGATGCATTAATCCGTGAATGCATGAACCCATATTTTGTTCTTTTCTTATTTGACAAGTGAACTGCATGGGTAAATAAATCACCTGTACTCAAGTTGGATTAGTGTTGATTATGAAGATGTTTTGCCAGGGTACCAAGAGTCCCAAACAAGAATATTTAGAACAATTAGGTAAAGTAATTGTTGATTACTCAAAAATCACTTGGGCTGCACTAAGTATCCATTCATCCATTATCTATAACGCTTACGGTATCTGTCAGGGTTGTGGAGGAAGCTGGAGCCAATCCCAACTGACTTCAGATGAGAGGTGGACTACACCCTGGGCAGGTCGCCAGACTATCGCAGGGCGATCACAGACACAAACAACCATTCACACTCAGGCCAAGTTTACATTAGACCGTATCTGTCTCGTTTTCTTTGCGGATGCACTGTCCGTTTACATTAAAACGCCTGGAAACGCCGGGAAACGGGAATCCGTCAGGGTCCACGTATTCAATCCAGATCGTGTCTGGTCCGGTGCTGTGTAAACATTGAGAATACGCGGATACGCAGTGCTGAGCTCTAGCTGGCGTCGTCATTGGACAACGTCACTGTGACATCCACCTTCCTGATTCGCTGGCGTTGGTCATGTGACGCGACTGCTGAAAAACGGCGCGGACTTCCGTCTTGTATCACCTTTCATTAAAGAGTATAAAAGTATGAAAATACTGCAAATACTGATGCAAATACTGCCCATTGTGTAGTTATGATTGTCTTTAGGCTTGCCATCCTTCCACTTGCAAGTGGTAAGTGACGCGCATGCCCGACATGCACTGAGATCACACACACAGCGGCTCAGTCCCAAATCACTGCTCGTGCACTCCACTCGCATGCTCTGTGAGCTGCGCAGGGCCGGAGTGCGCACCCTCCAGAGGGCACTCGCTGTTCAGGGCGGAGTGATTTGGAGCGCAGGATGCCTGCGGAGCCGAGCGTATCCGTGTATTGGCGTTGCTGTGTGCACGCAAATTGTGTATTGGGGTTGCTGTGTGCACACTAATCGTTTTAAAAACGTTAATCTGATGATCCGCTGATACGGTCTAATGTAAACCCCACCTCACACCTATGGGCAATTTAGAGTAGCCAATTGACCTACTCTGCATGTTTTTGGACTGTTAGAAGAAACCACTGTACCTGGAGGAAACCCACACAGGCACTGGGAGAACATGCAAACTCCACACAGAAAGGCCCCAGTCAGTCGTGAGGTTCAAACCCATACCTTCTTGCTGTGAGGGGACAGTGATGACCACTGCACCACCATGAAATGTAAAATATATGAATTCATAAAGCTCACATAAAACTGAGTTTTTTGTGTTATTGGAGCTAAAGACACATTATTTACACCATTTTTGTCAGATTTTAACAAGCATTTCAACTTTATATTGTTGGTCTGGTTTGGGTGAATGTTCTCTCCTCAGTCAACTAAACAGGCACCTGATCAGACTTAATAATAATAATAATAATAATAATATAAGGACTTTACAGTACAGCAGTCTTCATTAGTAGCGTCTGATCCAATATAGTGGAAGACCTGGAAAGACCTGGTCACATGCTTTGACCAAACTGAAAACCTACATAAACATATTCCCTACATAAAACCACATGTGGAGTGAAAGGAAATTATACTTTGAAGCACCTCCATTGTTCCTATTGTTGTTAAGGTTTTTCCTGTTAAGTTTTGCAGAGTGCAGGAAATAATGTCACAACAACACAACTCCAGAGAATCCCTTCTCCATTTTCAGGTACCATCAGACATTAGGAACTGTAGGTACTCAACTACAGCATAGCTCATTCCAGTTTTGAATTAGTAACTATACTGTGCAACACCGTTCAGTGGAAACATTGTCACTACTTACCCACATGTATGCAAATTCATAATATTAGGAATAAAATATGGCAGGACATGCTAGGCTAATTTAAAAAACAAAAACAAACAAAAAAACGGGGTGGTTTACTTCCTCCATGAAGTCAACGGTTTTCCTATAACACCATGTCTAAGTGCTTTATTTATTAAACAATGACACATCATAAGTTTTGTCCCTTTATAGTTACATTTCATGTTATGGAATGTCCCTTACAGCTGTAAGTTTGCATATTGTTCCTTCACCAGCCTTTTTATTTTTCTCTCTCTCTCTCTCAAAGTTAATAAGACACTTGTCATGGAACTGAGCGATCGCAAAGTCCTCTGTACTTGCTGTGCTGTTAGAGAAAAATAATCACCTTCTGAACAATCAGACTTGAGAGTTGAACAGCAATGACTATACCACGGTTTTAATTGTGTTAACTCTATTATCTACAAGTACTGTGTGTGTGTGTGTGTGTGTGTGTGTGTGTGTGTGTGTGTGTGTGTGTGTGTGTGTACACGCGTGTTAATAGCATAACACTCACCATTGTGGGACATGCCCACAGCTAGGCACTTTTGAAAGCGGCAGTATTGGCACTTGTTTCGGTTCTTCTTTTGGATTTTGCAGTGGCGTTCACACTTGTCGTATTCTAGCTTGAGGCGGATCGTGCGCCTGAAGAAGCCCTGTAGAGAGCAGAAATCAAGAGTTCGCTGGATTTGATGTCAAGCATGCCAAATATGGCAAATGTAGAGATTGACAAGATTGACCTTCATCCATCCATCATGTTTAGCCGCTTTATCCTGTTCTACAGGTTTGCAGGTAAGCTGGAGCCTATCCCAGCTGACTATGGGCAAGAGGAGGGGTACACCCTGGACAAGTCGCCAGGTCATCGCAGGGCTGACACATCGAGACTAACAACCATTCACACTCACATTCACACCCACGGTCAATTTAGAGCCACCAATTAACCTAACCTGCATGCAAGATTGACCTAGTGCATTAAATTGCATTTTATGCTTTACCCCCCCCCCAAAGAACAAATTCTTCTTATTATTAATTATTATTTTTTTGATCAGTTTAGGCACTTCTATTTAGTATTGCACTTTGTATTGCACCTAGCTATATTGAGATCTTAATAATTATCTACAGTTTACAATAAAACATCTTGTTTATGAGTGAAATAACATGATGCCTTAGCAATTCTGTAATACGGAGCATGTACTTCCTCTTTCAAGATACTGAATTGTGTCTTACTATACACATAACTGGAAATAACACAACTGTAGGAGGGTCCTCCTAAACTCTTCTTTGGTTTGTCCTCTTGGGACATTCTTTAAAAGCTCTATCTAGAAGCCTATAACATTTTATAAAGGGTTCCAAGTAAAATCCCTTTAGAAAACTAGTATTAATCAGCCAAAGAAGCCTGGAGGAACCCAACCCTTCAAATTCTTTTATAAAAGGCTTTAAAATCCCTTTAGAAAGCTAAAACTCTTAATCGTCCAAATAACCCTGGAGGGACCCTTTATTAGATGGGTTATAAATCCCAGACATGAATTTGTAACTGTGTACTCAATGCAGCTTACAGCGTCGAAACTTATGACTTACAGCACTGAGACTTCAGTCCACCAATAAATTATAAGAACATTAAAAGCACCACCTGGGATTCTACCCAGACTGCACTCCTTGCTATATCAGTATACCAGACAAGCGAAAGTCCAGTCATCAGACCACACAATCGTAACAAACTTGAAATTGCTTAACTTGCACAATCTGGATAAACAGTTAGTCACTGATAACCAGTGCCAGCAGTGTGGACACTCAAAGGGAGGCTGGCTGGCAGGCAGATGAGGGCCATTAACCAGAAATTTCTTCACTCCTATTTAGCCACTCTGTTCCAAGACACTTCCAAAATGTTATGAAAGTGAGAGGATAGTGCAGGATATCCATGGGGACAGCAAGAACAGTGAGTGTTGGTTGATTTAAGGACAAAAAATTCGGGGGCACAAGTCCAGCAGAGAGACCGTCTGCACATGGCTGCCCTGGCCTAATCACAGGCCATGGACGTGACTGGTGTACCAGATAGCTGAAACAGTGAGTGATGGTGTGTGTAAAGGCCTGTGCATGTGAGGGGGAGCAGATAGGAGTACGTGGATGCAAGTGGTCACATAGTGTGCCTGTTCATGTTTTCTCTAGGGGTGAATTCCATTTGAACTATCCTTAAACTGATGTATCTGCACACAATATGCATGTAGTCCACAGAGGTAGACAACACGGGACGTTCACTTCTCCAAAGCATTCAAATAAAATTTTATTATTTCCTACCATCATTACAGCCCTGGTAACACTAAAATAATCATGTGTTTACCAGCAGGGGTAGCATTTAATCACGTTATCTCTGATTAAAGTTTTTGTTGGAGGTAAGTCAAATAAGTGACCAGCCCTTGCTTATTCTGGAGAATACAATGACTTGACCACGTGCTTTCTATAACAGGGACTAGCACAGTCAGTACTCCATTTGGATGATATATTTGGTGTTGTACCATATAACTACACTCAGGAGACAAAACAACATTTTTTTCTTGTGCAAAGGGACAGGTTTGAATCTCAGAATAAGAAGGAAGATGCCTCATGCAAAACAAGTCTCACCTTGCAACCCTCACAGGCGTGGACGCCGTAGTGATATCCTGAGGCTCGGTCTGCACACACGCGACACTCCAGGTTTAGAGAAGCAGATGTGAACTCCTCCTGTCCTGTTACGGCCCCACACGCAACTGAAGATGGACTCGAGGCCGGGGTCAGAGCATCTATTGATGCACACAAGTGAAGTTTTGTATACAGTCAGTTTGACCTGTTTTATTAGACATTCAGCTACAAATGGTCAATTTACTCAGGTTAGGTTTAGTACACTCTGCTACAAATTCTGGCGTCATTGCATCAAGTGACAAATAATAGACTCAAAAGACAATTCCATATTTTGTAATGTTCTGCTGCTTGCATAGTAAAGCCTCGGTCACAACCGGCCGTACATGCTCCTACGGCCGGTCTACGTGCAAAAAACGCAAGAAATGCACAGAGGGCGCGCGTGAAACGCACGGAGGGCGCACGTGTGACGTGCTGATTTTCAAGCCGTAGACTGGCTGCAGAGGTTCTTTGTCATGTCAAACAAACTTTACGGGCGCTTACGTTTTTTTCAGGTTGCAAGACAAACTTACGGCCAACGTGCGTCTTTCTCCATGAACAAAAAAAAACGCAGCGATTTGGGAAACGCCAAAAATTGCACGGCCAAAAAATCGTACGTCCGGTTGTGACCTAGGGTTAAGAGAGGAGAGACTGATGTTGTGAACACACAAACTCCAGGTTTGTCTCAAAACCACTCGTGTTGAGGATATGTCACATGAAAATGGCCAAATATTTCAAATGATACAATAAATCTGTTCTCTGAAGTGAAAAGAAACCAAAATATATATGTTCCAAAATGTTGTATTTTGGAAAGGGAATCTAGATCCTGAAAATCTCTAGTAGCACTTTTTTTTGTTTGTTTGATTTTTTTCCCCCAGAAGGGAAAAACTATGGGTTAAGATGTGCTACATTATGGCTTCTCAGGGCCAAATGTTGTTTGATATTATGCATACTAACTGTAACGCAGTAAGCTACAAGCATTATGGCATCACAAGATTTGCAAAGAATTAGCACTTCATGAACAGAAATGAGAGCTCCAGCAGCACTACAGAATGCTGTAAAACTGTGGATTAATAAACCAGTGTGGTACCATTCCCTGCGATGACCTGGCGACTTGTCCAGGGTGTACCCCGCCTCTTGCCCATAGTCAGCTGGGATAGGCTCCAGCTTGCATACGACCCTGTACAGGATAAGCGGTTATGGATAATGGATGGATGGATGGTACCATTTCCTTGTAACTAATTCAACAACCACACATACTTATTGTCATACATTAGTTAGAATTAATATTATCTTATTTTCCTCTTCCCCTTTTCAAATTTTATAACTCTCTTTTTTTGCCTATCAGACTGGCTGGATGCCGGATACACCCTGTTTGAGTTAAATGTTTGCCTTGCAAACTCTGATTTATTAGTTTTGCATCTTTTGCATAAATGTCTTTGACTGTCACAGGAGTGCCCACCCCCTCTAATTTGTGCATTACGTTCCAAAATCAAACATCTGTTTTATTATACCCGAGTGTGTACGAGACACATCTTGAATGATATTTACTAAAGATTTTCAAATGCATCTCTCATGTGATGTAGATGAAGTTATGTTGAATGTGGAGGTAAAACTAAGAGGATTCTTGTCAATGATGAACTGAAGACACCACACTAGGTGCAAATTTCTCATTTTGTAGGCTACAACCTCCCAAACAACTACAGGAAAGATTTAATTTTCTATGTTCATACATTCATGATAAGTATCTGCTAGCTTTAGTCAAGCTTCCCTTATGAAATTTTTTTCTTGACATATCCCAGATTGTTAGGATGTTGGGGTCAGAGCACAGGATCAGCCTTGATACAGCACCCATGGAGTAGAAAGCGTTAAGGGCCTTGTTCAAGGGCCCAACAGTGGCATTTTGACAGTGCTGGGTCTAGAACCCCTGACCTTTAAAATCAGTAACCCATAGCCTTAACCACTGAGCCACCACTGCATTAGATAAAATAAATATTGAATGACTGAACTATGAAATAACATCTGGAACATATCTGGAATTGTGTGGGGAAACATCCATCCATCCATCCATCCATCCATCCATTATCCGTAACCGCTTAACCTGTGCAGGGTCGTGGGCAAGCTGGAGCCTATCCCAGCTGACTATGGGCGAGTGGCGGGGTACACCCTGGACAAGTCGCCAGGTCATCGCAGTGTGTAGGAAACATACAAGCAAGTGTTAAAAAACAAAATGCTTCATATTTTAGATTCTTCAAAGTAGACACTGTTTACCTTGATGACACTTTACACACTATTGGCATTATCTTAACCAGCTTCATGAGGGAGTCACCTGGAATGCTTTTCAATTAACAGGTGCCTCGTCAAAAGTTAATTAGTGCAATTTCTTGCCTTCTTAATGCGTTTGAGATCAAATAGTAAACAATAACAATACAGTAAATAGCCCTATTCCACAGCTGTATGAATCCATATTATGTCAAGAACCACTCAACTAAGTAAAGAGAAATGACATCCATCATTACTTTAAGACAAAGTCTCATCTCATCTCATTATCTCTAGCCGCTTTATCCTTCTACAGGGTCGCAGGCAAGCTGGAGCCTATCCCAGCTGACTACGGGTGAAAGGCAGGGTACACCCTGGACAAGTCACCAGGTCATCACAGGGCTGACACATAGACACAGACAACCATTCACACTCACATTCACACCTACGGTCAATTTAGAGTCACCAGTTAACCTAACCTGCATGTCTTTGGACTGTGGGGGAAACCGGAGCACCCGGAGGAAACCCACGCGGACACGGGGAGAACATGCAAACTCCACACAGAAGGGCCCTCGCCGGCCCCGGGGCTCAAACCCAGGACCTTCTTGCTGTGAGGCGACCACACTAACCACTACACCACCGTGCCGCCTTTAAGACAAAGTGTCTTTTAATTAATAAAAATAAAGAAAAAACACTGAATTAGAAGATGTGTCCAATCTTTTGACTGGTACTGTACACTCACTGTATTGCAGGCACAATATATTTTTTTTTAACACAACTGAGTAATAAGACAGTATACAGTATGAGAATGCTATCCAATTGTTCAGGATGAAACTGTCAGTAAGTCACTGTTCTATTGCTAGATTCCTACCTGGTACCATGGAGCTCTCGGAGCTGGAGCACAGGCTGGATGAGTGGTATTCAGACACGTCTAGGTTGCTGAGTGCTTCTTCATTGATGGACTCTGAAATGTCTTGCAGGTCTCCCACAGCCACCAAGTCCCTGTAAAGCGGGCTGTTCAGCACAGTGTCCTCCAGGGGAGACGGAGGACTGTAGGGGCTCTCCATGTCTACCATGTCGATGGTGGACTGGGTCTGAGGCCAACTCACACATCAGCCTGCACGTAGGGAAACACAGAGGTCGTTCGATTTTATGAAAGATTATGACACTAAACAGATTCCAGAACTACTACAGATTTAAATCATGTTTATAAATGTTCATGAAATCACATACAGAAGGAGGTCAATAATGTTTCTTCAGCATGAGCACTGTATGATTTATGACCTTAGTTAGCATGAAACGAATCTGATTTATCTAAGCATTCATCTTAACTCCTTAGCACATGGTTAATAAAATAAAATCAGCAGTCATCAATCAGGGCAATGTTCAAAACCGATGGCCAGTTTAACCCTGTCAAGAGTTGAGATTTGTCTTTTATTTCCATTCTTATCTGTATTCAACTTGGGATGGGAGCACTCAAAATATCCTTATCAGTGTCTGTGTTGTGTCTGTCTGATGGAGGAGTTAAGCAGACAAGCCAAATGAGCCCTGGGTGATCAATAGTTAACATGCACTTAAAGGAGAACACACGGGTCTCTATATGTCAGGATAATCCAAGGTGCATTTAACTCTAACCTACAGTGGTGCTTGAAAGTTTGTGAACCCTTTAGAATTTTCTGCATAAATATGATCTAACGTCATCAGATTTTCACACAAGTCCTAAAAGTAGATAAAGTGAACCCAGTTAAACAAATGAGACAAAAATATTATACTTGTTCATTTATTTATTGAGGAAAATGATCCAATATTACATATCTGTGAGTGGCAAAAGTATGTGAACCTCTAGGATTAGCAGTTAATTTGAAGGTGAAATTAGAGTCAGGTGTTTTCAATCAATGGGATGACAATCAGGTGTGAGTGGGCACCCTGTTTTATTTAAAGAACAGGGATCTATCAAAGTCTGATCTTCACAACACATGTTTGTGGAAGTGTATCATGGCACGAACAAAGGAGATTTCTGAGGACCTCAGAAAAAGCGTTGTTGATGCTCATCAGGCTGGAAAAGGTTACAGAACCATCTCTAAAGAGTTTGGACTCCACCAATCCACAGTCAGACAGATTGTGTACAAATGGAGGAAATGCGCACAGTCAGTACGTTAACATGCACATCCAAATCGAGCTACTGTCGGTAATCGAGCTAAGGGTCCCAGCAGGGGTGCCAGAGAAATCCAATCCTACATGCACACAAGGAAATCGAGCTATTGTGTGAGGTGCATTGTGCACCCGAGCCACAGGTGGCGCTACACGCCCCATCGTGTTGGTACACTTCCGGTTGTCGTCATGAAGAAGAGCTATTCAAGAGTATAAACAAAGTTATCAGCAGTGTTGCCAGATACTGCTGACGTTTTCCATCCCAAAACATGTTCAAATCCGCCAAAATGCACTTAAAACCACCCAATCTGGCAACACTGGCAGTTCCGTGTTCACAAGTTCCGTGCTCAAGCTGTTAGGCTTACTCTAACAGACTGTATGGCTACAAACTGTCCGGTGCAGACCACTGTTCTGTAAGACAACTTATTTTGCACAATTGTATATTTTTCTAAAGTCCATTTTTTGCTTACAAAAATATTTTTTTTTTGCTTACAATTTAACTTATGTCTTAATAAACAAAGAAGTTCAATTGTTTTGTTTTTATTGACATTCTTCAGATGTTGGACATTATATATATATATATATATATATATATATATATATATATATATATATACACACACACACACACACACACAATGACTTGTTTATGTACACAATTCACAGCTATGCAACAGCTGTACAGATGTATTTGGTGATACAGTAAGTGAGCTAAATTTTAACAGTGCAAACAATGCCACAAAAAGAAAAGATTCATGCCGTTGTCATGATTCGTTGTCATGCCGACCGAGGCTGTTGTGTTTCCCACTTGTGGTCTCGTCACTCGTCACTTCCGGAAGGGGCAGTGCTGAAGTAAGTAGCTCGAATACGTAGCTCAATAGGGTTTACATGCACTAAGTAGCTCGGCTACAATCGCATAATCTAGGTCGTATAGCTCGATTCCGAGAAATCAAGTTCGGTTCAATTTCAGCCGAATTAAGGTGTATACATGGCATTTTGAACTTCGATTTCAGTCGAGCAACGGCAGAAATTCGATTCTCTCTATGTGCATGTAAACACACTGAATGAATGCTCTCTCTCCTAGTTAAGATGTTCTTAGTGTTAAGAGGCTTTAGGGAAACCCACCCCAGTTCATGTGTGGAGCAGTAAGTCTTATCAAACAAACTGACTGCATTAAAAATATTAATTTTATTACTTTCAGAAAAGGAGAGGACAACAGAAAGCAAACAGAATAAGAAAGATAGAGAGTTAGAAATTTAAGAATGTTGGCACTAAAACTTTCATGTCTACAAGTTCAACACTTCGTCTACCTGACTTCTGCACTTCTTGTACATCACTCTGGACAACAGCATCTGCTAAATGCTATGTAATGTAACGTAATGTAACGAAAGCAAGAGAAGGAGACTTAGGATCACTAGCTGAGACAACAGCGCTTTGTTTGTCTCAGGTCAAAGTGACTGAGTGAGACAAGACCCTGCGAACCATCAACTCAAGGTCATCTACCTCACTCAGCAAAGACACACAGACTGAGCAGGTAGAAGAAAAGTATCAATGTGCATTGGGCATTCTCAACAACCAGCAAGAAAAATGAGATATTTATCCTGGTCAAGGTCATGGTGGATCAAGAGAATATCTATCGGAGAATATTTACAGGCAATTTATCAGTCCACCTCATCACCAGATCACCCATGAGGACATACGGAGAACATGCAAAACTAAACACAGACAGTAACCTGAGCTCTGGCTTGAACCCAGGACCCTGGAGCTGGGGGAGGGTAAAGCTTCCAGCCATGCCAGTGTCACCCATAACATAAGATGGCATAACAAAATGACAAGATAGAAATGGACAGAAATATTTCACTACTTAATACATATTAGTGACTATGGTCCCATATTTCTGTCTATATAATGTATATTGATATGCTGACTCCTCTATATACAGGATATTACATGGTGGCGTGAAGATATGAAGTTTATCTTCAAGTGGTGAATGTATATATTCACAAGTGAGTGACGTGAATGAGTGAAAACATTTTCAATGCAAGAAGATAAACTTGATATCTTCATGCCACCGTGTAATATTCTTTATATTATATGGATACAGCCACAAAAAAAGAAAAAAATACCACAAGTTAATCAAAAGAATTTTAATTTTGAACCCATTCGCCATTTTGACAACACGTGTCAAGTCATCAGGAAAACACTGGGATTGACATCATTGGAGTGAAATATCGGTAATTATTATACATACGGGTCATTTTTTCCATGAAATAAAAACATGTATTCTATTCCCTTCTAGTGGGTTTATTGATGGCATGCAATCATATCACTTATCCTCCATGTATTATGCCACTCTCCCCAATGGAGAATGAGCATGCAATACTGTTCATAGACTTTAGCTCAGCATTCAACACAATCATTCCTCTGCAGCTCATTCATAAACTGGACCAACTGGGACTCAACACCTCCCTGTGCAACTGGCTGCTGGACTTCCTGATGGGGAGACCACAGTCTGTACGGGTCGGCAACAACTCCTCCAGCACCATCACATTGAACACGGGGGGCCCCCCAAGGATGTGTGCTGAGCCCCCTCCTCTTCACTCTGCTGACCCATGACTGCACACCAACATCCAGCTCTAATCTCTTCATTAAGTTTGCGGATGACAGGACTGTGGTGAGTCTCATCAACAATGGCGATGAGACAATCTACAGGAGTGAGGTGAGCCTCTTGGCCATGTGGTGCAAGGACAACAATCTCCACCTGAACGTGGAGAAGACGAAGGAGATTGTTGTGGACTTCAGGAGAGCGCACACCCAGCATGCTCCACTAACTATCAACGGTGCTGCAGTGGAGAGGGTGAGCAGCACCAAGTTTCTGAGTGTACACATCTCTGAAGAACTGTCCTGGAGCAACAACACTGCATCACTGGCCAAAAAAGCCCAACAGCGTCTGTACTTCCTCCGCAAACTGAGGAGAGCAAGAGCCCCGGCCCCCATCATGCACACATTCTACAGAGGCACCATCGAGAACATCCTGACCAGCTGCATCACCGTGTGGTACGGCGCCTGCACTGTGTCCTGCTGCAAGACTCTGCAGCGCATCGTGAGAGCAGCTAAGAGGATCATTGGTGTCTCTCTCCCTTCTCTAATGGATATCTATAACTCCTGCCTCACCCGCAAAGCCATCAGGATTGCAGGTGACCCCACCCACCCATCTCACAGCCTCTTCAGTCTGCTGCCGTCGGGGAGGAGACTGCGGAGTCTCTGGGCCAAAACCAGCAGGCTCAAGGACAGTTTCTTTCACCAGGCAGTCAGGAGGCTCAACTCCCTCCCTGTTCTGCCCCTCCTCCCCCCTCTGCCCCCTGCCACAGATTCTGCTCGCACACCCGCCTGCCCCCCTTCAGCATCTGACATGTCACCCTCACAGTCCCCCCCCCCCCCCAACACACACACACACACACACACACACACACACACACACACACACACACACACACAACGTTCATTAACACACTGAACTCAGGGACTGCACATTTCACTTTACCTCGCTCATTTGCACTATTCCGCACTACCTCACCTTAACAGCTATTAGTTTATTGTTTATACTGCTTATTTCATGTTTACCTGCTGTATCTCAAGTGCCCTTGACTGTTTATTTGCTCCAATATATATATATATATATATATATATATATATATATATATATATATATATATATATATATACACACACACACACACACACACACACACAGACAGTGGTGCTTGAAAGTTTATGAACCCTTTAGAATTTTCTATATTTCTGCATAAATATGATCTAACGTCATCAGATTTTCACACAAGTCCTAAAAGTAGATAAAGAGAACCCAGTTAAACAAATGAGACAAAAATATTATACTTGATCATTTATTTATTGAGGAAAATGATCCAGTATTAGATATCTGTGAGGTGGCAAAAGTATATGAACCTCGAGGATTAGAAGTTAATTTGAAGGCAAAATTAGAGTCAGGTGTTTTCAATTAATGGGATGACAATTAGGTGTGAGTGGGCACCCTGTTTTATTTAAAGAACAGGGATCTATCAAAGTCTGATCTTCACAACACATGTTTGTGGAAGTGTATCATGGCACGAACAAAGGAGATTTCTGAGGAGCTCAGAAAAAGCGTTGTTGATGCTCATCAGGCTGGAAAAGGTTATAAAACCATCTCTAAAGAGTTTGGACTCCACCAATCCACAGTCAGACAGATTATGTACAAATGGAAGAAATTTAAGGCCATTGTTACCCTCCCCAGGAGTGGTCGACCAACAAAGATCACTCCAAGAGCAAGGCGTGTAATAGTCAGCGAGGTCACAAAGGACCCCAGGGTAACTTCTAAGCAACTGAAGGCCTCTCTCACACTGGCTAATGTTAATGTTCATGAGTCCACCATCAAGAGAACACTGAACAACAATGGTGTGCATGGCAGAGTTGCAAGGAGAAAGCCACTGCTCTCCAAAAAGAGCATTGCTGCTCGTCTGCAGTTTGCTAAAGATTACGTGGACAAGCCAGAAGGCTATTGGAAAAATGTTTTGTGGATGGGTGAGACCAAAATAGAGCTTTTTGGTTTAAATGAGAAGCGCTATGTTTGGAGAAAGGAAAACACTGCGTTCCAGCATAAGAACCTTATCCCATCTGTGAAACATGATCGTGGTAGTATCATGGTTTGGGCCTGTTTTGCTGCATCTGGGCCAGGATGGTTTGCCAACATTGATGGAACAATGAATTCTGAATTATACCAGCGAATTCTAAAGGAAAATGTCAGGACATCTGTCCATGAACTGAATCTCAAGAGACGGTGGGTCATGCAGCAAGACAACGACCCTAAGCACACAAGTTGTTCTACCAAAGAATGGTTAAAGAAGAATAAAGTTAATGTTTTGGAATGGTCAAGTCAAAGTCCTGACCTTAATCCAATTGAAATGTTGTGGAAGGACCTGAAGTGAGCAGTTCATGTGAGGAAACCCACCAATATCCCAGAGTTGAAGCTGTTCTGTACGGAGGAATGGGCTAAAATTCCTCCAAGCCGGTGTGCAGGACTGATCAACAGTTACCGGAAACGTTTAGTTGCAGTTATTGCTGCACAAGGGGTGATGATGTTTTAGGTTATATTTATGCAGAAATATAGAAAATTCTAAAGGGTTCACAAACTTTCAAGCACCACTGCATGTGTGTGTGTGTATATATATATATATATATACATACTGAAAAATCTCCTTCTCACCCCCGGGGGGTGGGGGGGGTATCCATGTCATCCTCAAGCTCGGGTCCTCTACCAGAGGCCTGGGAGTTTGAGGGTTCTGCGCAGTATCTTCGATGTTCCTAGGACTGCGCTCTTCTGGACTGAGGCTTCAGATGTTGTTCCTGGGATTTGCTGGAGCCACTCTCCCAGTTTGGGGGTTACTGCCCCAAGTGCCCCCACTACCACGGGGACCACGCAACCCTTGACCTTCCACATCCGTTCCAGCTGCTCTTTCAACCCTTGATACTTCTCAAGTTTCTCATGTTCCTTCTTCCTGATGTTGGTGTCAGCTGGGATCGCCACATCTATCACCACCACCCTCTTCTGCTCTTTGTCCATCACCACTATGTCCGGTTGGTTAGCCAGGATCTGTTTGTCAGTCTGGAAGCTGAAGTCCCACAGAACCTTGGCCCTGTTGTTCTCAGCCACCTTCTGTGGTATGGCCCATTGGGACTTGGGTACTTCTATTCCATACTGGTTGCAGATGTTCCTGTATACTATCCCAGCCACTTGGTTGTGCCTCTCCACGTACGCTGATCCAGCTAGCATCTTACACCCTGCTACTATGTGCTGGACTGTTTCAGGGGCTTCTTTGCACAGTCTGCATCTTGGGTCTGATCTACTCTGGTAGATCCTGGCCTCTATGGCTCTTGTGCTTATGGCCTGTTCTTGTGCTGCCATGATTAGTGCCTCTGTGCTGTCTGTCAGTCCTGCATTATCCAGCCACTGGTAGGATTTCTTGATATCAGCCACTTCCTCTATCTGACGGTGGTACATACCATGTAGGGGTTTGTCTCTCCAGGTTGTCTGTTCCTCCTCCTCCTCTGCACTCTCATCAGGGTTCTGCTGCCTGAGACATTCACTTAGCAGTTCATCCTTTGGGGCCATCTTTCTGATGTATTCTCGGATTTTCGATGTTTCATCCTGGACCGTGGTCTTGACGCTCACTAGCCCTCGGCCTCCCTCTTTCCGCTTAGTGTATAGTCTCAGGGCGCTGGACTTGGGGTGGAACCCTCCATGCATGGTGAGGAGCTTTCTAGTCTTGATATCTGTGGCTTCTATCTCCTCCTTTGGCCAGTTTATGATGCCAGCGGGGTATCTGATGACTGGTAGTGCGTACATGTTGATGGCTCGGACCTTGTTCTTACCATTCAGCTGACTTTTCAGGACCTGCCTTACTCTCTGGAGGTATTTGGCTGTGGTTGACTTCCTTGTGGCTTCTTCATGGTTTCCATTAGCCTGTGGGATGCCAAGGTACTTGTAGCTGTCTTGGATATCACCTATGTTGCCCTCTGGTAGGTCAATCCCCTCAGTCCGGATCATCTTGCCTCTCTTTGAGACCATCCGGCCACACTTGTCCAATCCGAATGACATCCCTATGTCATCGCTGTAGATCCGGGTGGTGTGGATCAGCGAGTCTATTTCTCGCTCGTTCCTGGCATACAGCTTGATGTCATCCATGTAGAGCAGGTGGCTGATTGTTGCCCCACTACGGAATCGGTACCCGTAACCGCTCTTCGTGATGATCTGACTGAGGGGGTTCAGGCCTATGCAGAACAGCAGTGGTGATAGCGCATCTCCTTGGTATATGCCGCACTTGATGTTGACTTGGGCAATGGGTTTTGAGTTGGCCTCTAGGGTTGTCTTCCACATTTCCATTGAGTTCTGGATGAAGGTCCTTAGGTTCCTGTTGATCTTATACAGTTCCAGACATTCCAGTATCCATGTGTGTGGCATTGAGTCGTAGGCTTTCTTGTAGTCAATCCAGGCAGTGCACAGGTTGGTCTGTCTTTTCTTACAGTCTCGGGCGACTGTTCTATCGGCCAGTAGCTGGTGCTTGGCTCCTCTGGTGTTACTGCCAATTCCTTTCTGTGCCTCGCTCATGTATTGAGCCACATGCTTACTCATTTTTGCTGCAATGATGCCTGACAGGGCCTTCCATGTTGTGCAGAGACAGGTAATTGGCCGGTAGTTGGATGGGATGGGTCCCTTCTGGGGGTCCTTCATGATTAGGACTGTCCTGCCTTGGGTTAGCCATTCTGGGTGGGTTCCATCCCTCAGCAGCTGGTTCATCTGTGCTGCTAGGCGTTCATGGAGTGCAGTTAGCTTCTTCAGCCAGTACGTATGGATCATATCGGGGCCTGGTGCTGTCCAGCTCTTCATCTTTGACACTCTTTCTTGGATGTCTGCCATTGAGATGGTTACTGGTTCTTGTTCTGGGAGGTTGCTGTGGTCAGCTCTTAGGTCCACTAACCATTGGGCATCGGTGTTGTGTGATGCCGTTCTTTCCCATATGTCTTTCCAGTATTTTTCCACTTCAGCTCTTGGTGGGTCTGACCGGTTGTTGTTCCCCTGCCACTGAGAGTACACCTTGGCTGGTTCAGTGGAGAACAGCTTGTTTATTCTCCTGGCCTCTCCCTCCTTGGTGTATCTCTTCAACCGGGTGGCCAGAGCTGTTAGTCGCTGTTTGGCAGTTTCGAGTGCCTCTGGTATGGAGAGTGAGTTGTACTTCCTGGGTGCCCCTTTATTCACCATGTTCCCTTTCTGTAGTTCAGCTAGCTGGCTAACTTCTCTCCGTGCTGCCTTTATCTTGGCCTCTAATCGTCTCTTCCATGGTGGATACTGTTTGTTATGTCCCGAGCCCACCTTGTGTCCAAGCATCTCCATGATTACTGTTGCTGTACTGTGTATCAGCTTGTTGGTCTCAGTGATGGTTCTTGTGGAGATTGTCTTCAGAGCAGCATTCACATCTACTAGTAGATCTTCTGAAGGTACTTGGCAACTCAGCTTCGGTATTCATCGGGGGCTCCAGGTTTCCAGTTGGGTCACGATCTTCCTTCTCAGGTCAGCAGCTCTTGTGTTGAGGCTGTTAGGTGTTGGGGCTTGGTACCCAATCTCTGGTCGTGGGGATGATGACATCTCCCCGCTGACCTGTCTTCCTGGCTCCCCCTTGCCGTAGCATCGTTGTTGTATTTCATTAATCTCTAGTTGTGATAGTAGATTTTGATTACGGATGTTGGAACACTGGGCTAATAGCTGTTTCTTTGTTAGCCTTGATTGTGGGTTTCGAAGTATCCAATGGTCCCACATTCGCTGCATGTATCCCCTCTCTCTGGGACTGCTTGTATAGTAGCATTCCAGCAAATCCGTATTTTCTGTCCTCGTCCATCGATGTCTTGTTCCAGTAGCCCATTTCTCATCAGTTTGCCCTGGTTCCCTAGCAACTGACGCAGACCTTGTTGACCCGGGCGACGTCTGAGCCGGTATGACTCTATCAGTTATGTCTTCACTCATTCCTGAGGTAGGCCGATATATCATGAGGGGTCTTGCCTAAGGACCCTTACTGGATGATGTTTTGCCCCGACCGGGATTCGAACCCCGATCTCCTGCGTCGTAGTCAGTGAGCATTACCACTGTACTATCCAGCTGATTATATATATATATATATATATATATATATATATATATATATATATATGAGTGATTCCACACTTATGGGTACTGAAATGGGGACATGAACTTATTTTTAAAAATTCACCTAAAACCATTTCTTTTTTTTATCATCAGGTCACAAAACATGTAATCTTTAATGAATGATATGTTAAAAGATAACTTTAATTTTCCGAGATGTAATAAAAACATATTTATATGCCAAAGTCAGAACGTAACAGAAGTGTTGTGGACATATATATTCTCAATTTTAACAATGTAGAATTACTTTTTGAAACATAGGAAGGTGATGTTTTAGCAAATATAATTAATAAACATGTGTAGTAGAATAAACATACACATTCTTTCAATAAGATTAACATGGTATATAGCTAGATTGTAATTAATTTGTAACAGACGCGAGATGGACAATCGTAACAGAAGTAATGTAACAGACATCATTTTGGAACTCATAGGCTTGACTTTGGCATATAAATGTTTTTATTACATCTCAGAAAATTAAAGTTATCTTTTAACATATCATTCATTAAAGATTGCATGTTTTGTGACCTGATGGTAAAAAAAAGAAATGGTTTTAGGTGAATAAGTTCATGTCCCCATTTCAGTACCCATAAGCGTGGAATCACTCATATATATATATAGATAGATAGAGAGAGAGAGAGAGAGAGAGAGAGAGAGAGAGAGAGAGTTTAGTCTATGTCTAGTTCTTATCTAGAGTGTTTATACTGTTTATATTGTTTATTTCAATTATTCTATTTTTATTGCATTGCCTGTTTGCATCGTGGGTCAGAGAGGACTGAAATTTCACCTGTGCTGTATGTCAAGCATGTATAGCATATTTGACAATAAAGTTGACTTGACTTATAATAATATTGCATGTTGTCAAGACAACACATCACACATCAGAGCTCATGCGAAGAGCCAATGACAAAACTTTGCTGCTGCACATGCACACAATCATTTCTTCATTGGCTGGGAGAGAGAGAAGGTGAGGTTAATTCAGTGCTCGGTTTAAGCATGAAATAAATAAATTGAAAACTGAAACTAAAAAGACATGTTGAACATCCGAAAGGCTACCATAACTTCATTATACATTCTTCACGCATATTTACAAGAGAAAAACATACCAACAGACATCGAAAAACTGGAAAAGAGAGCAATAGCAGATTTTGTCAAAGTTCTACTTGGAGGTGAGGAAAAGTGACAGACTTTTACAAGAGGACTTCACTCGTGGACTTCACTCAGCAAAGCCCTTTTGTTTTGAACAACTGCAATGTAACAATTAACTACTATCAAATGTAACTGAACTTGAACTGTCTACCTGGATATAGCTTGTATACAAGTTGGGTTGTTGTCCAAAAAGCCTGAACTTGTACCATTTTTAGTGTTAGAACTCTGACTTTGTACATGTACATTGGATGGACAGAACACTGAATTACATTCAATCAGGATCAGCATTCAATATTGGTAAGTTTCCCTCCTGTTAACTTTTTGTAAAAATCTATAAAATTGTTCCATCGACTCTATAATAATAATAATAATAATATTGGCTGGCTTTTTTCATGGTCTATCAGATATATTCCATTCAGCTAGCATGATGGTGAATTTGTCTTCGACTCGTTGAATGTCATGCTAGCTGAATGGAATATATCTGATGATACCACTCAAAGCCAGCCAATTATTTAATTATTATACATACAGGACACTTTCTCCATGGAATAAAAACATGTATTCTATTCCCTTCTAGCGGGTTTCATTCATTTGGTTTGATAGCTTGTAATATTATCATAATCACTTATCCTACGTGTATTATGTCAGTCTACCCAATGGAGAATGAGCATTGAATATGGTTTACGATATCGCATGGTTGTCAAGACAACATGACGCCACACATCGGAGCTGATGTGAATATCCAATGAGAAAGTTTTCTGCTGCACATGCACAGAACCATTTCTTTGTTCACTGGGCAAGAGAAAGACGAGGCTAATCCAGTGCAAGGATTAGCTATGCTATAATTAAGCACTAAATAAATAAACTGAAACTAAAAGATGCGTTGAACACCCGAAAAGTTACCAAAACTTGATTAGATATTATTCACGCATATTTACAAGCAGTGGCGAACCGTTGCTATTAGAGCTGGGCTTAGGCTCAACCAAACCTTTGCCATACACACCAAATAAACAACAGGGCAAAGGATTTTGCAAGGGATTAGCAGCAGACTGCCAGGTAGCGCCGTTGTGTGCAGTTGTCGATGTTGATTTTAAAAGTAACTAAGTAAATTACAGAGGGAAATGAATACTTAAGTCTGAGTGAAAAATGCTGTGGCGAGTGTGTGTGTGGAAGAAGAGTCTGGAGACAGAAATCTTAGTTTCTCGCTCGTTAGCCTGTGCTACTTGCTCTCAATAGCACTGGCTTGACCAATTTATTTGCATTTGTTAACAATACTGATGAACGCTACACCAGCTGGAAGGTGACTGCACTGCTGATGGTGCTGATTCACGGTTAAGCTTGCGTTGGCCTTCGAGAAGGCCTAGGGCAATACGTTTTTGGTCCCTCCCACTATAAATCAAAATCTGATTGGTTAATTCATCTGTCACTTCCTACATAAACATACACTGCCATGGCCTTCTGTCCCAGCAGTGACGTCCTAACCAATGAGTGAGCCAGCGCTAAACCCTTCTCCGCTTAGAGACAACAGGCAAAAAAACCTTATTGGATAACTCAATTTTAATGTTTTCAGGACAGTAACCCTTTCATTTCTGAAGCAAATTTGATAGAAAACGAGGCCAAATTAGAATTAGAAGAGAATAATTATCATGAAATTATGAAAAAATGAAAGCAATTAAAGAATGAAAGAAATTAAACATTTGAAATAATGATATGTTTGGGCCTTCTCTGAAGGCCAAGAAAGCCCTGATGGTTCCCCTCTGTTTACAAGAGAAAAACATACCGAGGGACATTGAAAAACTGGAAAAGAAAGTGTGTATGTATAATAATAATAATAATAATAATAATAATAATAATAATAATGGCATTGAGTGGGATATCAAATATATTCCATTCAGCTCGCACGATACTGGACTCGTCTTCGACTCATTCAATATCATGCTAGCTGAATGGAATATAATCTGATATACCACTCAATGCCAGACAATATTATTTAATTATGTCACTCAGATCTGCAATGTATTTCGTATGAAAAATGCAAGTTTTTCAACATGAGAAGATATGAAGTTTAAGCCAACAAGTGATTTTCTTTTTATTATATAGACACATCCACAAACAAAACGTAACCAAAACAATTAATCAATTTCCTCACGAGTGACATACAGAGATTTATATCATGGTTTTGGTTCGCCATCTCCCGGATGTAGCTCGTGTGACAAATACAAGTGGCATATTTCCCAGTAAACCACTTGTGTCTATATAAAAGTATATAAAATAGTATCCAGGGTATCTGTAAAATCTCATCTCATTATCTCTATAAACTAGACAGGGACACTCTAACGAGTGCAAACCCCGCCTTTTCCCTATTAAAATACATTGGGCGAAAATTTCGAAGTTCTGCCATGACCTTTGACCTCCAAAATTTAATGGTTTCCTTCCTGGGTGATTGGCAACACGTACAAAATTTGGTCCAAATCGATCCATTGGTTCTTGAGATATCTTGCAGACACACAGACAGACAGACAGACAGACAGACAGACAGATACACACACACACAGACTGACGCAGGTGAAAATAATAACCCCTCCGACTACTGTCGGCGGGGTTAATAAATAAAATAGCCATTTTTCCTTATATGAAATTTAATATTTTTCTTTTTATTTCAGATCTGAGATGCCTTCAATATTAACAATAGAAGATCAAATTGAACTGTATTCAGTGTATATACAAGTATCACTTAGTCCAAGGTCATCAATTTGAGCATTTGTTGTAATATCTGTATTTAATTGAATAATTGCCTATGGATGCAGACTTTTGGGACACCCTGTATATAAATCAGTATTTAACCTACTGTTTGGAGCATTACATTAATTCAGTTCTATCATGAAGACAAAGCCATAGTATTCCATTTTTATGCACCTCATGAGGCATGAAGCACATTATTTTAAACATACTGTATTATCTGAACTGGACTTTAGATACTGATAACATATCTGTCTACATAATAGGTGCACAGTGTATCCACCCAAAACTAAAATGAAATTAGTTTAATCTATGCACAGTTTCTGCCAGTCCAATGCATTTGTAAACATTAATATACTGTATTTCCAGAATTATTATACATACAGGACACTTTCTGGATGGAATAAAAAACGTGTTCTATTCCCTTCTAGCAGGTTCCATTCATTTGGTTTGACAGCATGCAATATTGTTGCATATCACTTATCCTACATGCATTACGCCACTTTACCCAAAGGAGAATGAGTGTTCACTATGATTTACGATACTGCACACTGTCAAAACGTCACATGTCAGAGCTGATGCGAATATCCAGTGAGAAAGTTTTCTGCTGCGCATGCACAAAAGCATTTCTTTGTTCACCAGGAAAAAGAAAGATTCGTTGAACACCCAAAAGGCTACCAAAACTTCATTAGATATCCTTCACACACATTTACAAGAGAAAAACATACCAACAGAAATAAAAAAACTGGAAAAGAGACAAGTCGGAGACTGACAATTTGTAAACAAACATTGCCACCAGGTTTGCTTCATTAAATACAGACGATTTTGAAAGAATTTTGAAAGAGAAAGACACGAACACCCAAAAGGAATGTGTATAATCTCATCTCATCTCATTATCTGTAGCCGCTTTATCCTGTTCTACAGGGTCGCAGGCAAGCTGGAGCCTATCCCAGCTGACTACGGGCGAAAGGCGGGGTACACCCTGGACAAGTCGCCAGGTCATCACAGGGCTGACACATAGACACAGACAACCATTCACACTCACATTCACACCTACGGTCAATTTAGAGTCACCAGTTAACCTAACCTGCATGTCTTTGGACTGTGGGGGAAACCGGAGCACCCGGAGGAAACCCACGTGGACACGGGGAGAACATGCAAACTCCACACAGAAAGGCCCTCACTGGCCCCGGGGCTCGAACCCAGACCTTCTTGCTGTGAGGCGACAGCGCTAACCACTACACCACCGTGCCGCCCGGAATGTGTATAATAATAATAATAATAATAATAATAGATGGCTTTTTCATGGTATATTCCATTCAGCTAGCATGATATTGAACTCATCTTCAACTCGTTCAATATCACTCGTTTTTGACTTGTTCAATATCATGCTAGCTGAATTGAATATATCTGATAGACCACTCAACACCAGCCAATATTATTTAAATACCATACTGTATATAGTCTGTTCAAGAAACACCTACCTCTTCTGGGTTAATAAATGAGATCAGTGTTCACCATGGCTTGAGATTAAAAACTTTCCCACACACTAATTCTGGTGCATGACAGAACCTAAGACAAAGTCAAACACCAATGCTGTGAGAAGTTACTGAATTATTATCACACAAGGAGCATACTGTGCATACGCATGATCATGAAACCAGGACCAGGAAACCAGGGCTTCCTATTTCTGAGTTACTGCTGGGTTTCTCCAAATAATGCCTACTCTTGGATTTGTTGTTTTGGTCTTTTTAAATAAATGACTACCTCAGGATTATTTTTGCCTTTGAGCCATTAGAAATGCATTTCCCATATGAGGATTAGTTATATTCTACTCTATCACTACCTGGAAAATGGATTCAGGCCATTCAAGATAATTAACAAATAAATCTGTATGAAGAGTTTGTTTCCTCTGAAGGGACTAGGCTGCTTTTTAAATTCAGACACTACAATATAGGCACCAATTTCAAACCTTGGTTCAATGTCAGAGCAGCAAACAGTCTGAAGTGAAGGTGACAATTCAGCTATCTTTTTCCAGACCACTGGTCATGTGAGTGCATAGTTTAGGGAACTGCTTTGTCATGCGCTAAAACGCAAGTCCCTGACTCATGACTGGTCTTTCTAAACTCATTCACTGCAGTGTTATGTTACATATCATAATGAAGTGGCTATGATTTTTACCTGCTGTAATCATACAGTACCAGTCAAAAAGTTTGGACACACCTTCTAATTCAAATGTTTTTTCTTTATTTTTATTAATTAAAAGACACTTCATGTCTTAAAGTAATGATGGATGTCGTTTCTCTTTACTTAGTCAAGCGGTTCTTAACATAATATGGATTACTACAGTTGTGGAACAGGGCTATTTACTGTGTTATTATTATTTACTATTTACTGCTTGAGCTCAAACACATTAAAGGAACAGTCCACCGTACTTCCATAATGAAATATGCTCTTATCTGAATTGAGACGAGCTGCTCCGTACCTCTCCGAGCTTTGCGCGACCTCCCAGTCAGTCAGACGCAGTCAGACGCGCTGTCACTCCTGTTAGCAATGTAGCTAGGCTCAGTATGGCCAATGGTATTTTTTGGGGCTGTAGTTAGATGCGGCCAAACTCTTCCGCGTTTTTCCTGTTTACATAGGTTTATATGACCAGTGATGTGAAACAAGTTCAGTTACACAAATTGAAACGTAGCAATTTTCTATACTATGGAAAGTCCGCACTATAATGACAGGCGTACTAACACCTTCTGCACGCTTCGGCAGTGCATTGATATCTGAGCTCCGTATCAATGCGCTGCCGAAGCGCGCAGAAGGTGTTAGTACGCCTGTCATTATAGTGCGGACTTTCCATAGCATAGAAAATCGCTACGTTTCAATTTGTGTAACTGAACTTGTTTCATGTCACTGGTTATATAAACCTATGTAAACAGGAAAAACGCGGAAGAGTTTGGTCGCATCTAACTACAGCCCCAAAAAATACCGTTGGCCATGCTGAGCCTAGCTACATTGCTAACAGGAGTGACAGCGCGTCTGACTGCGTCTGACTGACTGGGAGGTCGCGCAAAGCTCGGACAGGTACGGAGCAGCTCGTCTCAATTCAGATAAGAGCATATTTCATTATGGAAGTACGGTGGACTGTTCCTTTAAGAAGGCAAGAAATTGCACTAATTAACTTTTGATGAGGCATGCCTGTTAATTGAAAAGCATTCCAGGTGAAGCTGGTTTAGATAATGCCAATAGTGTGCAAAGCGTCATCAAGGGAAACGCTGCCTATGCTGAAGAATCTAAAATATGAAACATATTTTGTTTAACACTTTTTTGTTTACCACATAATTCCATATATGTTATTTCATAATTTTGATGTCTTCGGTAATGTAGAAAATAGTCAAAATACAGACAAACCTATGAAAAAGTAGGTATGTCCAAATTTTTAACTGGTCCTCTAGATCATAAACTTTTGATGGCAAGTTTCTGAATCTAATGTGACGTAAACCCTACGGATATAAATCTAAAGCAAAAAAAGTCACCAAAGTCTATAGTGAACACTCAAGAGGTGCAACACCATAAGCTGGTCTGATCTCAAACCTGGGGAAAAAAAAATTATATATGCACAGTATTTTACCTCTTTATCCACAATTTTCTCTTGACCAGCTCTCTGTCTTCTTCTGCTTATCACATGGATCTGAGAGACCCACCCTGTCTCATATGATGCTTGATTTATGCACTGGTGCAAGAATGCGTAATCAAAATGACAACCACGGTAGCTGTGAATATCGTTTGGCACTGAATTCTAATGTATACAAAGACAGGGAAAAACCAGTAGGAAATGTATCTAATCAGTGAGTGATTGATGACGACCATGTTTCATACACTGTAGGTGACAACGAAATGTAGTACAAAACAATTTCTAAATACAGAGCTGCACTGAGCCCAAGTCAGAGATATACTGTAATTCCACACATTATTGCATTTAAGAAATAAATCATAAGAGATCCTAGAGATCTTAGTTTAATGTTACAATGTCTGTGTTTTTTCAGCATCCAAAATATTAAACAAAGTTATAAAATCCACAGGGGGTGGCACGGTGGTGGAGTGGTTAGCGCTGTCGCCTCACAGCAAGAAGGTTCTGGGTTCGAGCCCCGTGGCCGGCGAGGGCCTTTCTGTGTGGAGTTTGCATGTTCTCCCCGTGTCCGCGTGGGTTTCCTCCGGGTGCTCCGGTTTCCCCCACAGCCCACAGACATGCAGGTTAGGTTAACTGGTGACTCTAAATTGACCGTAGGTGTGAATGTGAGTGTGAATGGTTGTCTGTGTCTATGTGTCAGCCCTGTGATGACCTGGCGACTTGTCCAGAGTGTACCCCGCCTTTCACCCGTAGTCAGCTGGGATAGGCTCCAGCTTGCCTGCGACCCTGTAGAACAGGATAAAGCGGCTAGAGATAATGAGATGAGATGAGATGAGATGAGATAAAATCCACAAAGACTTTCCATTTTGTTTGTGAATGTTGCAGATTTGCTTCTAAAATCTTTTACAGCTTCTGGCATATTTCACATCATATAAAGGGGTTTACCAGAGAACCTATTCTTGTGCAAGACTGAAGAGTGTTCTCCAAATGTCCCATAACGGGGACATCTCAATTATAGAGTTGTGGTCATACGTTTGCATACACTGACTTGAATGTCATCATGGACATGAATGTCATGGCAATATTGGGCTTTTAATGATTTCTTAGAACTGTACTTTTTCTGTGGCAGAATGATTGTACAACATACATCTTTAATAGAAAAAAAATAATTTGGTGCACAAGTTTTAATTTATTTTAGTTTTTCTGAAATCAGCACAGGGTCAAAATCATACATATGTACAGCACACTTAACATTTGGTTAAATGTTCCATAGCAAGTTTCACCTTGACCAGGCACTTTTAGTAGCCATCAACAAGCTTCTGGAAGAATTAGTAGAGTTCAGTTAAATCTGTGTTTCCTGGCACTGCCCTGTCTTTTAAGCAGTCCTCATATTTTTGAAAGGATTGAGGTCAGGACGCATTTTAAGCTTAATGTTAGCCTGCTTTATCCTTTCCACAACCAGCTTTGTTGTGCGTTTGAGGTCAATATCCTGTTGGAACACCCAGTTGTGTCCAACGTTCTGATGGTTTGGGGTTATGCTGAAGAATTCTGAGGTGGTCCTCCTTCTTCATTATTCCATCCACTTTGTGCAATGCGCCAGCTCCACTGGCAGCAAAACAGTCCCAGAGCATGATGCTACCATCACCATGCTTCACATTTGGTACAGTGTTCCTCTGTACCTCTGGTCATTGTGGCCAAACAACTCAATCTTTGTCTCATCTGACCGTAAAACCTTCCTCCAGAAGGCTTTTCCTTTGTCCATGAGGTCAGCTGCAAACTTTATTTGAACTTGAAGGTGTCCCTTTTGGAGCAGTGGCTTCTTTCTTGGAAGGCAGCCTCTCAGTCCATGGAGATATAAAACTGTAGACAGTGACACTAGCATTCCAAAAGCTTCCAGTTCATGGCAGGCCTATGCTTTGTTGGTTCCTGGTTTGTTCCTAACCATCTGAACCAATTTCCTCTCTGCTGAGAGTAACAGCCTTATTCCAACAAAGTGGCTTGGCAAAGTGGCTACACCTCCCAATAACTTGTACTTACATACAACTGTTTGAACCGGTGATCTTCGAATCTGCAGTTGTTTAGAAATGGCTCTAATTACTGAATTGTGTAAATCCATGATCCTCTTTGTCAGATCTACACTGAGCTCCTTGGGTTTTTCCATTGTACTGCATGTTGGTCAAACTAATGACTGCAAACATTAACAAACGCTTTTTATGTTGGCACAAAGAATCTACTAGCTGTAGTCAATCATGGACACTAACAGGAAGTTAAGAGGCCTTGGCCTTGGTAAGTGAAGACATTTTGGAATGTTCAGCACCATTGAATTCATCATCTAAGTGGATGATTGTAGATTTTTGACCCTGTATGTATGATTTTGACCCTGTGTTGATTTCAGAAAACCCAAAATAAATTAACACGTGCACCAAATTCTTGGTTTTTTTTTTCTATTTAAGATGTATGTTGCACAGTCATTCTTCCCCTGAAAAAGAACAGTTCAAAGAAATCCCGATATTGTCATGACATACATGCCCATGACGACATTCATGTACGTGTATGCAAACTTCTGACACCAACTGTATATACAGGGATGAGTTTTTCCATTCACAGTTGCCCAATGAACAGTAATCTGCTGATATAACCATCACTTCACTTGCCCAACTACCAGACAAATTTTACTGTAAATTGGCTTTCTCAAGGGCGGCACGGTGGCGTAGTGGTTAGCGCTGTCGCCTCACAGCAAGAAGGTCCTGGGTTCGAGCCCAGAAGCCGACGAGGGCCTTTCTGTGTGGAGTTTGCATGTTCTCCCCGTGTCTCTGTGGGTTTCCTCCGGGTGCTCCGGTTTCCCCCACAGTCCAAAGACATGCAGGTTAGGCTAATTGGTGGCTCTAATTTTAGGTTTTAGGTAGTTTTAGGTTATATAATGGAAGAACAGTGAACTACCAAGGGTCCGTAGGGTGACACTAAAAAAAAAAAAGCCAGCAGTGATTTAAATATCCAGAATAGCTGAAAGAAATAAAAAGCATGAAACGCTTTAGAAATGGGGCCTGTATAATTTGTCCTTCCTTTGAAGGACATTGATGCCATTTCACACACCAGAGTTTATTTTACACCTTGTATGTCAGTCAGCCAAATTGAAAACAAAAGCTAACAAACCAGAAAAGCTTTTTTCCCCCCATTGTATCTGTTTTTACTTGGCAAAGACACCTACCAAAAGAAAAAAAACCCTCCCAAAGCAGAGGGCATGTTCTCAAATGTGATTTCTAATTTGTATTCATCTGGTTTCATGGCAAAACCAACAACAAGGGCAAAGTGTTATGGCAAATGCTACAGATGGCTGGACAGCTGGAAGGGTCCTGTTACATTTTCCAGCATGCTCTTTACAGGGAGGGCCTGTCATAATCTAGCGCTGTGGACATCACCAATACACTTGAAACCTTAGCTATGGCACATGAGGACACTTAGCTGTAATCCTTCAGGCCACAAGCTAGGAATATGCCAGCATGTGCTAAGACTCAGTATTAGAAACCATGTTGTTACTTCATTTTTTCTGTTTTGTTATATGCTAGGAAAAGACTACAAAACATATTTGAGACTGACATGCGTCTCTTGTAATATCCATCTTAAGAACTCACTTGTGATCGAGGAGACTGGAATTATTATTGGATGCTAGCTCACGTGATTGGGCAGAATACAAGAGAGAACAAAACACACACCGTCCATTGCCCATTTATAATGATTTATAAACTCCGGTCCTTGAGGGCAGTGGCTTAATGTTCTCTATACTCCACTGCATGTGATTCATGAGCTAATTTTCAAACATCTAATGAGCATGTTACAGTACGAAAAACGCTCCGTCTGGCATGATTATTATAGCTTTTGAATTGATCCAAAGTGTCACAGAACACATTATTCCAGATACAGTTTGACACAGCACCCTGTTCAACAATATCAGGTAGAACTCAACAACTCCAACCACTTTTAAATAGCAACTCGGATTATTTTGAGAGCGTGCCAAGGACAGTCAATTTCACTTGAGTGATGAGTAATGTCGCAATGAGTCCAGCACACTTTGCAACAGTTTAATAACACAAGAGTATGCAAACAAAGGTGTGTACATGCTTATATACATATCCATAGGTACAGTATGTGAGTATAATGACTATCCATATAGGAACAAATAATACATGTTGACATGCAGAAGCAGACAGGCAGAGGGGCAGTTAGCAGAACCAGAAAGTCCTGTTGGGGGGGGGGGGGGGGAGCTAAAGAACAAGTCGGTACTATGGAACAGAGAAAGTGAGTGAGAGCTTAGAATGGGGCCTGATTAGACAGCTCAGATTCCAAACTAAAGCACCCTTTCTCACGCCTGCCAGAGCAAAGTCTCACAAAGAACGAAAGAATCAAAGAACCTGAAAGAAAAAGAGAGACAGAAAAATGCAAGAAAGGTGCATTACACCATTACATACTGCTACAGAGTGCCAATACTGTACTAGTGACATGTTCTGACTTGAACAAACGAGATGCTAAAAAGTCAACTCTGATTACAGAATAGGAAGTTCGGTTTTGGAAAAGATCTTTACTTAATTACATTAATCTTGTGAAAACCAGTATTCTTTCCAGATTACTTTCTTATATCACTTTACATTGTTAGTTTAAATAACTTATGCATGGATATTTTATATACACATAGTACAAGTCAAAATTTAGACTCATAGGTTTTTCTGTATCGTGACTATTTTCTACACTGTAGAACAAGACTGAAGACATCAAAAGTGTTAAAAAAAAAAACTGAACATGTTTCATATTTTAGATTCTTCAGCGTAGCCAGCGTTTACCTTGATTACACTTTGCACACTATTAGCATTGTCTTAACCAGCTTCATGAGGTCGTCACCTGGAATGCTTTTCAATTAACAGGTGCCTCGTCAAAAGTTAATTAGTGCAATTTCTTGCCTTCTTTTAATGCGTTCGAGATCAAACAGTACATAGTAAATAATAAGACAGTAAATAGCCCTATTCCACAACCGTAGTGATCCATATTATGTCAAGAACCGCTTGACTAAGTTAACAGAAACAACATCCATCATTACTTTAAGACAAGAAGCGTCTTAATTAATAAAAATATAGAAAAAACACTGAATTAGTAGGCGTTTCCAAAGTTCTGACTGGTACTGTATGCCATTTGTATACAGTATGCATATCGCATGTTTGTAATTAGCTTATCAGAAAGATGAAATACAGTAAGTAAGACCCAGAAAGATGAGTGAAATGCAATAAATCTGTCTTCTGCAATGCACCATGAAAGCTCTGAGCAATGTAGGTCTGTTCAGTCTATTTATTCAGCAGGATGCCACTGAGAAAAATGACAGTCTGCTTCATGTCCAGGCTGCTTTAGCAACCACCCTTAAGGGTTCTCTATTTACACTATTTCACTCCACCAGGAATGGCAGAAATGGATCTTGTGTAACTCACCCCAATTGTAATTTATTCCACCACCAACCAAAGCTTTTTGTCTCTGAAGGCATTCCATACAAAACAGCATAATCCTTTAATGATTAAAGATAAAGCTCCATAAGGTCAGGTTTGGTTACAGAATCACAAAGATTGACAAACTGCAATACAAACAAAGTGCAACTTCAAAACATATAATAACATATAACTATTTTGGCACAGGCGAATCTTTCACTGCAAATAACAACTCATCTCATCTCATAATACAAAATTTGTATCTTGTCATAAATGGCCTAATTATGTTTTGGTCATGTTTTATTATATGCTGAATTTCCGATCCATGCAAGATCTTTTTAATTTTGTCATTCTAAAAGGCTGTTAAACAGAAATATATACAGTGGGGTCTAAAAATCCGAGAACAAACTGAAAATCTGGGATTTTTTTCCCCCATTTAAAGCTAGGGTAGGTAATTTGAGAAACCAGCAAGAGTAAGAGAGATTTCGAAAGCAACCAACCAAAAAATCCCATCTCCTCCCTTCAACGCCAGTCCTCCAAAACACATGAACGTGCACTGCCTGACTACTACTGAAGGAGGAGTCCATGAGAGAGAGGGTTGGGGGAGGAGCATACCGTGTTGTCATATTCAACTCCATCATGTCTAAGAAAACACCTAAGATTATTATAATGAATTATCTTAAACAATATACATGGCTACTGTTAGTACTTACAGCTGTCGACTAGCACGCTAGCTTTAACAATATGTCTGCCTAGCCTTGTGGAAGACACTGGTGCCACACAATATATGCACAGGCAGGAAGACAGGTAGGTAGGTAGACAGGCAAGTAAGCCATCCGTTCATTTAATTTGGATCTAATGTAAGCAATTTTGTCATGTATAACTTTGTGGAGACCACGTCAGCTCGAGTACACACGGTCATTAAAGGAAAACAGGGATGCATCAAAAACAAAGAATCTCTGAAATTCATGCAAATATTTCAAAAAGAGTCTCATTTTCACTCAAGTTGTTGTCAATAATAGTGGCGGCACGCATGTACGCAGCGGTTTTGCCCTCCTATGATAAACTAAATTTCATTGAACATTTGTGCAGTGGCAATAAAGGCATTCTATTCTATTTTAAAATAGAAGTATTTTCACTAGTGCTCTCGAATTTTTGGACTCCATGGTATGTAACTTTAATAAGCAGAGAACTGTTTCTATTAAAGTTCATTGAGTACATCTGCAACAGAGCAGGGAGTTTCATCAGGAAACTGTCGCCAGGGTTTTTTTCGAAATACACGGTTTCATATTAACTCCCTCTTACAGCAAAATCCCAATTTTCTAGGACACTACGCATCTCCCACTGTGGCTGATAAACAGAATATTCTCCATGCTATTGGTTAAGGCTTGATACTGAACTCTGATTGATTTCTTTATCATGCTGACTGAGCACAACTTGTTTCGGTGATATATATATATAAAAAAAAAAAAGAATATCCCCAAATCAGTTTTCGCTCAGTGTTACTCAAGTAACTATACCTTCTCCTTCAATCTGAAGTAAATCAGTAATCACTGCTATAAATTGGAGTTAAAGGCTTAGCATATCTCTTGCTTTGAAATTGCTGCTATATATCAATTCTCATTGTTATCTGTTATATGTTCAAGGTTAAAGATGACCATTGGCAGAGTGCAATTTATCTTCCCTCAGTTATTTTTTAATAACCCTGCTGTGCTATATAGTGTTTTATATATATATATATATATATATATATATATATATATATATATATATATATATATATATATATATATACACACACACTCAACAAAAAAAAACTTTACACTCATTTCAAAGTCAATAATTTGAACATTTTGGAAAATAGGTTTGAAATAACGATTGTATTCAATTATCTTGTCATTAAAGATGCTATAGCATACAGATCATGTTTGTCATGGAATCGGTTCCACCGGAAATGCGACGACAATGTCCATGATCAAAAACTGCGAGTCACAACTTAATGAAATCATGTCAATATCGGGTGTGTCCTCCATGGGCGTTCACAACTGCGATACAACGTCTCCTCATGGATTGGATGATGCGTCTGAACACAGCTTGGGGAATGCGCCACCATATTTGTACCAACATGGCACCAAGCTCCTGGAAGTTCTGTGGAGGGTTCCTTACGGTCGGCTGTGGTGCCAGTTTGATGGAGACATGTCTGGAGATTATGGATGGTCTGTCGACTGCATCCCATAACCCTCGCAACGTCAGTGACGGATGTTCCCGTATTCAGCATGCCAATGACACGTTCACGCTCAATGTTTGACAGTCGTGGCATTGCAAATTAACGAATAATTAACCATAAAACCTTGTTTTTCTGAGATGACACTCTATTCTGCTACCGTGAGATCAATTGCACGTGTATCAATAGGTCACGTCACTTGTGTCACGTGGAAACGTGATTTTAGCGTGCAGTGCTCTCGCACGTGCTACGTAGGCCCGACCAGTAGAATGAATGTGTGATGTAATGCCCTTGACAATGCATTTAACCATAATCACAACAAGAACTCTTTCAAGAAAAGTTTCTAAACACTATTTGAAAAATAATGAGTGTCAAGTTTTTATTTTTGCTGAGTATATATATATTTCACCTAATTATTCCATCTTTCCATAATACGCATTAGCAAAACAGCAGCATGATGGTGCACTGTCATCTCACAGCAAGCAGGTTCTGGGTTCGAACCTGCCAGTTAACTGGAGCCTTTCTATGTGGAGTTTGCATGTTCTCCCCATACCTGTGTGCATTCCCTCATGGTGCTCCGGTGTCCCCACAGTCCAAAGACATGCAGATTAAGTCAACTAGGTACTCTAAATTACCCATAGCCATGAATGAGAGTATGAATGGCTGTCTGTCTTTTGGTGTTAGTCCTGTGATAGATAGACCCTGTCCAGGGTGTACCCTATCTCTCACCCAGTGTCAACTAGGATTGGCTCCAGCTCACCCACAACGGATAAGCGACATAGACAAATGACGGATGGATGCATTAGCAAAACTAATAGGTGATTAGACTGAGGACTGATACTGTATATACTGTTGTATGTTAGTCATTTAGAAAATTGCTGACACAAGTTTATAATCTGACTGCACTTTGAAAACTGGCGTGTAATATATTGTTGTCTGTTTGGTTATTACTCCCCCCCACAAAAAAAAAAAAAAAAAATGGACCATGGTTTCAGGCAGTGAATCCAAGTAGATGTGAATGTGTGATTAGATAAATGAAGGAAAGAAGTGCTGGAGCAGCAATCACAGGAACACCGCTTCAGTGTTATGTAATGAGACTGGTCCTCAGGTGCTATAGTCCTGCTAGTGCGGGGCCCAAAAAAAGTAGGGACAAAAGCCCAATACCTCCTTTCCTGTGCCTCAGCAGAGCCTTTCGAAAACACTTCTACAGCCTTTCAGAATATTGCAGAATAATGCTGCAGCCTATAGAGGACTGACAAGTTTGCATTCTGTTGCAAAGAGCAATTTTGTGGAATCAACAACAAGACTTTCTGTATCATTGATTCAGTGATGATTCTCATACTGGTATGCTTTGACATGTCGTTCAGTATGTTAGTGCGCAGCTGGAGACACTACAGGCCTTCTCTTACTCCTACTACATGACAGCACTGTAAATAAAGCACAGAGTGCACAGCTCTACATTAAAGACGTGTACCTGGAGTCGTGTCGCGTCCATATGGCGGGAGTTTTCGGCAGGCAAGAGAAGACAAGGGCTCCGTGCAGACAGAGGAACAGAGAACAAGGGAAACGTGTGTCTCCTTCCACGCGTCCTTGTTTGTCCGTCGCTGTCAAACTCTCCTCCACTCTCCCTGCCGCCTGCACAGCGCCCCGACCAAACTGCCGGAAGTCGCGTCACGAAAGGCAGCTCGCGCCGTAGCCTTGGCAACGCTTGAGCGCCCGCCCCCTACCACCCCGACACACCTACGGTCTGGGCCAATGAGAGTGCAGGAAGAGCCGCGAGCGCATGACGCTCCCTAACTCTTTCAGAAACAAACGCCGAGCTTGGACAGAGTGAGGCACAAGGACGGTGTCAGTTAATCACTGATAAACAGAAACGCAATTCAAAAATAACATTTGTTTACTGTTAATAAATATAAATTATATATATATATATATATATATATATATATATATATATATATATATATATATATATATATATATATATCTCAGTGGCGGCTAGTAGTCTTTCAATTTTGCCCATACTCTTGCCTCTGATCTGGCTGATTGTTGGCAGCGTCACAAACTGTGAAATAACAGGTTCTTTTGGCCCATTAGCCTACTGTCCAATATACATGATGGTGGTGTTGGGGAGGGGTATATTTTAACATTTTATATTTTAAAATTGTGGCATGTTGTTTAAAAATTGATCATTATTGAAAGCAGCTCTTTGTCAGGAACCTCAGCAGTAGAGCTGGGTGCCACACCTTTCATTCAATGACACTTTCCCTATATTTTACTTATTTTGACTGAGAAATGTTTTATTGACAATTTTGATAACCCTTCACTTTTAATCCAGGTCTGTAGTGTGAAATGTTCTCGGCTGTGTTTTTGTTGAAAAATGTTTTCCAAATTGTAGCTGTGTTTAATTCATATCCAGAAAAATATATATTCCAATATAATATACTCAGCATAAACATTTTAAATAGATTCTATATTTTTGGTCCATCCATGACATATTACTAAAGTAGCCTATTTACTGTTGTTGATGTGGGTCACTTGCTGTTAGCCAATTCACTTTCTCGTACCAGGAGAGCTGAAAGGAACGAGTATTATTCCCGACCTTTTTCACCAAGTCAATTTGAGGCGTTGGTCTACCCTGCTCTTTAATTTTAATTTTTTCCTCGAAAGGAAGACTGGCAAATGGCTTCGCCAAAATTAAATCAGCAATGCTTGGCATCCGTGCGCAGCTTTCTTGCTAGCTGACTAGCCCCCTCAAGTTCAAGTTCAGTCACTCAAATAAACAACATTTCTGGAACTAAGATAGAAAACTTGACAACACTATATTTCCACTTTATTTACAATGAAAATATATACAAACTAAAAAAGCTGGTAGAAACCGTATGTAATGAATGAAATCGAAATGTAAGCTGATCTCTTATAATACACCACAGCACTTGCGAATCCGCATTGGACTGAACTGAAATTCACCGCTGCCTGTCTATAGTTGAAACGAGCTGTCAATCAAAGAAAATATCCGGCCGCTTTCACCAATCACCAGTCTCCTCGCGGAAACTGCCATGTCCCTCCCATGTGAGGCTCGGAGTCCGTAGGCGGGCATTTTCGCAGTATTTGTCCAATAACCGTCTTGCATTTTGAGATTGAAAAGCGCAGAGCTCCCAAATGCCGTCGAAGTCCATTGAGGCTGGGAGTCCGTGGGACTCCGTGGGCGGGCGTTTTCGCAGTATTTGTCCAATAATCGTCTTGCATTTTGAGATTGAAAAGCGCAGAGCTCCCAAATGCCATTGAAGTGCACTGAGGCTGCGCTGCATCGCGCTGTCACGAGGGGGAAAAACTCACGCGCACATTAAAGTTATAAGGGCATTTTTAGAGGAGTCTAAGCCTCCCTCGTTGTCTTAAAGCGATCGCCCGTGATATATATATATATATATATATATATATATATATATATATATATATATATATATAATATACAGGGTGCGATTTGTCAAAAAACCAGAAGGGGGGATGTTTTTTTTTTTAAATCATGAAACGTCACAAAATTAAGGTAACAATAGGCTAACAGCTCAATAACATCCGATGATATCAAATGAATAACACTAAATGAAAACGAACACTAAACCAGAGATAGTAAATTCATCTTCCTATCTCTCTGACTAAATACACGAACACTAACACAACAAAGTTCGCATTGCTTGTCGCGTTGCTGTGATGTTTCTCTCCCTCCGGATTAAATGGACAGTGACTCGAAAATCACTAAAATACATGAATACTAAATGAACAGTTTGCTCTGATGGTGCAGTTCACATTGTGCGCAGCTTTCCGATTTAAACTGTTTTTTTTCTCATCCTTATACTTCCTGTTTCATGGACTGTAACGGATTTGCTTATTTAGTAATTTTAATACAGAATTTACTTTGAAATTATAATCAGACACTCCAACGTCCCCCCTAAAAAAAAAAAATCGGCCGTGAAAAAGGCGGCATCCGCCGAAAGGCGCGCTGTTTGCATCCCTGCAAACGCAAAGATATTGTTATTATCTACAATGTATCTATTTGCTGGGGACGTTCGTGAACATCAAAGCTGCCACTTCGGGTCATTTTGAAAGTGAGTGCAATGTAGACCATAGAAAACTGTGTCACAACATGCCTGTCATGTCAACTTTTTTTTTGGTTTGTTTGTTTTATTGACGGGGTTGTCCCCGAGGATTTTTTTTCAGCAGAGATAAAAACCAGAGGGGGGGATGATCCCCCCCAGCAAATCGCACCCAGTATATATATATATCGGGACATCCGTGTATGCAGGTATATTGAGTCATGTAAGGGGGTGTGGCCAGCATCAAACAGGAAGCTGACCCTTGGGGTACCTGACATAATCTTTAGGTAGTTTTCATTTCAGGTTTTTTTGTTTTGTTTTGTTGATAAAATTGTCATGACTAATCTTCTTCTTCTTCTTTTGGTTGCTCCTGATTAGGGGTCGCCACAGTGGATCTTTCGTCTCTATTGCTCCCTGTCTTCCACATCCTTCTCTACTACACCTGCCACTTTCATGTCCTCTCTCACCACATCCATGTATCTCCTCTTTGGCCTTTCATGTTTTCGTGTGCCTGGCAGCTCCATCCTCAACATTCTTCTTCTTCTTTTGGTTACTCTCAATTAGGGGTCGCCACAGTGAATCTTTCATCTCTATTGCTCCCTGTCTTCCGCATCCTTCTCTACCACACCTGCCACTTTCATGTCCTCTCTCACCACATCCATGTATCTCCTCTTTGGCCTTCCTCGTTTTCGCATGCCTGGCAGCTCCATCCTCATCATTCTTCTTCTTCTTTTGGTTGCTCCTGATTAGGGGTCGCCACAGCGGATCTTTCGTCTCTATTGCTCCCTGTCTTCCGCATCCTTCTCTACTACACCTGCCACTTTCATGTCCTCTCTCACCACATCCATGTATCTCCTCTTTGGCCTTCCTCATTTTTGCGTGCCTGGCAGCTCCATCCTCAACATTCTTCTTCTTCTTTTGGTTACTCCCAATTAGGGGTCGCCACAGCGAATCTTTCATCTCTATTGCTCCCTGTCTTCCGCATCCTTCTCTACCACACCTGCCACTTTCATGTCCTCTCTCACCACATCCATGTATCTCCTCTTTGGCCTTCCTTGTTTTCGTGTGCCTGGCAGCTCCATCCTCAACATTCTTCTTCTTCTTTTGGCTGCTCCCGATTAGGGGTCGCCACAGCGAATCTTTCGTCTCCATTGCTCCCTGTCTTCTGCATCCTCCTCTACCACACCTGCCACTTTCATGTCCTCTCTCACCACATCCATGTATCTCCTCTTTGGCCTTCCATGTTTTCGCGTGCCTGGCAGCTCCATCCTCATCATTCTTCTTCTTTTTTTGGTTGCTCCCGATTAGGGGTCGCCACAGCGAATCTTTCGTCTCCATTGCTCCCTGTCTTCCGCATCCTTCTCTACCACACCTGCCACTTTCGTGTCCTTTCTCACCACATCCATTTATCTCCTCTTTGGCCTTCCTCGTTTTCGCATGCCTGGCAGCTCCATCCTCATCATTCTTCTTCTTCTTTTGGTTGCTCCTGATTAGGGGTCGCCACAGAGGATCTTTCATCTCCATTGCTCCCTGTCTTCCGCATCCTTCTCTACCACACCTGCCACTTTCATGTCCTTTCTCACCACATCCATGTATCTCCTCTTTGGCCTTCTATGTTTTCGCGTGCCTGGCAGCTCCATCCTCATCATTCTTCTTCTTCTTTTGGTTGCTCCCAATTAGGGGTCGCCACAGTGGATCTTTTGTCTCCATTGCTCCCTGTCTTCCACATCCTTCTCTACCACACCTGCCACTTTCATGTCCTCTTTCACCACATCCATGTATCTCCTCTTTGGCTTTCCTCGTTTTCGTGTGCCTGGCAGCTCCATCCTCAACATTCTCCTTCCAACATGCTCTGCATCTCTTCTCAGGATGTGCCCATACCATCTCAGTCTCATCTCTCTTAGCTTAATTCCCAAGCTCTCCACATGTGCTGTCCCTCTGATGTGCTCGTTCCTTATCCTGTCCAACCTTGTCCCTCCCATCGCAAACCTTAACATCCTCAACTCCGCCACTTCCAACTTTGCCTCCTGTCTCTTCATTAAGGGTACGGTCTCCAATCCATACATCATAGCTAGTCTCACTACTGTCTTATTCATATTACCTTTCACTTTTGCTGGGACTTTCCTATCACAAATGACTCCCGAAATCCTTCTCCAACTGCTCCACCCTGCCTGCACTCACTTTCTTACCTCACTATCGCAGCCACCATTTTCCTGCACAGTTGACCCCAGGTACTTGAATTCACCAACTTTCTTCACGTCTGCTCTTTGCATCTTCACTACACTCTTATCCCCATTTCATTGATGCACATGTATTCTGTTTTGCTACTGCTCACCTTCATTCCTCTTCGTTCCAATGCATACCTCCATCTCTCCAAACCCAGATCAACCTCTTTTCTAGTTTCACCACATATCACAATATCATCCACAAACATCATGTTCCATGGTGACTCTTGCCTCACTTCGTCTGTCAAGCTATCCATCACTATGGCAAACAAGAAAGGACTCAAAGCAGATCCTTGATGAAGTCCCACCTTCACCTTGAACCATTTAGTTGTTCCAACTGCACACCTCACTACTGTTTCACTGTTCTCATACATGTCTTGCATCACTCTGATATACTTCTTATTCACTCCACACTTTCTCATACTAATGTACTACATATATTTATGATGCATTTATAGTATGTATAAGATGTATTAATAACAATACTGTATCAAAATAAGCATATAGTTAGTGTGAATCATGTACACATGTTCATAATTCAATCATTTTCAAGACTGTGGCAATTGGGACTTCCTTTAAACACAGTGGGAAAAGAACAAATGAAGGGAGATCATGGATGAATGAAAAGATGCATGAAGCACCCCAAGGCTATGGTGAAATGAGGCACGAATGGATTTTATAGGCTATGTATTAAACTTTTTTTTTTTTATAAATCAAACATCTTACTAAGAAAGTTAATAAAAGAGACTAAGGGTTCCTGTTTAGATTATACTTAGTGTCCTGTGTTCATATACTTTTAGAGACTGATTCTGATGCTTATTATTCTTAATTCTGTCTTCCACTGCAACTGCAATAAATAATAAATAAAAATATATTTAAAATGTAGGTGGCACGGTGGTGTAGCAGTTAGCACTGTCACCTCACAGCAAGAAGGTTCTGGGTTCGAGCTCAGTGGCCGGCGAGGGCCTTTCTGTGCGGAGTTTGCATGTTCTCCCCCTGTCTGTGTGGGTTTCCTCCAGGTGTTCCAGTTTCCCCCACAGTCCAAAGACATGCAGGTTAGGCTAACTGGTGGCTCTAAATTGACCGTAGGTGTGAATGGTTGTTTGTCTCTGTGTCAGCTCTGCGATGACCTGGCGACTTGTCCAGGGTGTACCCCACCCTGGTACATACAGTACAAGAACCCATAGTCAGCTGGGATAGGCTCCAGCTTGCCTGTGACCCTATAGAACAGGATAAGTGGCTACACATAATGGATGGATGGATATTTAAAATGTTTAATTGATTAAAAAATTATAAAATGTTACTTCCCTTTGATGTAACATTTTATAATTTATTTATTTATAAGTTCAATTATTAAAAAAAGTTAATTATAAAATGTGACTTACATTTTAGTTTTTTTTTTTTAACTGCAATTTCTACCCCATCTGTTCATATTGGATTTTAGAAGAGATTGGTTATGGAATTTTTATATATTGACTATACAACCCAATTCCTAAAAAGTTGGGACACTGTGTAAACTGCAAATAAAAACAGAATGTGAAGATTTGCAAATTATGGAAACCCTATATTTCTTTGAAAATCGTATAAAGACAACATATAAAATGTTGAAACTGAGAAATTTTATTGTTTTTTGAAAAATATAAGCTCATTTTGAATCTGATGTCAGTAACATGCTTCAAAAAAGTTGGGACGGGGCATGTTTACCACTGTGTTGCATCACCTTTACTTTTAACAACACTCTGTAAATGTTTGGGAACTGACGAGACCGATTGCAGTATTTTTGAAAGAGAAATGTTGATTGATTTTGTCTGGATGGCAGCATATTGCTCTGAAACATGGATATATCTTTCAGCATTAATGATGCCTCCCCAGATGTACAAGCTGCCCATGTCATGTGCACTAATGCACCCTTATACCATCACAGATGCTGGCTTTTGAACTGTGCACTGATAACAAGCCGGATGGTCCCTTTCCTCTTTAGCCTGGAGGACGTGGTGTCCATGATTTCTAAAAAGAATTTCTACTTTTAATTCATCAGACCTTGGGACAATTTCCACTTCGCCTCAGTCCATTGTAAAAGAGCTCGGACTCAGAGAAGGTGGCGGTATTTCTGGATATTGTTTATATCTGGTTTTAACTTGCATTTGTGGATGCAGTAATAAACTCTTTTAACAGATGATGGTTTTCTGAACTGTTCCTGAACCCATACAGTGATTTCCACTACAGACTCGTGTCTGCTTTTAATGCAGTGTTGCCTGAGGGCCTGAAGATCACAGGCATCCAGTGTCAGTTTTCAGCCTTGTCTCTTGCATACGGAGATTTCTCCAGATTCTCTGAATCTTTTAATGACATTTTGTACTATAGATGATGTGATCCCCAAATTCTTTGCAATTTTACACTGAGGAACATTATTCTTAAATTGTTGTACTGTTTGCCCAAGCAGTCTTTCACAGAGCAGTGAACCCATCCCCATCTTTACTTCTGAGAGACTCAGCCTTTCTGGGATGTTCTTTTTATACCCAATCATGTTACTGACCTGTGGCCAATTAACCAAATTAGTCTTTTTTTTAGCATTACACAACTTTTCCAGTCTTTTGCTGCTCCATCCCATCATTTCTGAAATGTGTTGCTGACATCAAATTCAAAATGAGCATATATTTTCAAAAAACAATAACATTTCTCAGTTTCAACATTTGATATGTTGTCTTTGTACTATTTTTAATGAAATATAGGCTTTCCATGATTTGCAAATCTTCACATTCTCTTTTTATTTATGTTTTACACAATGTCCCAACTTTTTGGAATTGGGGTTGTATAATAAATATTTTAAAAAATAACATTTATTATAAAGTATGTTTAAATAAGTAAACACCTTGACAGTTTCAGAAATGTATGATGTGTTGAGGTATATTTTATTAATGGCAAGAAAGAGAATGTGGAAATAAAAAAAACCCTCACAATATAGTCTCACTGTCCCCTTTATTAGGAACACCTGTACACCTGCATATTCATGCAGTTATTTCATCATGTGGCAGCAGCACAATGCATAAAATCATGCAGAAACAGGCCAAGAGCTTCAGTTAATGTTCACATGGAACATCAGAATTAATAAAAAGTGTGATCTTTCTGACTTTGACACAGAGTGGTACGAAAAACCAAAAACATAGAGTGAGCGACAGTTCTGTGGGTGGAAACAAACACCTTGTTGATAAGAGAGGTCAGAGGAAAATGGCCAGATTGGTTCAAGCTGCCAGAAAGGATATAGTAACTCATATAATCACTCTTTACAACTGTGGTGAGCAGAAAAGTACCTCAGAACACACAAAACATCAAACTTTGAGGTGAATGAGCTATAACAGCAGAAAATCACATTGGGCTCCACTCCTGTCAGCCAAGAACAGGAATCTGAGGGTATCATGGGCAAAGACTCACTGAAAATAGACAGTTGAAGACTGGGGTTAAAAAATAAAAAATCTCATTACAATAGCACCTGTCAAGGGGTGGGATATATTAGACATCAAGAGAACAGTCAGTTCTTGAAGATGATGTGTTGGAAGCAGGAAAAATGGGCAAGCATAAGGATCTGAGTGACTTTGACAAGGGCCAAATTGTGATGGCTAGATGACTGGGTCTGAGCATCTCCAAACTGGCACATCTTGTGAGGTGTTCCCAGTATGCAGTGGTTAGTACCTACCAAAAGTGGTCCAAGGAAGTACAACCAGTGAACTGGTGACAGGGTCATGGGTGTCAAAGGCTTATTGATTCACATGGGCACAAAGGCTAGCCCATATGGTCCAATCCCACGGAAAAGCTAGTATAGCACAAACTACTGATAAAGTTAATGCTGGCTAAAACAGAAAGGTGCCAGCATTAACTTGTCCAGCAGTTTGTGTTACACTAGTTCTTTGTGCCCCAAGCCAGTATCCCCAGTCATCTAGCCATCACAATTTGACCCTCGTTAAAGTCACTCAGATCCTTGTGCTTGCCTATTTTAGCTGCTTCCAACACATCAACTTCAACAACTGACTGTTCTCTTGCTGCCTAATATACCCCACCCCTTAACAGGTACCATTGTAATGAGATAATAAATGTCATTCACTTCATCTGTCAGTGGTCATACTGTATGACATCCTTATATCCTTGTCTTTTTTGCGATGCATTGCTTTTTTTTCTAGTTCAAACCTACTGGATATTTTACATGAGACAGAAATCGATGTCAAGATCCCTAATGAGCAAGCCAGGGTAGGGAGTGGCAAGGAAAAACTCCATAAGATGGTATAATTAAGAAACTCTGGGAGGAACCAGGCTCAAAAGGAAACTCATGCTCACCCTTACCAGATGGTGACATTTTGATAATTGCAGTATACAGTGCTGATGCAACTAATATGAAATGAGTTGAACATTTATAGGACGTTGGTTATGACTTTTGGAAATATGAACAACCAGAATTTGATTTACTGTGTGGGCATGTGTCAGTGAATGCACCAACAGATGGCGCTGTTTTGTACTGGCAGCTTAAATATATAGACAGAAATATCCCCCCCCCCCCGCTGTAAATCAAACAAGTCTTGAATGCAGTCTTTATAGTCGAAAACATGCCAACGGGACTAAACAAGCATATTTAATGAATGTGTAAGAGACATTTTTGTTCTTCACATCTTAAAATAAATAAAAACTTGTCGCATGCTTTCTGCTGGCAAGGATAACTGGATAAGTACATGGACAATGGGGTAGACATGTTTGTTCTCCATATCCTGGGTGGAGTACAAGGCTCAAGAGGCCATAAGCAGCTGGTTTGTTCCTGGCCCTGTTCTTCTCAGCACATGATGGGATGAAGTCCTTTGGCTCACTGCCTCTGCTCAAGCTACTCCTGACTTGAAGTGAAGCAGAGCCTTCGCCAGTTTCCCTGGGGGTGCTGAACATGAGGACACTAGCACTGTGTTGCAACACACCCAGAAATCTGTTCTTGTTCTTGCTGCCTGTGTCTCTCGGCCCACCTCCCCAGGGCAGTAAGACTGCATGCTTTAGGTAAAAAGTCTGGATGATTTCATGACATAAAGTGTGAATCATGTGCTTCTGCATATGGCTTTTGCAATAAAAGAGCTTTCAGTAACTATTTCAAAAGAGATAGTTCATCACTGCTTACTCAACTGTAAGATTTCCTATTTAAAATGCTGGATGTCGCCTCTAATACTACATCAGTGGACATGAAGACATACGTATGTGCTTTAATAAATCACAATGAAAAAGGATGAAAAGAAAAATAGTGCACAAAGCATACATATTTGAAAGCAAACCATACAGCATACTGAAAAAAAATATTGTAGGGACTAATTTGTATTTTTATTGAAAATGATATTTGACATGGCTCTAAATGTATGAAAAACAGTTGTCAACATAAAAAAAAATAAACTGTGATTAATATGTGTGTGTGTACACACACACACACACACACACACACACACACACACACACACACATATAGGTCATAGCCCAATGCATAAAATCAGGAAGATCAAAGTCAAGCGCTATAATTTATGTTCAGAATGGCCAGACTGGTTCAAGCTAACAGTAACTCAAATAACAACTCTTTACAACCAGAAATGCATCTCAGAACACACAACATGCCAAAACCATGAGGGGATTGGCTACAACTGCAGAACACCTCACTGGGTTTCACTCCAGTTAGCCAAAAGCAGGAATCTGATGCTACAGTGGACGCAGGTTTACACCGGACAGTTTAAAGGGGCTGCCTCACCCTTCCCAGAATCCAATTTGTTGTTTTTGTTTTGAAAACACACAACTGCTACCTGCTAGCTTTCTGTGCAGAAAAACCTCCACATATTCAGTTAGTGATCCCTTTGAAACCCATCTCAAACCTTTCCTTCTTTTCTCTGTGTCATACATGAAAGCTTTGAACAAAATATGCCTTGCTTTTTTCTCTCCTTTGTGGCTGCACACAAGACGGCCAAAGCCGGTTTAGTTCCATTACAGCAAAATTAACTGTATGAGAATGGAATAGTTGACAGAATTAAGAATTTCGATACTTTGACAAAATATCTTCAATTTCAGATTACAATTTAAGATTTGTGGCCTAGGATGTCGCCGGATTGTTTTTGGAATATCATTTACACAGAAAATGGCGACTCACTACTTGGTGAAGAGGATTCTGGGAAGGCTGATCCAGCCCCTTTAAGACTGGCTGTTTTGCAGTCCATCCATCCATTATCTGTAGCCACTTATCCTGTGCAGGGTTGCAGGCAAGCTGGAGCCTATCCTAGCTGACTATGGGCGAGAGGCGGGGTACACCCTGGACAAGTCACCAGGTCATCACAGGGCTGACACATAGAGACAAACAACCATTCACACTCACACTCACACCTACGGTCAATTTAGAGTCACCAGTTAACCTAACCTGCATGTCTTTGGACTGTGGGGGAAACCGGCGCACCCGGAGGAAACCCACAAGGACATGGGGAGAACATGCAAACTCCGCACAGAAAGGCCTTCGTTGGTCACTGGGCTCGAACCCAGAACCTTCTTGCTGTGAGGTGACAGTGCTATCCACTACACCACCGTGCCGTCCCTGTTTTGCAGCCCTGTCATTGAAACTGTTCGGCTTCTTTCCACTTCTGAACTTAAACAAATATGTTTGTCACGCACCTTTCTGCCCCATTTGACTCACTGGCAATGTTTTGCACTGACCACACAAATGCACTGATACAGGAAACCCTTCGTACTTCACAGAAACACTACTTTCTTAGAACTAAGCAGAATCCCCTTATCCTGTCTTGATTATTTTCCGTGTGGTACTAAACAGCAGGTGGCACCATTTCTCATTCGCTTTAGTGATCAGGCCAAGCTCTTGACATTCTCTTTGGGACTCTTGTTCTGAGGGTGAGAGCTCAATATCATTTCATTAGATTCTCCCATAGCAATAAGACAGCAAAACACTGAACATCAAAACAACTGTATTGAGATAAAACGCTGAAATGTCAAGCTGATATTAATTTCGAATTATAAACACTTTCATGATTAAAGAACCATTTCTGGTGGAAGGGTAGCACACAGATGGGGTAAATGACAGTAGCTAGAATTTGAATAAAGCTGCTTGTAGCCCATCATAGATTGATGCTTACTTGTTGATTTATCTATGGTGAACAGCTGTAGGCTGAATCTGGATTTCTAATTCGACACACACACACACACACACACACACACACACACACACACACACCACCGAGGCTGCTGCATCAGGTCCAACAGCTTTCCAGAGGGATTTTTTTTTTTTTGTGTGATAGTTTCATCTCATCTCATTGTCTCTAGTCACTTTATCCTGTTCTACAGGGTCGCAGGCAAGCTGGCACCTATCTCAGCTGACTATGGGCGAAAGGCGGGGTACACCCTGGACAAGTCGCCAGGTCATCACAGGGCTGACACATAGACACAGACAACCATTCACACTCACATTCACACCTACGCTCAATTTAGAGTCACCAGTTAACCTAACCTGCATGTCTTTGGACTGTGGGGGAAACCGGAGCACCCGGAGGAAACCCACGTGGACACAGGGAGAACATGCAAACTCCGCACAGAAAGGCCCTCGCCGGCCACGGGGCTCGAACCCGGACCTTCTTGCTGTGAGGCGACAGTGCTAACCACTACACCACCATGCCACCCTTTGTGATAGTCATTTTATTATTGTTCTTTTTTTCCTTTCTAGATGCTTCTAGATTTCCTAGACATGATTTTATTACAGGTTGTATTTGTACTTCTAAGCTCCTATATCAAACACTATATGCTTATTAACAGTGTGTATTAAAAAAAAAAAGCATAATTAAAGAACCAGGCCTAGTTCAATTCAGGGCAGCCTTCTGTGGCACCTTTACCTGGCCCTTGAGAAAGATTATTTTTTCTATCGTATTATAAGCTTTGAGATACGTGTATTATTTTCTTCATAAATATGCCTTTTTGTGAAGGCAATAACAGGCTATAAGAAGAGAACACATACTATACTTAGTTCTACTGCTCTATTTGCCTTTGTGGACCAATACAGAGCGGCGGGTACAATTATTGACAGTCCATAATTATCGACACCTTTTCAGATTTACCAACAAAAAACAATTTTAAAAGGTGAGTTTCAGTCACAACAGTTATTATTGGTTAGTTAATCAACCGGAAGACCCGCCTCGCCCTTTGATCTTGTCGTCTGATGACACAGCTGGTTACCTGAGATGGAATTTTTTTAGCATGATCAGCAAGTTAAGGAAAACCAGGACGTTATCATCGCAGATAAGCATCGTGGAAAGATCATGGACATGTTTTTACTTATCACATCACATCACATTATCTCTAGCCGCTTTATCCTTCTACAGGGTCGCAGGCAAGCTGGAGCCTATCCCAGCTGACTACGGGCGAAAGGCGGGGTACACCCTGGACAAGTCGCCAGGTCATCACAGGGCTGACACATAGACACAGACAACCATTCACACTCACATTCACACCTACGCTCAATTTAGAGTCACCAGTTAACCTAACCTGCATGTCTTTGGACTGTGGGGGAAACCGGAGCACCCGGAGGAAACCCACGCGGACACGGGGAGAACATGCAAACTCCGCACAGAAAGGCCCTCGCCGGCCCCGGGGCTCGAACCCAGGACCTTCTTGCTGTGAGGCGACAGCGCTAACCACTACACCACCGTGCCGCCGTTTTTACTTATCAAATTCCCGATATTTCATGATATCCTTGTCGAAACCTACTTTGTTTCTTACTCTTTCATTTGACGGTCGCCATTTTGTATCTAAACACACATTTGAGAAGTCAAGTGAGGTGTCGATAATAGTGATCACTTTCACCAGTGTCCACCATTATCGACACCCTGTGGAATTAAGTGACATTTACAACTGTTATGGATCGATCTTTGTGTAACATTGTTGAAGTAGATGAAGTACTTTAAAAAAATAAAAGTGCTGTGATTTATAATAATTTTTTTTCTGATTCATAACAGAATGGAATGATTATAGAGTATTTGGAATCCTATTGCAATAAATAGAATTAGAGCAGAATTAAATTCCTAGCATATAAAAAATTAAATGCTTGAAATATTCGGATTTTTCTATTCCATTCAATTTTTTTTTTTTTTTTTTTGCAGTTTGCTGTAAATATCGACCACATATTACAATATCAGTAGATATTTTGGTTCAAGGAATAACATGCGACCTTTGACCTGGATTTTCATGTGGTTACAATATCAATTGGCTGTTGAGATTTATTGGTAAACTACAAAAGTAGAAATTAATACAAACAACAATGAATGATTAACAAAATGTGATCTATGAAAATACTTAGAAAGTGGAACAAAAAGATTTTCTTACAGGTTAAACATTATCAGTTCATTTGTTCACAAACATTAGAATTACTTCCTCATTTACGTAAGCACGGACATCCATATATTTAGATAAAATATATTTTGTACTAAATATAAGTCTATGTAAAACAAATTTTAAATAAAATCTATGTTTTGTTAACTGAATACCACATACCGATTATTTTTTTAATAAATAATCGTCTGGGTGTCGATAATTGTGGAACGGTGTCACGTGATCTGATACGCTAAGTAATCGGGAATCAACTAATTTTTTCCCCCAGTGGAAGTTTGAGTAACTATTCATGCACAATTTACGTATTGAAAGTCTTTTGTACTTTTGCAACGGCCAAAAGATCGTTAAGGTGTCAATAATTGTAGCCGCCGCTCTAGTATGATTCTTTTGCATGTTCTATTAAACACTGCAAAACACCTCCATCTTCTTTTTCCCTACAGTTCATCTTAATCTGGTAGATTGCACATTAAATGATGAGCACCAACTAGTAAAGTGTAACACATCAGTTCAATTACGTTGGGACCTGGTGACTGTGAAGGCCATAGCATATGAGTTATATAATTTTTGGACTCATCAAACCATTCAGTGATCCTTTGTGCCCTGTCTATGAAAGCACTGTCATCCTGGAAGAGAGCATTCACATCAGGAAAGAAATGTTTCATCAGAGGAAAAATATGATTAGTCGGAAGAACTGTATTCATGTGCAGCGACCCTTCCCAATAAAGGGACAAGTGGGCCCAAACAATGCTAGAAAAATGCCCTCCATAGCATATAACAGAGCCTCTGGATCTACTCAATTCTTCAGGACTGTAATACTCACTTGGTGTACACGACATGTCACTGTTTTCCACATTACCGTAAACCAGATTGTGTGGTTTTTGCACCACTTTAAAATGTGCACTCTTTGAAACTAGGGATTTATGCACTGCATCTCTACTATAATATTTCTCTATTTGTGGTTCTTCCTAACAGTCTGATCTCCTCGTGTTCACATTCTCAGAACACTTGCTGTTCCGTTTTTCCTGATATACTCACTAATGCAAGAGCATCACAAGCACTGAATGTGCGCTTTCATCCTCCACTGACCACCCTGTGTACTGTCTTTCCCATAGATCTAAATTCTGATGTCACTTTAATCACTGTTCCTATTGAAACACAGCCAGCAGAGCAGACTTTGTGACTGAAGCTCCTGCTATCACCAGGCCACAATAATGAATACTCTTTCAAAGTTGCTTAGATCTTTTCCTCTTGTCATCTTGATCCAAAACTGAGGTCAACCGGGTCTGCTGAGAGCATGGTAGGATGTTAACGGCTTAACTGTATCATGCAGTACACATTTCTGGAAGCATTTGTGACTTATGTTTCTCCTTTCATTTATTTAGGTTGTTCCTGATATTATAATTCCACTACACTTAAAAGAAATACCAAAGGATAAAATCTTTCACTCTTGTGTGACATTGTGCGTATGGTATATAAACAATAACACATTATGAAGCGCTACACATACGTCACAACACTGATGGAAACGATGCAGGCTGAGTGCTGCCCCCTGCTGGTGATTAGGTGTTGAATCGCTGCCCTCCAGGGAAGGCAGTAGGTTGTATAGTTATCTCCTGATGGGGCAAAATAACTACCCAGAAACCACACAACCTACTACCTCATCCTGTACGAACACCAGAAACGGCCCATAGGGCAAACAGGAGGAAGCCTGGATGATTCGATAGCTTTTACACGATACACGTTTATGAATTCATATGTATAGAGTATGGAAAGCATCATGACATTTATTTTAGCAAGGAATGCACGGTAATCATCAGAACATCATTATTTATTGACACTGTATATGCAAAATAAAAAACGTACCAGTACAGAGAAAGTATTGTCTAAACCAATACAAGCAGGTAGAGATGAATATTACTGCAACTGCAATCTGGACATAAACCATCTGCTTCCTGAAACTAGTTAAACATATATTTTTTACACGCACGCACACACACACACACACACACAGTTATTCCATGAAATCGAGTTGTGCATGAACTGATAGCCGACGAGGCGCATAGGGCCGAGTTGGCTATAAGCCATGTACGATGAGATTGAGTGGAATAACTGTTTTATTCTATCCACATTCACTGGATTTTGAGAAACAGAGCATTTTTATTTTTTGCAGATTCAATAAATCAAACTTCATACAATCATTTCTGCTTAGAATGTAAACAAACCGGTGAAATGACTGTAGCAATTTGTGAAAAATGATATAATTCCTGAAAAATCAAAAAAAGATACATTCTTACCATCAAATACTTTTATTCCATATTTTGTTGCATTTTTTTGTATTTTTTGGGGTTTTCGGCAGTTGGTAAACCAACTTAAAGTGCCATTCCACCATTGGATGTATTTTTTTGGCATAAAATACAATATATTTTATGACAACATGACTAGACAGAGAAATCTTTTAGTTTCAAAATGATATATCAAACATAATTTTTTGACAACGACAAGTATATTAATTTTGCGACCAAAGTCACCTACCCTTTTAATTTCCGCGCGGTAGTGAAACGTGATGTCATCGGCAGGTTCCCCTTCTTGTGTACCACGTCACGTGTGACGTGGCACAGATTATCAGCAATGGCGGATAGAACGCGATTGTCAGCTTCATAAAAGAAGCGAAGGAAAATAGCAAGTGATGCCCAAAGGAGACGGTCGATGGTGAATATCGGCACAGCAATCGACAAGTGGAAATCGCGTTCTATCCGCCATTGCTGATAATCTGTGCCACGTCACATGTGACGTGGTACACAAGAAGGGGAACCTGCCGATGACATCACGTTTCACTACCGCGCGGAAATTAAAAGGGTAGGTGACTTTGGTCGCAAAATTAATATACTTGTCAAAAAATTATGTTTGATATATCATTTTGAAGCTAAAAGATTTCTCTGTCTAGTCATGTTGTCATAAAATATATTGTATTTTATGCCAAAGAATACATCCAATGGTGGAATGGCACTTTAAAGGTGCATTACCGCCACTGACTAGGCTGGACTGTGGAACAGGAGATACTGGGTCGTGGAAAAAAAAACTATATTCTTTTAACTATTTCTCTTTCTTTTTAATACTTGATAATTTGGGGGGGGGTTTGAGTCGAGTTTTTATTTCATCCTCGGTTGGTGCAGCAACACGCTCCGCCATTTTGGTTTTCTCTACTCATGATATATGAGTTGATAACCTATTAGTAGAGTAGCCAGTCAGAGTGCACGATTGCTCATATCCAGCGAATATGGACAGAATTTTATATTGTATATATATACATAAAATCAGGCAAGATGATTGCTGTCCAGTAAATGCATAATTCATACATCGCAATGAAACAAGTCAGGTTTACAGTCTGCAGGGAAGAAATACATAAAGATATATAATATATAATTAGTTTTGCATAAATTTGACACTGACATACTTAATACTAAACAGATCAGAGGAAAGACACCAACTGTAGCAGTAAGCAGCATGCCATAACTGTAGCAGTCACTTCACATCATAACGATGATATTATAGCCACTTCAGGAAAGACAGTAAGTTGTATAGTTATCTCACAGCAAGGGTATGACCCTAAAACTATACAACCTACTACCTCACCCCAAAGGACAGTGTAATGCACTGCAGAGTGGTCAGGTGATCCGGCTCAGGCTGGAAACAGGGTTTCATAAAGTGTACAGAATCATAACAAGAGCAATAACAAAAAACGAATATAAGTGCAAACATGTAGTTATGAATAAAACTATAAAATTACCCAGACTGAATTTTACTCACGTTAACATACAATACCCAGATCAAATGTTCCTGTTAGGGAGTTCGGTTTGTCTGTTGGTGCATCTATCCAGTGTGCCTCAGCATTTCTCACCTCCATCTGTAGCATGGGGGAAAAAACACAAGACTCCTTAAATCCATTAGTTGATCTAGGCCCATGTTCATAAAGTTAATGAAACATCTTATTGGAAGAACTGCACTCTCTTCTGTTGCTATGCAATTCACCAACCAATCACTGATCTGCTTGGTCACATGACAGGCTGACGGTTCACTGGTGATTCACAACAATAGAACTGCAGTCTTGTAAACTTGAAGCACACTCTTATATGTTTATCTTTCTCTAAAATGAGCCAATTTTAAAAAATCTTCTTAAGAAATATGTAAAATATCTTTTATTGGAATTGTGACGTATCCAGTGATAAATTCCACATATTAGGTCTAAATTCGACAGCGGACCCGTGCACTCTGAGCTGTGACAGGGGTAAGGTCATTCTTCATCACTGAAATTCGAGGAACAAGAATTTAATCATGCTTCAGAAGCATAATGTGCAAATTCTCATTGGTATTACATTATTGAATTCGTGCCGTTGCCTGCTTCCTACACTGTGAAAATGAGTGTGGCAACAGCACAAGAAAAAAAAATCACGTGTCCCAACTTGGGTGCTACACGTTATAGTTTTGTTGCATGGGACTATAAAAAAGAAATCATTCCTTAAAAGGGCTGACTGAAGCATTTTCTGGTAGTTAAAGCTTTTTTATTCAGTATATTCCAAGAGTTTGTAGCATTTATCAAACTGATGTCTACAAAACACACTTGGTATCTTGGCATACAAAAAAAGTCAAGTTATTTTAACAAGAATTTTAACGAACCAGCAATATCAAAATCCATTTGAATCATATCTTCTCTCGGTGCTGTGAATATGGCTTATACTGAATGTGTAAATGATAATTGTACAGGCAATGTTTCATGTCATCAGCGTCCACTGAACGGCTCTGGGTGCCAACAGGAGAAATCCATGCAGTCATGTGAGCAGAGCAAAGGCTAAATAAGGAGCCCAAGGTTCCTATGCCCCCAGGTTAATGGGCACAGGCTTGAAACAACTATTTATACATGACAGAAGCTCCTATTACACTAGTGTGCGGCCAGCCTGGATGAGTAGACGTTGTGGTGATCTGAGACAGACACCGTGACCTCCCGATCACCCCTGCAGTTGATACAGCACATTTAATGTAACTAATGACTCTAACATACCTCAACAGAGACACACTGTAATGCATATGCTTGAGTACACAAGCAAGAACAGACTAAAGTTTACATAAAAAACATAGATGTAATCCTATCTTTTTTTCAAAGGTGCCTGGATGAATGATGTTACATATTTACAGTCAGCTCCAGAATTATTGGCACCCTTGCCCATGATGGGTAAAAAAACAGTTATGAAAAAAATCTCTTTGTGGTTAATTAGTTTAATCTCACAAAAGATATTTAATCGTCAGTTTAAGTAAAAAATATTCCAAGATTTTACACATTAACAAAGCAATGTGTTTTGGCACCCTTACATTATTAACACTCCTAGAAATTTTGATGAACAAAATGTTTAGTTTACATTTTTTCAGGTTCACTTGAGTGTTTAGAGTCTCTTCACTGGTCCTCCACAACTTCCTGTTTCACTGCGGTATAAATATAAGATGACACAGAGGCCTGAATTCCTACGTCAGTCGTCAACAGGGGAAAGGATCAACAATTCACAAATGGAATAAGAAAAGTGTGTTGGCCTTCATTAATCTGGCAATACATGCCTTAAAAATACCCACAGCATAATTAAGGTAATTAAGAAGTTTAAAACAATCCGAGCTGTAATGATCTACCTGGACGAGTACACAGACCTATTTTGCCTGCATGCACAATGACAATGAGGTAACCATTTCTCCAAGTATTACCCCAGTTTTGATGTCGTCGTCTCAGTCCCCTGGCCTAAATCCCAGTGAAAACCTGTGTGGTGAGCTTCCACAAGAGATGACCTCCGACTCTGAAGAGATTCTGTATTGATAAGTGCTTTCAGGTTCCTTGCTCAGCATTCTCCAGTCTCACTGAGGATTATACTACTAACCGGAAATACCGTTATGTTGTCAAAGACCGGTTGCACAAAGTACAAAATGCAGGGGTGCCAATAACTGTGACATATTTTGTGAAAAATATAAATATTATGATAAGGGTTCTTAATTTCCTTGGAATATGCTTGCATCAATTAATTTAGATATATCTCATTTTCAGTGCGAGATTACACAAATTAACTACAAAAGGACGACCCCCCCCCCCCCCCCTTTTTTTTACCAAGGGTACCAGTTTATTTGCTGAAAGCGTGACCTCATGTTTCAGTGTCATACTTGCTGACCATTGGGTGGTCAAACAAGTTGGGGGCAGGAGTGACTGTCCAGAAATGAAACAATAGGCAGGATATATTTACCTACCTACTTACTTACTTACTTACTTACTTACTTACTAACTAACTAACTAACTAACTAACTAACTAACTAACTAACTATCTATCTATCTATCTATCTATCTATCTATCTATCTATCTATCTATCTATCTATCTATCTATCAGAATAGACCACAGCCCTCCAACTTGCATTCTCTCGGCTCAGTAATTCCAAGCACTGAGAATTCAAAAGAATAATGTTCACATAGAAAAGCTTATAAATAAATAAATAGAAATAAAAATAAAATAAAGTAAATCCAAAGATGAATTACTTTTTGTGTCATGGTGTCCTTTTCCTTTCAAATGAACGGGCTTTTCAATTCAGCAAATGTATTCACATTTACATCCTAAAAGCAAAATCAGTTCAACATCAATTGTTTCTTGTTTTCACTGAAAAGAAAAAAAAGCGTTTAAATTACACACTCGTTTATAATTTGTGGTACTTGGACCAACTGGACCAAAACTGCGTTTGAGTATGACCAGAAAAGGAGAGATCAGAGCATAGTCCTCAGAACACTTCGTGCGGAGGCAAAGTTTGTTTGGCTTCCATGAATAATATGACAAAACTGTAGCGTGAATGGAGGACATGCGGAGGCTTCACTCACCGTGTCATGCACATGGCAGCTTGGTGAATCCACGGAAAAACACTCTACCTGACAAAGCCTGTGACTGGAGCATTCATAGGCAACAGCCAAAAACAAAAACCACAGAGAGTATGCACGCTTGTAAACTCACAAAGTTGGATTTGCGCAACCCTTGCAGACGTCCTCTTCACATTAAGCATGTTGAGGCCTTATCAGCGGGCTGCTAACGGAGCACAGGGTTAGGAAACCATCTGAACATTCAAACTATTGTTTCATTTTATTTAATCTTGCTGTCTAAATGCATTTACAGTGTCGACGTAAAGAATGGGCCAACCTGACTCATGTTCTTCTGTCACCAAGAATCAGCTGGAATTCCAACTGTTCCAAAAGACAATATGCTTAACTACAAGCAAATTTGCACTATTAAACCACAAGCAAAAGGGCCAAACATATTATTGTGGAGACTGTGAAGTGAAATGAAATGAAGTCTACAGGGACAGACACAGGTGAGGATCTGCTGGGAGGAACTTCAGCCATCAATGAGAGCTCTGGGTGAGGCTTCCCCAATACAGTCACAAAATGTTCAGTAGCAGAAAGAACATGCTACCACAATATGGACTGTTCAAAGCCAATACAAATCACCATCAGTATATATTATGTCATAATGTACAAGACAAAATTGGGCTTTGTGCCACAATGGTCTGTCATGAGTTAGGACCCATTGTTCCTCACAGTTGAAATTTCCGTGGCTGGATCTGAACATCCAAACCAGTTTTCTGCTTCCACTTGCCAAATTCAGCTATAATTTCAATAGTCGCATTTGGTAACATAATATAAAAAATGCACCTCGGTGACAGGTCAAAATAAAGTTCAGGCGTTCCTCCACTAATCGTTTCTGACTCAGTCGCCTCCATTCACACAGGAGACCAGCTGCATCCTGTTTTGTAAGTTAAGACTTACCAATGTCCAAGGATCAAATACTAGCCTAATTTCTAAAGTTTAGCTACAAATTTAAATTTCAATCCAGGATAAGCAATGATGCACGCTCACTTGAATTTAAAAATTTTCCTGCATAAAACCAGGTAGTTTATGACAGACTACTTCTCCTTTTATGAACCTTTTGGGTACTTAAAAAAATAATTGATGAAAAGGAAGCTCTAGGACCTGTCCTATTCTGAATGGACTAGTGGAGGAAAGAGTGCTGAAGCAGCAACGGGCGCGCTCTGATGCAGACGAGCTACGGTGACTGACTGAGATGATCCGTCAGGCTGACACATTCTCAAACCACATGCCTTAACTATGCCTCTCTGCCATTGGAAGACAGAAATGCATCTGTTGCTAGGCTATTAATAGAGCACTATTCAAATACTTTTGACTGTTTAAAGCGCCACAGAAAAACCAGAGGATTTCTAACCTTATGCAGTGCACTAGTGACTGAGACTATTTCTAGCTAACCAGGTTTGCTCTACTCCATTGAGCAAGTAAGCAAATAAATAAGATCTACAGAAAGATTATATTGGAGGAAAAAAAACCCCACTGACTTTCATCAAAGCATAAGTTTACTGAATCCTGTTGGACATTTAAGGCTTGCTTGGACCATTTTCCCCTATATATTCAGATGCATCATGTTGTGACATCCCATGCCATGCTGTGATGCCATCTGCTCCACGGAACTCTACCCGGGCGCAGGCCCATGGCAGAAGGACACTCTAGAGGTCCTGTGAGCTCGCTTCGGTAGTATAGGAGGTGGTGCGGTAATTTGTGTGTAGTGGGCACTTATGTAATAGGGTTTATAATTCATAAACACAATATGGATGGTTATATGTGCCAAACGGAAGTAGGCTGCTGCCCAAAGAAAACAATGTAGAGAATGAGCTTCAAGTTTTTTTCTTTAAGTGTTTTATTTGTACTTTTCAACTTGTGGAAACCTTTTGGTTGCAAATGGTGCAATACTGAAATAGAGCTTCTGGTGCACCCTTCGGCAAAAGAAATGAAAACAAAAACAACAAATCAGTAATTGCTAAAATATGAAGTAAAATGCAGATCTTCATCCTTGTAAGGTTCATGGAAATATTTTCATCTTTATATGCAATTTCTCGAGATACGTGACTCGATAGTAGAGGTGTCTTTAAGATGTTTCCACCATCTGGCTGAGTAACCGAATGCCTGGCATGTGCAGAATTCCAGAGGAGACATCATACGGCAGTGATGGGCTAGCAGAGCCACAGCCTCAGTGCCTTATGCACAAGCAGGTTGTATTTCTAGCCAAGCATCTGGGGGAAGGGGGGGACAAAGGGCAGGGTAGACAAGTTGTGAGGGTTCCAGAAGTACCGCATACCCTTGCCAGTACTTCAGCACAAGTGGAAAACAACAGTTTATGGCACTGATCCAAGGTCAAGGCGCGGAGGGTGGAGCCAAAAAGAGTCCAGGACACTGCAAAGCTGCTTGTTGTTCACATGCAAGCCAGTCGACTAAAATGAACCTGGCTAACACGAAAATGCAAATTTACTTCACTCCATCTTCTATTTTGCCAGCCCTATCTAGTCTGTCATTCCCAGTCTCCCAAAACGCAGCACTCTTATTTTCATTTGTACAACACTGGCTAATGTTCACAATGTTCACTGAGACTCTCCAAAAGGTCAGTCACTTTTCCATAGAAATGAATGTTAGAGGAAGGAATCTGTTTATATTTGTTTAAACAATGACAGTATGTATTGTAGTGAAGGTTTAGTGAACATTCTTTTTGAAAAAAATAACTACACTATTTAAATTATACGTGCAACATATAATAGATTTGAGTGGATATATTACGTCAGGGCGAATACAATGACTTAAAAGTTAAGTTAAAGTCCTTCCCACGCCTTACAGTACCTGGGCAGTCCAATTCCTAGGCAGTCTCCCACTCAAGTACTAACCAGGCCCAACTCTGTATGTGGCGCATCGGGCGGCGCCGATCACCGTTTCCATAGCCCTCGGCCTCTCGCCTATTACATAGCTAGGGTTACAGTGGGGGGCTAGTCCTCTGGCAACCACGAGAGTGAATACAATGACTAATAAGAAGAAAAATATGGCCAGTTCATCATAACAAAATTCTCTAAAATTTGCCAAAACTGGTTACTGTAAAATAGTGATGAGCTCTATTCATGTCATATTATCATGACCAAACACTTGACTAATTATTCTGTACTTCAGTATTATTACATCAGTGTATTAACAGTAGCGTTTTTTCCCCATTGAGAGCATTTAGCAGATCACATCCTTTGCGCTAGCTTGCGTCTTGTAAAGCTCCATTATACGAAACAGTAAGCTGAAATTGGACCTTTTGTTTTTGCTCATTCATTCATCTAATCTACTTTAAGAAAAAGAAATTTCAGTTAGAGTTATTTGTGGCTCTTCAATTATTAAAAAAAAATAAATTAAACATTTCTTGAAAAAAAATTAAGATTGTCTGTTGTCTTTTCATTCTCATTATTTAGAAATATCATTTAAGCATGTAATAATACAATGCGGTGTTTGCGCACTGATATTAATATATTGCCGATACCCGATATTTACCCAATCTATTATGAAGGGATTGAAACCTATGTTTATGAACCTGTGCCACAATAATCTGCAGGACTTCAAGCTGTCATCGTGTCATCCTATTATCGTCAAAATGCAAAAAAAAAAAAAAATCAAAGGAATAATGCAAAAAAAAAAGTTTGTGGATGACAAGAAATTTACAGTGCAATTAGCAACCGATCCAAATTCTTTTTATGGAGGATCTGCCACCACTCCTGATATACCACTCCACTTCTATATATTAGAACATAGGCTAATTCTCTCCATGGTGTTTCACTGGTGCATTTAGAAGTTCCTTATATTTTGTCAAGAAATGTCATGTTTTCTTTAAAGATTTATTTATTAAGACACTATTTTATTAATACAGTTAATGATTCCAGCCATAATGTGCCGTACAAAAATGAATGCATTTTGTATAGTTATTCTGTGAGGTCAAATACAGAGAATGAATTGGGTGTAAAAGACACAGAAAAAAAAAAAAGCTTACATGCTTTTGAAAGGCGCAAATACCACTTTTTTCATCTTTTTTTTTAAACTTTCTAGTTATTTCATATAAGTTGTGCTTAAAACTTTTTGTGGATTAAGTGACCCTGAAAGCTTGCTGAAAACTGTATTTCTGTGGTTGTGAAGACATTAAAGAATGTCACAGTTTGTTGATTTTGCTGCTCAAAAAAACCTGACTCTTTGGTTCATTACCAGATTTAGTCGGAAAAATCACTAAAGTGTTCAACTGAAACTGTCCAAAACTGCAATGGACAACTCGGTATGTGTGTACGTGAGGAAATAAATAGCACCATAGTTTTTTCCAAGGCTTTTTACTTTGGTATTAACTAACCAGAGTCCGATTAAATGTAACTTAAAAAAAAAAAAAGGTAAAATATGGCAAAAAAGAAAATAAGGGCCAAACATTTCTTTTTGCAAGCGTTAAGACATTTTCAAAGACGTTCTTCTTCTACAATGAAAATATTTGTTGTTTGTTTAAAAGTAAAATGGCGCTCCCATGCCACTCACCTGTGCAAAAAGCTTGTTCAGAGTGCGTAAGACAGGATCAAGCTTCAGACAACCCTGAAAACAACAAAGCAAAATGTCTCACTTAGTCTCAGACATTGCTCGAAATTTAAAATGAACAGCTGATTGCGTAAGAGGCGGTTAGACTATAACGATTTAGTATATACACTATAATATACTATATATTATATAAAGTCACTGACATGATTTTGCTTTTTTTAATATTAGCCATTGGATGTCACCCAAATTTAGGCACTTAAATGACTGTGGAATTGAAACGAACTGATTAGTCGGAAAATTCATTTTAGTTTAATATAATTCACTACGTCGAGCGCAAAACGATGCCTGTGTGTACTTTGATTTCAATTGAACACACTCTAGCATGCGCACACAAATAAGTCTGAAAACAAGTTTTGCGTTTAAACCTGCAAACTTTGCAGAGGATGTGGCCTTCAAAACAGATTTCATTGAATATATTAAATGTGAGACTAACATACAACCAGATACATGTGGTGTTGTCTGTGCTGAAGTATTAATAAGAATTTGCTTTATGATACTGACATAAACCTCCTTCTCTGTGAAAAGCAGTAAGCGAGCGAGAGAGAGAGAGAGAGAGAGAGAGAATGAGTGTCATAATGAGAGAAAATAAGAAAGATACTGATCCAATGCAGCACACAGTGCAGGAATACAGTTAATATTTTGTTTATTGGTCTTAGAGCAACACCTAATAACGTTAAAAATGTTTAAATTGGCGGCTTTATGATGTAACACAATAATAAATAGCAAGCATTATCAGAAACATCTCGCATTTCTTCTATTTGTTTCCAGAAGTATGTTTCCGCAAATCAAACGGACTGCATTTTTAAAAGAAATGTCACATCTTTAAGGAAAATGTTTTGACAAAAATAAGTAAATAGTATAGGTTTGCACGTGGCAAAGCGCCTGTGTGCATTTGCAATCAATACGACGATATTTGCCTCATCAGTGAAAATATGCAAAACTTGTTAATGAATATAACGCAAAAGTATAAAAGCTCGAACTGACGTTTGCACTTCTATAAAATGAAATCAAAATGGCGGAGCTGGTTTTCACTAAGGCTCGAGCCTTGTCTCCTCAGGAATAAGACCGTGTTACTGCAGTTTGCTTAGCATCCAGGAAATACATCAGTAATGCGAGATTAACAGCTTTATAAACGATCGTAAGTGATGTGTGGGTTTGTGTAACTTTATTGGTGACATGGAGCAAATTTGAAATAAAATAATCTAAGTTTTAGGGTCGCTTCCTCTCTCTCTCTCTCTCTCTCTCACACACACACACACACACACACACACACACCTCAAATATTTTACAAGATAAAGAGACTGAGGGGATGTAATCAAAATAATCCTGTCTGTTACTACCTTGGCTATCAAGAAAATCTCTCTCTCTAAGTATATCCCAGTAGGAAATGAAAGTAAGCAAGAGCAAACACTCACACTCAAAGGCATGCTCACACAGTTTGTCTATACAGTGACATAAATAACATTATACATCTATATGTATATATAATGTTTGTTCGCAATTGCTGTTTTTCCAAATCAAATTCCTAAAATTGCGCAACAGTATAAAATTTATAAACGATTACAAACACGCACAAAACTGAAAAATGCTGCGATACAGTTAAAAAAAATTTTAAAATACAAAATAAATTCCCTTTTAAAATAGCAATTCAATAATATTGTTATGAAAGGGAATGGCTGCTCGGTTGCCAAGTTCTATGAGTTGCATTATGTTATACTATATACTTATTCAGAGTTCTCCTGAAGAAAATAATTGTGGGTAGCAGAATCCATTTTAAATCAATTACGCCGCCATTTTGGAAAATAATGCTGCAAAAATCACAAGTTTGGTGAAATTTTTAAAGGCCTCGACAATATCTGAATATTTACCTTAATGCACAGTATAATCCTGAAGACTTCACTCTCTCACGCAAAATGTCTGAGAAAACAAAGAAATGAAAAAAAAAAACACCATGAACAAACACTCAGTGTCTCACATGCTAAATTATTCCTGAAAAATAGAAAACCTAATTATGTTGATAAAACTAACTCTTATGGCTGATAAGTTTAATGTTCATATGATGTACACCTGTCATGCTGTGATGAGGAACAGATATCGTTTGATCTGTCTGAAAATTCTTTAAAATTATAAAGGCATAGAAAAACAGAAGAGGAAAATTCACACACAACGCGCACACGCAACGCGCACACACACACACACACACACACACATACAAAATAAACTATTCCCAAACAAAAAAAATCTCAACGGAACTTACAGAAATCTAACCCTCAAGGCTCTAAAAGTGTTTCGGATACTCAGGTTCGAATTCCTATGGCCTCGTTCCTTCTCAGCCAGGGTTTTTTCCCCGCAATATCTTCTTCATTGTGGAGGGATAGAAATGATAGAGGCACTCCGAATCTGAGAAGGGAGTTCTAGCTAAGTGTTTCCCCGTTCTGTCCTCTCTCCACAGCAGCCTAGAGATCCAGGCTAACCCCCTGCTCTGCATTGTGCCTCGGCCCGGGCCTGGAGCTCTTCGGCCCGGTTAAGTGGCCTCAGCAACAATAGGAGGCCACGCGGGTGTCTGGGAGGCGTGTATGAAGCCCGTCTGTAGACTAGAGCCTCGTCCGAATGAATGGAGCATGTTAGAAAACACACAATTAGCATGTCCGCTGAATGCAAATCAGCATGCAGTGCCTGCCTTCGCCTTGGCTGGGCCTGGGGAACATTTAACAGGCTGGAAAAGGTCCTCCCCTCCTCCTCCTTCCGCTTTCCTTCTTTCCTCCATTCCCTCCCCTCTTGGCGTCTCTCAGTTGTGCCTTTCTCTCTTCCCTCTTGGGCTTCTGAACCATCAGCACGACCAGCTTCTGGAAGTACAGTACTCCCTCCAAGCATGTGTTCCAGAGAGCAGGATTTTGCGTTTAGTTCTGGGAGAGTCTGTGCATGAAGAATCCGCCACAGAAGGAGAGCCACATTTTCCTCCGCGCTCCCTCTCTCACGTGTCTGTGTAACATTTTCACAGCAAAAAAAAAAAAATCTGTGCTCTGTTTTTGGTCCAGTGGCCCGAATTTTTTTTTTCAGTCTTTTGTGAGCAATTGGCATCTGTCCCAGACACAGCTCCCGTACACCACTACCCTGTCAGAGTCGAGAAAGAGAGACAGAAAGGGAGGGAAAGGGAATGAAAGAATGAGACAGAGGAAGTTGGCACTGAGGCAGGACCAAAATGTGTACCTGGCAAAGCAACAGGGGCCTCATGGAGCCCAGCCTTGCACATAAAAATGGTGGAAGACTCGATACAGACCTACCTACTGTATAGTTCTCTACGTCCAATGAGATCCCATGCTCCAAATCACTCTCAAAAAGCTACAACTGATAATCATCACGAGGCATAAACGAAGAACTCAAAACCAAACCGAAACAAAATAAAATCTCCAGTGCCGAAAACTGGTGCATGAGACCTCAAGCAATGCGCTGGAGAGTGTGACTTGTTGGCAGGGTTTGGTTCGGCTGCAGTGCAGCGGCTGTAGACAGAGGGTTAAATCCTATTAGGAGAGCAGAAGCCCTCCCTTTCTGGCTAGGCCCGCTGGTGGGGAGGCCCTTGCAGCAGAAAAAGCAGCCGAAAGGGGTTTTTTTTGCCTTCTTTTTCTTTCCCTTCCCTTCTTTCCTGCCACGCTTTTTCAGTTTAGCTCCAGCAATCTACCCCATATCTTAAAGAGAGGACTGAGAGAAGGAAATGAGGGGAGCATAGGAAAGAGAGCCAGAGAAAGAGTGGACGGGGAGAGAGAGAGAGAGCTGACTAATGTTGAAATATGAGACTCAGTGGGGTGAGCCTCTTTCTCATCATACGCCCCACATGGTCTTGCACTTGAGAGGGAGGGAGAAAAAGAGAGAGAGAGAGAGAGAGAGAGAGAGAGCGCAAGAGTGGGAGGGAAGAAAAGCAGCAAATCCAGGGTGGTAGGAGTAAAAGAGATAGAGAAAGCGGGAGAGAGGGAGGGAGTGAGTGTGACATACAATCCACTCCTCCCCCAGTGTACAGACCCTGCATGCACTCACGCACCATTCTGGATTTCTGAAATCGCCTAATCCTGACGAGATAAAAATATGCAACAAAAACAGGTCTGTGCTCCCGTGATGCCTGCAATTAAATACTGTCACTAAATTGACTTTGCTCTATTCTGACTATTTTTGTGAACTCTTGACTCGCCTTTGAGACCATCAGCAAAGTACCTTGAATGTCCTGGGAATTGGGAGAAATTGAACTGGAGACAGAAAAGCTAGTCTCCGCCCCCTGCTCCACTGATTTCCTCATATGCCCTCCCTCCCTCACAATATTTTTTTTTCTTGTTTAGTCCCCTATGCCTCCATCCATCCACCCCACCTACTCAAATCCCACCCTGCTCCAATCATAGAGAAAATGAGCCAAAAGAAAATAAAACAAGAACTAGAACCACACCTTACTCCAGCACAGAGGAACAGTCTTGCAGATTTATGCTTTATCAGCATATTTCTTCACATTTCTTATTTTTCAATTGTGCTACAATGGCATGTTGGGATACCACTGGTATAACCATAACTGCCGATTACTATTGCAGTACATTAATGTAATGGTATAGTTAAATAAATAAACAAATAAATAAATCATTAGGCAAATAAATAAATAAATAAATAAATAAATAAATAAACCGTTTTAGAAGGGGGGTGGGGGGGCTTCCTGTCTCTTTATATGTCTCACACCAAAACCTGGGCTGGACTTAGTGCTCGAAGTCCCCCTTCTCCCATTTTACTCGTTCTCATTCTCTGGAGGAAAGACAGTGAACGGTAAAACACTTGATTTGCGTTTAATGGATTCATATTTGCTTCACATGCTTTTTTTTTTTCATGATCAGGATCTTGCAAGCCTGAACTGGATAGAGACTAATGAAAAGGTGGGGGAACCTTTGCTCTCTTTCCCGAAGTAGCTTGGTGCCTGTTTAGATGCAATCTAACATGGCTGCTGCTTTAATTTTATGTGGTACAGTTTAAGACCTGGCTCACCCTTTGCCTTTTCAACTGACTTTGTTTCAAAGGGCTGCTTCGTGTCTGTCCACACACACACACACACACACACACACACACACACTCCCAATTCAGCATTGCCACATACTCGAAAGCCAGTGTCTGAGAACCTGGTGTAGTCCGCGCTACAGAACAGAACGGTTAAAGCGAGCAGGTTATAGATAGCCTCCTTTGCCTCCTTCGTATAATTGTGTGAGAACCATAATATTCTATAACAGCTTGTGCTTTAGACAGAAGAAATTCTGCCTCTTACAGGGTACTCCCTACGTCACATCTCGCCACAGCCTCGAACCAATCCACAGCCTTATTTCTAGGGGGCAGATAAAACATACAGAGATATATTTAATTGGATATTTTAACTACATACAAAGAGGACTGTATAAGAGTGACCAAAAGGCATGTTTACACATCACATACCTGTTACTAAGCTTTGAGCTTCCTGAGTTTCAACATTGTCTGACACATCTAAAAACCTAACTGTATTAATCGCACTGATTTATATTTGTGTTCAGACGGATGACAAAATGTGAGCATACGACAGTTATGGATATTGTAGAGCAAGAAGAAGTAGTTCAGAAGAGCTAATACACCTCATCATCCACAGTGGAGTTTATAAAACAACCTTTTAAAAGGCAGTATGGCTAACAAAACCGAATGAGAGACAATTCAAATATGCTGACTTCAACATGCAGCAACATGCTGCTATAAGTTTGTACACTATACATGGTAGGCTATTTATTGTATTAAAATAAGCTGCAGTGGACAAGGACTGTATGTGGTGACTCATAACCAATCCACTCTCCCACACTCAGGAGATATATAACACAAGATGGCTGCTATGCCATGTTTTAAGCACTTGGCGAATCTGTTGCAGCCTTAACAAAAACAGTGACACAATTTTCTTTACTTTTCAGTCAAATAAAGTTAAATCTGAAATAGTGTCTCATGGGTATTCTTTTCCTATACGCTCATATTATTAAGGTCTGTCTGTCTGTCTCTCTATCTCACACACACACACACACACACACACACACACACACACACACACACACACACACACAAAACAAACTCTTTTTCAATTCAATTGTCACATCATTGCTCCTCAAGCTGTTGTCATGACAGACACCCACCCAGTGCTTTTGAAGTAGTCTGACCTTTGACCTTTGCATGTGCCTAAAGGACCGCTCTATTACTAACCACTAGTTGAGAATGAAAGGTCATGACCTCTAGGGCAAAAGTGTGACTCAGGGGGCTGTTCAGAGTCCATTGAAACTCTGTGGTGCTTGTTTGATTTGACAAGGTAAAGACTGTGCACACATTAAGTGTCTCTAACAAGAGGGTCAGCCCCTAAGGGACGACCTTTTGGTGCCCAGACAGCACTTCTTATTAACTAGCATTGACCTAAGACCCCTGGAATCAACCAAGCGTGACCAGGTTCTCTCATGCTCCCTCACACACGCGCACAGACACACTTGCGCACTACGCTCACCATCTCCACCGCAAACACACCGCATGCAGAGTGGCATTGATTTACTGCTCATCGTATCATTCAAATTCTAGTTTAATAAGACTACCTTCCACCCCCATCACAGAGTTTTGCATTCTAAAGAAAGTATTTTAGAAAATGACTGAAAACACTAAATTAAAAAATGATATACTGTATTGGGGTTATTAATGCTTTATAAATAATAAAATTACATTTCGTACTTGTGTAAAAATGATTAATCTTTATTTAACTCTTTATATTTTTACAAAAAAAACACATTTCTATATCTTATCGTTGACTTTATCTTACATAATTCCCCGTGTATCATATGAAGTAGAACAGATAGATTAATATCTATATTTTTATTACATTTATAAATAAATTAAGGCATATTTTTATCGAGACTCTTTAGTGATCAGAATGGTAGAATTAAGTGTCAAGTATGTTTATAGGGAATCTTTTATATGGAAAAAATATTGCACACAAAATATGGTTTGTAAATTACTCCACAAATAAGATAATACAAATGTATACAGCTTTATATATACATACATATATACATTATGCATGTACATAATTGTTCAAGAAATATGCTTCACTAACAGCATAATAATTTTCACTCAAATAAATAAACTGGTTCATTTCATAGTTTTAGAGATTCGTCACTCACTTTACATCACTTACTAAATAAACTGTTGAAATAATTTGGCCCATCAAATGACACGGTTATAAACTTTGGTATGGAAATCTTTTTTTGTGCCTCAAATTGTCATTCATTAAATAAAAACCTTACATAAAATTGTATTAAATTCTACAAAACATGAAGCCATCGTTTTAAAAATGATAAATTCAATATACACTATAATGCATAGTTGTGGTGTCACCTGAAAATGTCATATATTAGAATGTGAACACATCATTTACATTTTCTCCTCCTTTAAGTATTTTTATAATTATTCATAAACTCAAAATATTTACAGATTATAAAACTATTCATACAATTACTTATTGTGTGATTTTCTTTTTGCTCAACATGTTATCCTTTACTTATTAGTGTACATCAGTACAAAACATAACCTTTAGTCACAAAACCTCCAATTATTTACTCCCCAATATTCCTTAATGTACAGCATTAACATATTTATTTTCCTAATAAAAAAAAATTATGAACATGTACACCACAAAATAGCTGAGTACAAAATATCGGATCAGAAAAAAAAAACATGCAATAAGTATAAATATGAAGACTTTAAAAATGCTTCAGGCAAATTACTGTTCTTTTCCTAAATTTTACACTGCAATGACATTCAATGTAATTCCAGGATAATCATGCTAATAAAACAAACAGTCTTACTTTATTCAAGTCTTAGATGCACAAACTTTGTTAAGGTCTGCTATGAGATCTACATTCTACTGTATATTGATAAGAAGGACACTGGTCACCTTTTGGATTTATGACATCTGCTAAAATAAGAGCTCAACAAAATGCAAGCAGAGATATTAACATAACCAAAATATTAAAGCAGTTTGCCGGTTCCTGCGAGAGCACTCCTGCTGTGTCCACCTGCATGAAACTCCCTTACTAAAGCTGGAATGCCACTTCTAAACTCATGTGTAGCCAAAAAATTAGGAATGAAGAAAGGATTTTTTTTAATGGTGAGTTTTTGAAGCATACATTTTAATCCTTTACAGAAAAATCAATTGAAAAAAGTAATGAAAAACGATTCCGCACTATAAAACATAATAAAAATAAAGGAGAATCAGAATTTTACTAAACACAACATGCCTCAGTTTGGATGAAAGATTGCAGCCTGTAGTACTGATACAGTACTTAAAGACTGGGTCACTTTTCTGAAATTTTTCTGGAAATTTCCTTTGCTCCACATTTAAATGTCAAACCCAGAGGTTCCAAGCAGCACTTAACGTAAAGAATCACATTCTTCAATAAGGTCACGTTCTCTTATAAATCCTCTTAAGTCTACTGAAGGCTTTTGTATGGAGGCTGAGATTTGTCTTGCATTCATGTTAGCAGCCCCTTAACTGGACAAAGAGTCACTTAGACAAGTCCTACACACTCGATCTCTCTGCAGACGTCCTCACTCCCTCGTCCTGCACTAACAGCCCTTCCAAGAGCCTCAATATCGTCACCCTTTATGCATATATATATTGATGTAAGTTATACTGAACATACTAATGTTTGCTTAAATAAGAAAAAGGATTTATTGATCTTATCCGTCAATGGATAACATGTTAAATTGTTATTGATATTAAATGGCCACAATTGGTTAAAAAAAAGAGAGAAAAGCTAACAATCTGCGAAATTAATAAGCAAATAAATATGCATTTCTATAATTGACATTATTATATAAATGGTAACAAAACAATACATTTTACTGCCATACATAAAAATAATCAATAAAAAGGACAGTCATTATACCCTTTACGGGATATTTTTTCCTTTAAATCATTATATAATCATTCACATTGCTGGTCTGATCAACTGTTCTGAATTCTAACCACTACTAAAACTTTCTCAAAGTAATTTAAAGAGATTTACAAATATTCAGATGATATTGCTCATACCAGGGAAACTACCAGGAAAAAGTTTTGACACTCCTGGTCAGAGATGGGTCTTCCTCATTTTTAATGAAGCTCATCAGCACTTTGAAAGAAGACATGTCAAATTACTGGGTGAAGAAGAAAAGTTATTTTATTATTTTCAGTTCTTCACATTATTCTTCATGAAGCTTTGCCTACTCTTGGCATCTTCTCAACCTTGTTCATAACTACTTTTTTAAGTGAAAACTATTTATCAAACACAGTAAATATATTAATAAAATACACTACCAGACAAAAGTTTGTACACCCCTACTCATTCATAGGTTTTTATGTATTGTGACTATTTTCTACACTGTAGAACAATACTGAAGATATCAAAACTATGAAACAACATATGGAGCACAGATGGAATTATGTGGTAAACAAAAAAGTGTAAAAAAAAAATTATGTTTCATATTTTAAATTCTTCAAAGTAGCCGCCGTTTAACTTGGTGACGCTTTACACACTATTGGTATTATCTTAACCAGCTTCATGAGGGAGTCACCTGGATTGCTTTTTAAGTAACAGGGGCCTCGTCAAAAGTTAATTAGTGCAATTTCTTGCCTTCTTAATGTGTTTGAGAGCAAACGGTAAATAATAATACAGTAAATATCCCTATTCCACAACTGTAGTAATCCATATTATGTCAAGAACTGCTCAAGTAAGTAAAGAGAAACGATATCCATCATTACTTTAAGACATGAAGTGTCTTTTAATTCATAAAAATAAAGGAAAACCATTGAATTAGAAGGTGTGTCCAAACCTTTGACTGGTACTGAACATTCATGGGCATTAATTTTTAATATTTATAATTGTCTCACACTCTAAAAAGTTCTGGGGTCTTTGGCAACCCAGTGTCATGTAAATATTTTACAGAACACATGCTGTGTTATTTTAACTCAGATGACTGGGTTATGCAATTTAATCATTTTTCTTATTACAACAACTCATGTGGGGGTTCTATTTTACAGTGCTGGGCTGATTGAACTATTCTGTTTATTTCTTCTCATCTTTGTTAATAGGTTTATAATAATAATAATAATAATAATAATAATAATAATAATAATAATAATGTAGAAGCTGCACCAGGTTAGTCTCAGACTGATGAAAAATACAGCATAAATATAACAAGACATTTGTAGGTATGACTTAGCAACGATTCCTGATATAACCAAGTTTATTTTTAAATAGTAATTAAAATCATCATATTCTGAAAAACAATTCCCCCATGTTTCCTCAGGGGCTCTGGACGAAGTCTGTCTTCATATTCCACGTCAGTCAAACGGCCTCACCCTGTGAAAGTAGCCGATCTTTGCCACGTTTAATGAGAAGTTCAGCTTATCCCAGCAAAAATACTCAACAGGCTCAACTTAGCGACAAAAAATAAACGAACAGAACGTAGAAATACATTTCAACCAAAAACCTTTACAAAATGGCAATATATATTCAATCTAGTGTGCCCAAACTTTTGCCTGGTAGTGTCTTTCAGTGTAACAACTTGGCACCTGCTGAGATAATGGCAAATTAATCCCAGCTGGGATTTTTAAACTAATATACTTTCATAAAAACCATTACAGCTGGGTTGCTTGTAGTACTTCAGAAACAGTGAAACTGACATGAACATATAAAGACCACTGCTATCTACAATATGTATTATAGTCTGCTGCACTGAGCTCACTTTAATTCCATTCCATCCTTAAAAGTTTGGATATGACTTAAACAACTTCTTCCCAACAATTTTAAAGAGGATTCTACTCATACAATGATATTTACCAGGCTTAGCATGTTAACCCCCTAATCCAACCATTTACTATTTAGTTATTTACACTCTGGGGCAAAAATGGGGCAAGATTTATTATTATTATTATTATTTTTATTATTAAGAAAGGAATTGTAGTTAGGACCCATTTCATGTTGATACACTGAACACTGCTGTACCTGTACATCAACTGTAGCAGGTCATTAACAATGAATGGAACAACAGTGACACATCCACATGTAATAGCTATCTGCAAATTTACCATAAAGACTTCATTATTTAAAATAAATTAAGTATTATTCCATATTAAACTATCTTGCATGTTGCTTCTTTACTTGTTTCTTAATTTGTAATTATTCATTTCTAAATTAAAAATTTTCAATTTCATGCACTATTTCGCTTGACCCACTCTGAGGCAACAACAAAAAAAAATGGGCCAAGCAAAAAGGCATTTAGTATTTAATTATTTCATGCATTTCAAATCATGCAGCAGTGGTTCATCTGACAGAACTTACCAACATAGATGGACAAATATTTTGTCCAACTCTGGTACACACATTAAATATAATGAGAGTTAACTGAAGCATTGAACGCTTTATCATCAGCCACATTTATGCGCCCATATCACCCAGACCAAGCACATAAAGTACATCATGCCCGACCCCATTTCCTTTTTTTCTAAAAAGTGGGGAAATTGGGGTACTCTTTCACCCTCTCTCTCTCTCTCTCTCTCCTCCTCTCTCTCTTTTCTTCGGTCTAGACTGAGGGGGTTATGGGTGAACTCTGGACACTAATGTGTGCCAAACCCATGACAAAAGAGCCCTTTATGCACAGCGTATGCAGATAGATCTGCTTCTTTTGTGCATAGACAGGGAGCCTAAGCCTGGATAGAGATAGGAGGAGGGAGAGAGGAGGAAAAATGGTAGAAAAGAGGAATACAAGCAGATTGGCATGTAAAAGACATCTGAGATTAAGAAATTGGGATATGGAAAGGTTTACATATTGTCGGTTCCAATTGTTCCAATAGCTTAAAATGTTCTAAATATTTTTGATCAACAGTAACAGCAAGATTAATAGCTTCAAGAACACTCAGCATTATACACTGTAATATATATATATATATCAAGAAACTTGTATAACTTTTTTTTTTTTCTTTGCCCCGGTTATCCTTTTGTAACCAAACATGAATACTTACATATTGAGTATACACAAACGTATGCACACTCACACCTAATTAGACACAAAGAGCTTTGGTGATGGTGCTGATTGTGAATGACTGTCTGAGTCTCTGCATGTTCTGTGCCAGTGAGAGAGAAAGGAGTTGGCACAGGCCTCTCTCCACCATCTCATGCGCAGCTGGCATTGCCCTGACAAAAACAACCCAAGGCCTTGGTGTCATGCATTTGCTTCCATAATTGATGTGCCTGCCTGTCTATGGCGTACATGCACATTTGGAAAAGGAAAAGCGCAGAATATCTTGACAGTCATTTCACAAGGAGTCAGAAGGATCATTTTGAGAGACAAAAAGAAAGGCAAGGGAAAAAAAAAAAAAACCCCGAAGTCAGATACACTTTCCCAGGTTGTCTAGGTTGACCTCTGGAACTTTTTGGCTGGATTCAATGGAAATAGCACTGACTTCCACCCACTAAATCCTTCTGGCGATTCAAATGAGTCTGTGCTGCTGACAAAAGCACACAGGCAGGGGCCGTCCTCACATAAACTCACAGAGGCATCATTTACTCTCGCGTCCTCAACTTAAACAATGATGAAAAAAAGCCCTATATTTATGCATCTGTAAGTAAAAAAATGTAATGCATAAATCACAGCAGAAATGGAAAATGTGTATACTGGTGTGTTATTTGTTGTAATCACTAATTATATGTTAATCTAACTGTAAGATGTAAAACATTTATTCTGATTGGTTGCATACATCTTACTATACCTGTGTATTGCACAACACAGTGACATTTTATTTGATATTTGGCTCAAATTAGATTCATCTAGTAAAGCGGTTGCATTACTTTTGCAAAATACCTTAATGTCGCAAAATGTAATGCTGAACACTTAAAACGTTGCTTTACAATGCCATTAGATGTGTAAAAGAAATCGACTGCACAGAATAATGGATCATTTCAGGGTGTCTTGCAGGCAGTTTGTCAGAGTGCAAAATGTTCCAGAATGCCTTGCGAAAGCCCAGCTGTACAAGTTAACTCTTGAGAGGCAAAATAGCATGAGTGTCTCGGAGAGTTCGAGCTCCACAGAAAAACATGGAGTGCAGACATTTCTGGTGCTGTCTTGTCACCAGTCTCTGCGCTCCCCCTCACTTGAACTGGAATGGACTCTTCCACATTCCATATTTGGTCATAGTTCAAGTTCAGGTTTATTGCTCACGCTGACTGATTAACACGTTCATGTATTCCTAGTTTCTGTGTATGAACACAGCAGTTTCAATCATGTTCTTTGCCATATCTTGTTCATTACAGTCACGGTGTGAGCCTTATGTTTTCTTCATATTTGCAGGATTAAGTTCTTGCACAAAATGGACCACTTAAATTGTTGCACAAACTATTGCCACTTATGCGATATTACTGTACATATAAACAACTGTACATGTGTTCATACTGCTGCTGCACACACTGTCACTTTATTGTACATATAAACATAAGCACATATGGGTTAAAGTGCCATTCCACCATTGGATGTATTCTTTGGCATAAAATACAATATATTTTGACAACATACTGTATATAAATGGTATCACTAGATAGAGAAATCTTTTAGCTTCAAAATGATATATCAAACATAATTTTTTGACAACGACAAGTATATTAATTTTGCGACCAAAGTCACCTACCCTTTTAATTTCCGCGCGTGATGTCATCGGCAGGTTCCCCTTCTTGTGTACCACGTGACGTGTGACGTGGCACATATTATCAGCAATGGCGGATAGAACGCGATAAAAATAATACCAATAAATCTAGCTAATACCAATAAATCTAGCTAACTGAAAGATTAACTCAAAATTTTTCGCAAATTTTTTGGCCCCCATATACCAGGAGAAATGACTCTCTCACTTTGGGGGTTTCCTGGTCTAAAAATAGACCGACACGTGGTACACAAGAAGGGGAACCTGCCGATGACATCATGTTTCACTACCGCGCGGAAATTAAAAGGGTAGGTGACTTTGGTCGCAAAATTAATATACTTGTCGTTGTCAAAAAATTATGTTTGATATATCATTTTGAAGCTAAAAGATTTCTCTGGCTAGTCATGTTGTCATAAAATATATTGTATTTTATGCCAAAGAATACATCCAATGGTGGAATGGCACTTTAACTACTGCTAACTGTACATACAACCTTACATACTCTAAATATGCATTTAAATATTTACAAACATATTTGTATACCGTCACTGTCCATCATTGTATATACTGTAACATATAGCATCAAGATGCTGCAGTACTTACTTCTGGCACTTATCTCTGTATAATACTGTATTTTGCACTTCTGATTAGATGCTAACTGATTTTCATTGGCTTTGTACCTCTACTCTGCACAAGGACAATAAAGTTGAATCTAATCTAATTTTGTCTCCTCACTTACTTCTTTTTTTTAATATTACTATTTTTTGTAACCGTTTTTGACCATGTGTATTTGACTTGCCATTAAATTTTGGTAATTAAAATTTTGTGGGTTTTTCATTTGTATGGATTTCATATGTACTAATATGTATTAATAAAAAGAAGCATTATGATCTATGATCTACACTATCCACTGGGTAGAACCCCATCTTTGCCCTCAGACCAACCTCAATTCTTCATGGTCATGGACTCCACAAGGTGTCAGAAACACTCGTTTTGAGATTCTGAAGTATAATAAACTTGCTATCATGGAATCCGTTGTAGACAACGTCGTGCTTTGTGACATGGTGCATTATCATGCTGAAATATCCATTATATGATGGGTACCAAGAAAACATTCCCCACACCATTGCACCACCACCACCAGCCTGATCTGTTGAGACAAGGCAGGTCAAGTCCAGGGATTCATGCTCTTGATGCCAAATGCTGAACCTACTTCTGCATGTTGCAACAAAAATCGAGATTCATCAGACCAGGTGACAATTTTCAGAATCTTGCCTGATAGGAGTAGAACCTGATGCGGTCTTGCTGTTGTACTCCACCTGCCCCACGGTTTGATACACTGTGCATCCTGGGATGATTATAAAGCATGATTATTTGAATTACTGAAGCATTTCTGTCAGCTCGAACCAGTGTGGTCATTCTCCTCTAACCTCTCTCATCCATAAGGCATTTCCGCCCACAGAAAAGCCACTCACTGGATTTTTTTTTTATGTTTGTGCAATTATCTATAATCTCTGGAGACTGCTGTGTGAAAATCCCAGATTAGCAGTTTCTGAAGTTTTCCCCCATGATGTTTGATATGAACATTAACGGAAGCTTGACCTGTACCTGCATGATTTTATGCACTGCACTGCTGCTACATGTTGGCTTATTGGAAAATTAAGGTGTGCTGGTGTTCCTAATAAAGTAACAGGTGTATCTGTCCATCTAGCTATCTAATTTATTTGTGTATTTATTTATTATGGGGTGACGCTTTCATGAGGTGTGGCAGATAAGCCTAACCTTTGGACATCCTGAAGACAAGCACCTCATTTTTCCTGAGCAAAATTTTCTAATTACTTCGACTAATTATCTAATTTAAAGGAATTTAATTAAAGTTTAAAAAATTGCTATGTTATCCAGTGTCCTTTAAACAAGCTAATATAAAGTTAAGGTATGGGAGCTATATGTTTAAGTGGTTTTGACCCTAACCCACCTGCTGCATACTGTATTCCTAACCTCTTACATTTGCACTCACTCTTTCTCCCTTGATCTCAAATCTGGTGCAACCACCAACACATGCATGCAATGACACTATTCACTTACACATCTAGTAGACACCTGTACTAGTAAGGCTGTATTTCACCAGAATGGAATTGAAAAAGACAAAAGGTAAATACGCAGAAAGACAGGGATAAGGTGAGAGACAGGAACGCAAACTTTAATAACACTACCTCACAAACCTAGCTAAAAGAGCCAATGACAAAAAAAAACAAAACTAAATTTAGTTACACAGTGAGTTGTGATATGAGAAATACCAAATGTTATATATAGAGAAAGCTTATATATTATAAACTGATTTGAATGAAAAAAAGTATTTATTCTGCAATTCGGTGTTATTTGCACTGTGTTCATTGGCTGCCAGAGAGAAGGCACTGGTGCCACCTCATGGCCTAACTTATCCACTGGAGATGCCTTTGGTCATACATTTCCACAGTTAAAACTCAAATTTTATCCTTTAAAAATATCATTAATACAGACAAATACAGCTCTCAAACTGACCTGAACGAACAGGATAGTGCATCAACAATAAAACCTTCCACCAAATTGGGTCAACTGGTAATGTTTGCACATTTGTGTTCCTGGCACAGACTATGGTTCCTCCGTGATCCTGACAAGGATAAAGCAGTTACTGAAAAAACGAAACGTAAAAAGCTGTTCAAATCAGGATGATTATTATTAATTATCAGAGTACACATCTAGTATATTTCCATAAAAATATGTACAGTTAAACACAACATTCTTTCTCAATTTGTTTATTTATCAGTAGTACATTATCAAATCACTGTGCCATCATGATTTAGTCCTTATTCTTGGTCAGGGGCTTTGAACTATTTCTGATTGCAATTTGTTGTGTAACACAGTCATATTTAGTGACATTATAACTTATAACACTTAAATGCACTGGAGATGAAAAATACTAACTTATTTGTACAATTTGCTAAAAAGCTTTCATACATTTTAGGTTATTATAGGCTATATACCATGCCTTCCTTTTGTGATTTTTGACAATTCTTAAAGGCAAACGTATTTTCAGTGTTAAAAAACTGTTATGTGCATTATTTACTCAATCACTGCAAAATAAATTGAGCTGGACTGATATAAGTTGCACAGATTCTGAGACTGATTGTTCAGACTGAAGCTGTGTTGCATATCTGACCTGTATCCGATTTCCCATTTTACATTTATACAAACACTCATCCAGAACATAGTCCAAAATCTGCAAACAAAATTGCAGCACCACGTATGAATGTGGCCCAAATCAGAATGAAAAATCATTTGATCCACTGTAATATTTCCTGTGCGCACTGTAGTGAAAAAAGACCATGATCTGGGTCACAAATGAGGGACATCAGTTTTGGGCTATTTTTGCCTGCAGCATGAACATAGCCTTAATGTACCTCCTGTATATTTGACACATGCTTTAAACGTACGTGTACTTGACTCGAAAACTATTTTGGCATAATAATACAGTTTTGCACTTAGAAATCTTAATTCTGGACAATTTCCTGTAACTGAAATGCAATGCCCATTAAATATGACATGGCAAAGAAAAAGCATGTTCGCAAAAGCATGAAAATGATTCTTAAGCATAACTGCTTTAATCCAAGAACTTTGTATTGCGCTGGCAGCCAGGAACTTTTACTCCTTCACTGATAACACTGGGACCAGCTGCACAGTATGCCATTAAAGAAGTGAGAGCCATGCCAGGCAGGCAGTGATGCAGACTTGCCCGTATCCATGGCAGCCGACAGGTGCTGTCTGGGTCACAGGATAAATAAATGCAGGCCTCTTTGGCCAGCAGGGAATTTAATAAATACATATGCTATGACACAGATAAACCCTTTAACACACACACACACATTAACCAATAATAAACCTATTGTGACTTCAGTGACACTCGCAGATGCTTTATGTACACACTCAGGTCACTGCTGTAGGCCAAACAATTCAAGACCAGTCTTTGTTTGGCAGGTCATTCACAATATGGCTTTACTGTGTATGGTCATCTATCATATATAAATATATGTAAACTAAATGTACATTCCTGTCTGGATTGATTTATTTTCACACCAAAAGCTCTTCCAAAGAGTCACACAAAGCAGATATATTTCCATTTTTATCAATGGTAATATTATATGAAAATTGCATAATATAAAAACTGTATATTAAAAATATGTAAAAATGATACTGTTCAATATAAATTGTATAATTACAAAAGTCATTTTGTACACTCAGCATTTAAAAAGAGCTGATTTGCCCGGATACGGGAGCTGCGTTGCCAATCCACACAACTTCTTTTGACAACCGTTCTCTGTGCTACATTACCACCTGAGCCGTTGGTTACTAAAGTGCCAGAAATATGCTGCACTACGGTCTCATGCCATATTTATCTCAATCATTGCCTCAAATATAATACACAGAATTGTAGTAAATCAATTACAATCAATAATAATAATATAATAATAATAATTTCCACAAAAGCAGCTCTGATTTTATTCCATCGTCTCTTTTTCGTAGACTGTAGTGGAGTTTCTTCTGGCCTATACAAAATGAACCAGCAAATGTTTTTGACATTAGCTATTACCTTAGAAATTGAAGCCAAACCTTTGGCAAGCTGAGATGGCTTGAAGATTCAGGATTGAAACTGCCACTAATAGCATGGAGTTATGTGAAAACTATAAGCCTAACATTTTCTGATCATTTTAATAAAAGAAAACTTTATAGTGATCAAAATGCCATACAAAGCAGTAAGAGCATTAATATGCTAAATAAGGAACAACATGGTTGTCCCCCCCCACATCGTTTTTATTTTGCGGGGTCTTAAGGTCATTAGATGCATTATGTTGTGCAGGTACAGCACCCTAATACAAGCTTATTTTACTTCATGGACTTACTACACCTTTGCAGACCTACATTCTAATGCTTTACATGACGCAAGTAAACACGACACACAAGTACTTGGGGGAGGGAGGGGGGATCACCTTCCTGCCTAGTCAGTCACTAATCCTCTTTCTGACCAAATCCTAGGGCAAGAATTACAGTAGTGTCTTTCTCAAACAATCAGAACCTTGGTTTGTAGCTGCACCCGTTCCAAGGTTTCATAACGGCTGGAAGAAGGCTCTCTTCCTATTTGTCTCCTATCATTTCATGATCAAAGGATGCAATTATTATATTATAACTATGGTGTCATTCTCTTGCCTGTTTAATCAGGAAAATATTTGATCTAGAAATATGATTTACCCTTCAAGCACATTACCTGCACATTGCAAATACATCTGACTAACCAGCTTGGCTACTGTTAAACAAATCCCTGAGAAACTGACGATGAAGAGACTGCAATTAGCAATGAAAAAAAATACAAGAATGCAAATGGAGAGTCTGATACTGAAATCCCAGTAGACCTTGATCATTTTGTAGTTTCGAGATCATATGATATAAAATGGCATACTGCAATGCACAGTGGAAAGAACAGCTACAGGTTCTTACGCAGGTGCTAGAACAGACTGCAATGTGACGGCCTCCAGAAGCACTTAGTCATACAGCTTACAGCAATCTGGCAACTATTTTCATATGACGCCACCTAAAGTTTCTTATGGCCATGTACATAACCCTAACTATAATATTCCCATTTCAACATACCAAAGGACCTGTGCTTGGAATTGTCCTATCAGCTACACACTGTTTTACTATCTATTAACTGATTGAGAGAATTTACACTAAAAGATGATAAAAACGTCTACTGATTTACTGTAATATTCAGTGTGCACTGTAAACCAAGCCAAACACCCACCGGTGGTTTCCCAGTGGTCATGACCCTCATGTGTCAAGCCACAAGACGCATGAGCCATTTTATGATGAATTAAAATGCAAAACTACAAGTCTAACCCACAGACAACGTGTTATTTTGTAACCAAAATCTCTAATCCCTAAAGCTAATTTACGACAGCTATATCCCTAATTTGCAGGTTTCCAGCCCTGGTCCTAGAGTACATTTTAGTGTTTTTCTAATACACTAATAAACCAACTTCAACTCAAGGGCTGTGTCTGAAATCACTCAATCATTCACTATTCCCTACCCACTATCGAGGGAATTCTATATAGAGGACTATATAGCGAGCTCATTGGTATAATGGAAAAAACAAAAAGCTTTCGGACACTACTCTGCCGCGCCGTTATTTATGTCATTACTGTCGCGGAATTAAAATGTGCCAGATCAGTCGGCTGGTGGGTTTTCAAAATAATAAATACATGCATGTATTTTTGTGACAATATTATACTGAGCGTATTTCCCATGTTAATAAATACAAAGGACTTTGTGTCTGCTGCACCTTTCAGTGCTTTTAAATCAAAGCTGAATACTTTCTTCTTTGCTGCTGCCTTTTATTAAATCAAATTTGAGGCTTTTGATGAATTCCTCGCTCTGCACTGTAACTTTTATTCTTGTATTTTATCTGTCTTATTCTATTTTAGCTTTTTTCTATTCTCTTACTATTTTTAATTGTACTTGAATGTCTGTTTGTGTTTCTTCCTCCATCCATTCACCCCAACACACTTTTTTTTTTTTCCAGCGCGACCGCAATGCATGCATACACAATGCATACTGCTTGGTTAGTGACCATCAGTTGTACACTACTTTTCAAGGTGCATTGTGGGATACTATGAGACCACTATATACAGTAGGGTGTAATAATTCTCACTATACATTCGGACAGCACTACAAAATGGCGAACTCACTATATCGTCCACTATATAGTGAGTAGTGAGTGATTTCAGACACAGGGAAGAAGAGTTGTTATGTACTGTAGCTGTTAGCTAGTGACATACTAATGGGTAACCAATAGGTAGCTCTTGTGGTGATTTTATGCATATGTAACCACACACACACATACCTTGATGTAATCACACATACAGTAATTTGTTTTATGTTGATTGTATTTTGAGTTCAAGCCAATCATGTTGGTTTTCATTAAAGAGTAAATGAAGTTGATTATACTTAAAAAGAAATTACAAATAGATTGGTTAAAGCATTATATTTTTTATTGAACTTTGAATCACGTACTAAATCAGAATAAAGTCTTGTTTAAATGATGATTATTTTTTTAGTTAGCTCAGTGTGGCCTTGGAAATACTGGTAGAGCAAGACCTGAATGTATCTTTTTTTTTTTAATGACATCAGTGCCACGCTGGAAATATTGGTGGAGACAAACTTGAAACTGAAAGAGTTTATATGGCCCAATAGAAAATATTGGTGGAGATGAGGTCTTGTATGGCGAGATGTGTGAAACAATCAGAATTCATGATACTTGGTAAACTGTATCAAACTTTATGTTAGAACACTATAAAAATGAATGTAATGTAATTCTGGAGTCAGATCACTCTGCAGGCTGACTCGGCTTTTGTTGATTGATTGAATAAAAGTCCAAACTTTTCTTCAAACTCTTTGACTTCGGATTATTCTTGCTTGGGAGAGTTTCCACGATGCTCTAAGCATTAGATCACTTATATTTAAGTGTTCTTAGGTTTGAGGGTTGGTTTTCCTTAAAACATCAAAAAACTTGTGCTGTTCCTTCCATTTTGGTGGAACAGAAAAGGAAGTACAGACATCTACAGCTATCTCTCGGAGTAACTTAGTGCTGGTAATATATAAAACCAATTCCTGTTGACCTATTGTTTGGATCAGCTTGTCACTCATCAGCGAAGAGGTCCTTGTGCATATTCGCTTTGTGAACTCATAAAACTGTCCCTATCCGTAAGTATTTGTGAACTACAGAGCATCAGCCCTTCTCCCAACAGAATATTCAAACAAACAGGAAGAAATGGCTGAATCCTAGCGAGATTTATTTTTATTTGCTTGTAGGACATGGCTGAATTCAGGAACTGGCTTTTGCCTGCTGTATCTTTAAAGGACCTGAAGTTTTCTTGGCAGCAAAACGAAGAAATACAAGTTCAGCCAAAATAGACAGTAGAGCAGAGGAGAGAAACATGCCAAAATGCAGGGGCAACTCAGTCCAGGGGCTCATTTTTCCTAAATGATTCACGCTGGAAAGAAAAGCATTCCCCTGTCCTCAGATGAACCCTTCCCTCCCTCCACTAGCTGTTACAAGGAAACCATGGGGGAGGGGAAAGAGAGCCACTTGCCACACCCCCTCTCTCCTGTTTTGCACACACACAGAATATACAGGGGGAAAAAACCTACAGTGCATGGTCTTTGCCAAAATACTGGGGAAAAAAAGGTGCCATACTAACTACCGGTTTCAGAAGCAGACAGAGTAGCAAGCTAATAAACACAACAATTTATCTTTGTCCTTGCAGACCGGTCCTTACTCCCAAAATCAGAAAATAACCTTATGCTTGCTGCGTTGATCCATTTCAATGTTTTTTTTTTTAAATAAAGACAATGTGTTATTTTGGTGAAGGAGATTCCATTAAATTCTATGAATTCATGAGATAGTAAAGATTTTAAACTATATATATATATTCCTGCCGTGTGTGTGTGTGTGTGTGTGTGTGTGTGAGAGAGATTTTTCTTCAGCTTAGTCAACAATTAAGTATACGAAATTGCCACAAGTGTGTCAGTGACAATATATGAGCATTGTTCTTTGGTAAATTATTGTACCAAATATGTCATCATTTAAATAATTTTCCACCGACTATCTAGGATAACTGAGACACAGACTGAGTTGGTTCAACGACAAATCATTTAAATCAGAGACACCTACAGCTAAAATCTTGTGGCAAACCCCCCCACAAATCTTCCAATACCTGAAAAGATAAGAGGATGATTTTCCTAACCCGTTTCAGGTCCGTGCATGTATAATATTACGGGGATAACAGTGAGAGCATGTATTAATAGACTAATGCAGAAGACATCACTTCTTATGAAGTATTTCTGTTCACACATAACAAACATACAGCTTCAACTAATATGATTTTGTTTTGAATCTCAGCTTCACGATTTACCAACTGATCAAAATCAGTTCAATTAAAATCCAAAAAAAAAACCTAACCAACCTACGAATATTTAAGCAGATATTCTTATTACACTGTAAGCATACTCTGTATGTAATGTTTTTATTTATTTATTTATTAGTTTTTTTATGTAATGCGACACTTAAAACAGCAGATAACAACATAAAGGCCTTATGTCGACGACATTCTCTACCACAGCATCGTTCCTTCCTTCCTTTAATTGTCATTACATTAAAATGTTTATCATGTGACAAATCATTTAATTGCACTCGCTAAACAGGTACCACGTGGCGATTTTAATGAACTTGTACTGCTCGAAAGTTAAGGCTGCTTCTCAAAGGGATTTATTCCTGCTTTACTTTTAAATGACAAAGGACACATCAGGATAGCGTAGTATTGTTGTATAGTATTTAGCAGCCTACGATATAGAAGGCCCTCTATATTTACTCCCTCCAATTTTCGTACAAACTTTTGCTTTGTAGATTTTTATATTATGACTTTGACATTATAGAGGCAGGACAAAAACCCTTTTAGATTTCCAGCACAAAATGAAATGTTAGGCGAAAATAAATGTTTGTTAGGAAAGAAAGTATCATCTTACATAAGAGACCACTTTTCAGGGAAGGGGGGGGGGACGGGACATAATGAAAGTTACTGGGTTTTGCTGCAGAAATAAGAAGCGAATGTGACAGTTAAAGTGTCCAGAAGAACTGTGGCTGGTTCTGTAAGATGCTCAGTCAAACCTACTGCACTACCTGAGACTAAAGCAAAGGGTCCTCAGCCAAATCCTGACCCGGTTTCATTTTTGACTGTTTACTCCTTTTTATAACAGTTTTAATGTAGAAACAGTTAATTTCATTATTTTTGAAGGCATATCTTTGCTCTACAGCATTTCTGTGCATGTGCCTAAGACAGTACTGTATACTGTACACACACACACACACACACACACACACTTCATGGATGATAAAATCTGCTCATTCTACTCACCCATTTAAACTAATTATATGGCAAGCAATACTTTTCTGCAGCAGAACAAAACCTGATTGATAATTCTTCTAATGAAGTGGAGATATTTCTAATATTTCTACTTGCAGCTCTAATATTATCCACCTCCTGTTTGCCTGTAGAGAGGGTTACAAAGTTTTAAAAAGGTGCTACACATAAACATGCAACTTCCAGAGCAGAAAGAAGCAAGGTATTAGGACATGACAGTGGCACAAACCTAGACAGCTGGTCAGAGTCAGACTTTCTCCGACATTTTGCGTGTCCTTGGTCAATTCTGTTGCATAAAAAAAAAAAGTTGCGACCTCGTTGCTGAACTACCGACCAGCAAAGCCGGGTGTTTCACACTGCCACTGGTCTTTCTCAGCTCCATAAACCGCAGTGTGGAGGTCACAGCAGATGGGGATAAGCCGTGCTCTAATGCATGAGCCTGCGCGCGCTGCTTTTGTGTGGGAGAGATTAGAGAGTTCAGCGGGTTCTTAACTTAAGTGTGTGCGTGCAAGAGCGACCGTTACAAATTCAAATTCGGCTCGTTTTGTCTTTTTTTTTTTTTTTTGCTAACGGCAAAGCAAACTATACAAACCCGTTTCCGCCTCGGGAAAATAATAGCAACAAAGTCACATGTCATAACATTAAGAACTTATCTCACAGTTATGAGATACTAGGTCATAATAACGAGAACATGTTCCCAAAATTACGATTTAATATCTCGTTGTTGTGAGAGTAAGCCATTATTACGAGCATTTAATCCATGAGATGAGTCATTATGAGATTTCATGACTTCATTTCATTATTACGAGGTTGAAAATCATAAGTGTGAGAAGATTATCTCGTTATGATGAAAAGTTAGAATGATGATGAGATACTTAGGAGATTGAAAATCATAATTATGAGACAGGATCTCATTATGACGCAGAAAGGCATAATTAGAAGATAGGCTCTCATAATTAGGAGAAAATTGTCTCATGATTATGAGATACTAAGTCATTATTATGAGACAACAAGTCATACACTACCGTTCAAAAGTTTGGGGTCACCCAGACAATTTTGTGTTTTCCATGAAAAGTCACACTTTTATTTACCACCGTAAGTTGTAAAATGAATAGAAAATATAGTCAAGACATTTTTCTGGCCATTTTGAGCATTTAATCGACCCCACAAATGCACAATCTGCTCAAAGGAAGGTCAGTTTTATAGCTTCTCTAAAGAGCTCAACTGTTTTCAGCTGTGCTAACATGATTGTACAAGGGTTTTCTAATCATCCATTAGCCTTCTGAGGCAATGAGCAAACACATTGTACCATTAGAACACTGGAGTGATAGTTGCTGGAAATGGGCCTCTATACACCTATGGAGATATTGCACCAAAAACCAGACATTTGCAGCTAGAATAGTCATTTACCACATTAGCAATGTATAGAGTGGATTTCTGATTAGTTTAAAGTGATCTTCATTGAAAAGAACAGTGCTTTTCTTTCAAAAATAAGGACATTTCAAAGTGACCCCAAACTTTTGAACGGTAGTGTAATTAAAAACAAAACAAAATGAAGAACCCTTTATTCGTCACATGCACACTTCAAGCAGAGTGAAATTCATCCTCTGCATTTAACCCATCTGAAGCAGTGAACACACCCACACACTCAGAGCAGTGGGCAGCAACACCAGAGCGCCCAGGGAGCAGTCAGGGGTCAGGTACCTCGCTCAAGGGCGCCTCGGCATCAAGGCCTCCCCACGTCAACCTAACTGCATGTCTTTGGATTGTGGGGGAAACCCACGCAGACATGGGGAGAACATGCAAACTCCACACAGAAAGGTCCTCGCCAGCCGCTGGGTTTGAACCCGGAACCTTCTTGCTGTGAGGCAACCATGCTAACCACTACACCACCAAAAGTCAACAGCTTTCTGCTGATGCATGACCTCAGCATGATTTGAACATGCAACCTTCTGAAACAGGCACACTACCACTGCATTACTAGATCCAAGCTGAGCTGTTGCAGATCAAGCCATCCTTGTACAAGAGTACCTTGTAAGAGATAATTCATTGAGATAGCAAGTGATAATTATGAGACAGGATCTCATTATGATGTAGAAAGTCATAATTACAGGATAAAAGCTCATGATTGTGAGGCAATTATCTCATTATTATGAGATAGTAAATTATTTTTATGAAAACGTACATCATAATTATGAGATACTAAGTCACAAATAAGAAATAACTTGTTATGAGATAGCAAGTGATAATTATGAGACAGGATCTCATTATAATGTAGAAAGTCATAATTAGAAGATAGGATCTTATAATTATGAGAAAATTGTCTCATTATGAGATACTAAGTTACTATTATGAGATAGCAAGTGATAATTACGAGACAGGATCTCATTATGAGCTGGAAAGTCATAATTACAGGATAAGAGCTCATAATTGTGAGACAATTATCTCATTATTATGAGATATTAAGATATTTTTCTGAAAATGTACATCATAATTATGAGATACTAAGTCATAATTAAGAGATAAATCATTATTATGATAGCAAGTGATAATTATGAGATAGGATGTCATAATTAGAAGATAAGATCTCAATTGTCAGAAAGTTGACTCATTATGAGATAAGTTGTTTTTATGAGAATGTAAGTCATAATTATGAAATACTAAGTCATAATTAAGAGATAACTCATTATTATGAGATAGTGAGTGATAATTATGAGACAGGATCTCATTATGACGTAGAAAGTCATAATTAGAAGAATGGATCTCATAATTATGAGAAAATTGTCTCATTATTATGAGATACTAAGTCATTATTATGAGCTAGCAAGTGATAATTATGAGACAGGCTCTCATTATGACATAGAAAGTTATAATTAGAAGATAGGATCTCATAATTATGAGAAAACTGTCTCATGATTATGAGATACTAAGTCATTATTATGAGATAGCAAGTCATAATTAAGAGATAATTCATTGAGATAGCAAGTGATAATTATGAGAAAGGATCTCATTATGACAGAAAGTCATAATTACAGGATAAAAGCTTATAATTGTGAGGCAATTATCTCATTATTATGAGATATTAAGTTATTTTATGAAAAAGTACATAATAGTGATGAGATATGAAGTCAAATTAAGAGATAGCCAGTGATAATTATGAGATAGGACATTATAATTAGAAGATAGGATCTCAATTGTCAGAAAACTGTCTCATTATGAGATATTAAGTTATTTTAATGAGAACGTAAGTCATAATTATGTGATACTAAGTCATAAGAGATAATTCATTATGAGATAGCAAGTGATAATTATTAGAAGGATCTCATTATGCCATACGGTAGAAAGTCATAATTAGAAGACAGGCTCTCATAATTATGAGAAAATTCTCATTATTATGAGATTCTAAGTCATTATTATGAGATAGCAAATGATAATTATGAGACAGGATCTCATTATGAGATGGAAAGTCATAATTACAGGATAAGAGCTCATAATTGTGAGGCAATTATATCATTATTATGAGATAAGTTATTTTTATGAAAAAGTACATAATAGTGATGAGATACGAAGTCAAATTAAGAGATAGCAAGTGATAATTATGAGATAGTACATTATAATTAGAAGATAGGATCTCAATTGTCAGAAAACTGTCTCATTATGAGATATTTATTTTTATGAGAACGTAAGTCATGATTATGTGATACTAAGTCATAATTAAGAGATAATTCATTATGACATAGAAAGTGATAATTATTAGACAGGATCTCATTATGACGTAGAAAGTCATAATTAGAAGACAGGATCTCATATTTATCAGAAAATTGTCTGATTATTATGAGATTCCAAGTCATTATTATGAGATAGCAAATGATAATTACGAGACAGGATCTCATTATGAGATGGAAAGTCATAATTACAGGATAAGAGCTCATAATTGTGAGACAATTATCTCATTATTATGAGATATTAAGTTATTTTTATGAAAACATACATCATAGTTATGAGATACTAAGTCATAATTAAAAGATAAGTCATTATTATGAGATAGCAAGTGATAATTATGAGATAGGATCTCATTATGAGATAGAACATCATAATTAGAAGATAGGATCTCATATTTATCAGAAAATTGTCTTATGATGAGATATTAAGTTATTTTTATGAAAACGTACATCATAATTATGAGATACTAAGTCATAATTAAAAGATAAGTAATTATTATGAGATAGCAAGTGATAATTATGAGCTAGGATCTCATTATGACCTAGAACATCATAATTAGAAGATAGGATCTCATAATTATCAGAAAATTGTCTCATTATGAGATATTGTTATTTTTATGAGAATGTAAGTCATAATTATGAGACAAGTCATTATTACGAGATAGCAAGTGATAATTATGAGACAAGATCTCATTATGTGATAGTTATAATTACGAGCTAAGACCTCATAATTATGAAAAAATTATCAAGATGTTAAGTTATTTTATGAGAATGTAAGTCATCATTATGAGGTAAGTGATTATTATGAGATAGGATTGCAAATCATCGTTATGAGATAGGATCTCATTCTTATGAGATTGAAAATCATAATTATGAGATCTTATGAGAATTTTTATTTTTGACTGTTACTCCATAAACAGTAAATCAGGAAGGTGTGCCAAAAAATTCCAGGCCCTGAAGTTGGCAAGCTTTCTAAAAAAACAACCATGAATACTTTGCCTATTATCTGTTCAATCTAAATTATGTACTTGCATTTGGTAACACCCCTAGTATATATAAACGCAAAAGCATCAAAATTAGTCAGCAACTGTGAAATTGAGACTATTCAAGATCTCTGCATCTGACCCTTTCACACTACATGACTTTAAATGGCTTGAGGGTCACACACTACATGATCATTAATCACAGAAAAGTGCCAGACTTCCAAATACAGTTTTGTCACAAAAAAGCAAGATATGTTTATCATGTGACTTTGTCACAATTTTATACAGAAAAAAGAGAAAAATGAGGAGGAAATTGGTTGGGGAGGATTGTGTGATCTCTGAAGAGAACTGAAGGTCCTGGCAGATCCATAAATATTTGGACATTAACAAAGTTATTTTTATTTTCGCTGTCTAACACAGTATATTGGAGTTGAAATTAAATGATGCAGAAATGCTGGTGTGTGTTATTCCCTCATTATTTCATGTTCAAATAAGCAGATAAAAGGTCTAGAGTTCATTTCAAGTTTGACATCTGCATTTGGACTCTATTACTGTTAACTATCAATTTGAAGTCCAAAGACCTGTTGCTAACAGTGAAGCATCATTGTTAGGCTGCAAATCACAAACCCATAAGAGGGATAGTGAAAAGGTGTGTCCAAATCAAGTATCTAGTAAATTTAAAAAGAAAGAACACACTCAGAGCTCAGAAATACCAAAAAGCCTGGAAGACCACAACTGTGGTGGATGACACAAGAATTCTTTCACTGGTGAAGAAAAACTCTTTTACAACAGTTGGCCAGATCAAGAACACTCTCTAGGAAGTCAGAATAACAAAGTCAGCGCTCAAGAGAAGACTTCACTAGAGGGTTTACCACAAGATGGCAAGACTCAAAAAACAGGTGGAAAGAAAATAGTATAGAGAAGGGAAAGAACAGCTCATGAGCCAAAGCAGATGGAGTGGGCATGTATGGCTGCCAGTGGAACTGGTTTCCTTGTATGTATTAATGATGAAGACTGATGACAAAAGCAGCAGGATGAATTCTGAAGTGTACAGGGCTATATTATCTTCTCAGATTCAGCCAAATGCTCCAAAACTCATGATATGGTGCTTCACAGTGCAGATGGACAATGGCCCAAAAAGTAAACCAATACTTTTTTTAAGGCAAAGAAGCAAAATGTTCTGCAATGGCCAAGTCAACCACCTGACCTGAATCCAGCTGAGCATGCATTTCACTTGCTGAACGCAAAACTGAAGGCAAAATGCCCCAAGACCAAGCAGGAGTGAATGACAGTTGCACAAATAATACATACAGTATACATCTGATACATACATATAAAAAGTGCCATAATTCCTACACTGTTCATCCATAATAACAACTAAAGTACCTGGCACACATTTGCCGAATGGACAATAGTGAACTCCAAAAACAACTTCTATTTGATACGCAATTTTCTAGATGGACAAAGTTTGAGAATCTTCTGGGATTAGATGCACAACAAATTAGAAGAATAATGATGGATAAGACAGACTTCCATCAACTGTTGGGCCAAGTCCTGACAGGAGCACCCTGAGGAGTAAGATACTCCATTAGTGGAACATGATGATGATGATGAATTTGGATGTAAATTCTATTGAATTAAAGTGGAAAGTCTGTATTTTGGTTTCATATTCATTATCATCCCCTGCCCAAACAAAGTTTGACAGGGGATATAGAAATGGGTTCCATCCGTCCGTCCGTTCAGCTGTCCATCCGGTCACGTTTTCATTTCCTCACCATATCTTTAAAACTACTAAAGATATCTTCATGAAACTTTGTATACATATCAAGCAACATGTTGAGTGAACTGGTGCCTTTTGCTATTTTGGATTTTTTTAAAAATATATTTTTCAAATTTTTACATAAAAAATAGATTTTGATTTTGACTTAGCTTCTAAGAGCAATGGTTGTTTCTGGAGCATATATCCAAAACTATTCATGATACTGATTTGAAATTTGGTATCCATGTTAACACGGTGATGTAGATGTGCCTTTTCATACTAAGAAATTTGAGAAATTTTAATTTTTCATGTTTCCATGGAAACAATTTCAGACTTAGTCTCTCAGGTTAGTCTTAGGGGTAAGTTTTGTTTCCGGAGCAGAACTTGAAAACTATGAGTGGTATGGTCTTGAAAGTTGGTATATGTGTTGATTAAGTAACATATATGTGCCTTTTGATAGTAAGAAATGTGAGAAATTTAAATTTTTAGCTCACCTGGACCAAAGGTCCGGTGGGCTTATGCCATGGGCTGCTAAGGTCAGTGTAAAGAGGTAGGGTTGGTTTCCTGCAGCAGAACTTGAAAAATGTGACAAATAATACCTTGAAACTTGATATATAGTTGGTATATAGGGCAAGGGATATAGATGACTCTGTTTTCTTGTTTAATTTCAACTCAAATATACAGTGGTGCTTGAAAGTTTGTGAACCCTTTAGAATTTTCTATATTTCTGCATAAATATGACCTAAAACATCATCAGATTTTCACACAAGTCCTAAAAGTAGATAAAGAGAACCCAGTTAAACAAATGAGACAAAAATATTATACTTAGTCATTTATTTATTGAGGAAAATGATCCAATATTAGATATCTGTGAGTGGCAAAAGTATGTGAACCTCTAGGATTAGCAGTTAATTTGAAGGTGAAATTAGAGTCAGGTGTTTTCAATCAATTGGGTGACAATCAGGTGTGAGTGGGCACCCTGTTTTATTTAAAGAACAGGGATCTATCAAAGTCTGATCTTCACAACACATGTTTGTGGAAGTGTATCATGGCACGAACAAAGGAGATTTCTGAGGACCTCAGAAAAAGCGTTGTTGATGCTCATCAGGCTGGGAAAGGTTACAAAACCATCTCTAAAGAGTTTGGACTCCATAAATCCACAGTCAGACAGATTGTGTACAAATGGAGGAAATTCAAGACCATTGTTACCCTCCCCAGGAGTGGTCGACCAACAAAGATCACTCCAAGAGCAAGGCGTGTAATAGTCAGCGAGGTCACAAAGGACGCCAGGGTAACTTCTAAGCAACTGAAGGCCTCTCTCACATTGGCTAATGTTAATGTTCATGAGTCCACCATCAGGAGAACACTGAACAACAATGGTGTGCATGGCAGGATTGCAAGGAGAAAACCACTGCTCTCCAAAAAGAACTTTGCTTCTCATCTGCAGTTTGCTAAAGATCACGTGGACAAGCCAGAAGGCTATTGGAAAAATGTTTCGTGGACGGATGAGACCAAAATAGAACTTTTTGGTTTAAATGAGAAGCATTATGTTTGGAGAAAGGACAATGCTGCATTCCAGCATAAGAACCTTATCCCATCTGTGAAATATGGTGGTGGTAGTATCATGGTTTGGGCCTGTTTTGCTGCATCTGGGCCAGGACGGCTTCCCATCATTGATGGAACAATGAATTCTGAATTATACCAGCAAATTCTAAAGGAAAATGTCAGGACATCTGTCCATGAACTGAATCTCAAGAGAAGGTGGGTCATGCAGCAAGACAACGACCCTAAGCACACAAGTCATTCTACCAAAGAATGGTTAAAGAAGAATAAAGTTAATGTTTTGGAATGGCCAAGTCAAAGTCCTGACCTTAATCCAATCGGAATGTTGTGGAAGGACCTGAAGCGAGCAGTTCATGAGAGGAAACCCACCAACATCCCAGAGTTGAAGCTGTTCTGTATGGAGGAATGGACTAAAATTCCTCCAAGCCAGTGTGCAGGACTGATCAACAGTTACCGCAAACGTTTAGTTGCAGTTATTGCTGCACAAGGGGGTCACACCAGATACTGAAAGCAAAGGTTCACATACTTTTGCCACTCACAGATATGTAATATTGGATCATTTTCCTCAATAAATAAATGCCCAAATATAATATTTTTGTCCCATTTGTTTAACTGGGTTCTCTTTATCCACTTTTAGGACTTGTGTGAAAATCTGATGATGTTTTAGGTCATATTTATGTAGAAATATAGAAAATTCTAAAGGGTTCACAAACTTTCAAGCACCACTGTACTGTGGTAGACAGCTAAAGCAACAATCATTTTGTGAATGTGCAAATATTTAAGGACCTGACGGTATAGTGCTTTATGCTGTGCACTGGCAGGAATTGTCTTCTTTGTTTTTATTTTTGCTGTTCCTAACAACCATTTCGGTGTGCCCTGCCAAATAATTTGTAATAGAAGCAATATTATTGTGTTTATATTTTTTCCCACGTCTTCCCACACAAACAGATGGATGATCAAAATGGTTTCAAGCATCTGCAGTGCATGATAGCGGATGAATCTGATTTCCTCTCAGACTTTGATTGGCTGTTTCTCAGTACTGTTCTCGCAACTAGTCAGAGATGGTTTTACACTATGTGATTCATCACTGAGTAAATCACACATGAATTGCAGGCTGAGTAAACTGCATCACTGAACCATTTACACTACACAAGTGGTGTCCATGGGAGAGTGCAGCAAGTAGTCAATTAGACTGAAACACTGAAAATTAGTTGGCGACTGGAAAATTGTGGCTAAAATTGTATAGTGTGCACTAGGCTTAACACAACTGCTGATGACGCGTTATGGATGCAGGTTGAAATATATCAGCCCAAATGGAGATCAAATCTAGGGGGTTCTTCACCCAGTGTAATCACCTGACATGACTGTCATTGACAAGTTATATGAATTTACTGCATTAGACTCATCAGACTTAGCCACCAATGTCATTTCATACCATTCTGTGCATTCCTCTTATGACTGTTAGTGGTACCATTTCCCTTGGTTCCACAAAAGTCTGCTCTGACCACTTTGAAAGCATCGACTTTTCCCTGAGAATCCCAGATAACTCACCTTTGACCTAATTTATGTCAAATCTGTATTTTTGAGATTTAAATTTTTGGGATTTATTGTTTAAGGTTCTGATTTTTTTTTTTAAATTTGCAATCTTACTCATAGCAAATTCAAAACAAAGTAGAAAGCAAGTGGGGGCGTGGTGGATAAGGCACCATACTATAAATCCGGTAACCTGGGTTCGATTCCAGCCTGAGGTCATTTCCTGATCCCTCCCCAGCTCTCTCTCCTGCTCGTTTCCTGTCTCTACACTGTCCTATCCAATAATAAAGGTGAAAAAAGCCCAAAAAAAATCTTTAAAAAAAGTAGAAAGCAAGTAAAAATGTAAATATATGAAATACACAACAGAAAAATATTTTAAAATAACATTCAAATATATGAAATTCATCGTTAAATACTTATGCCAGCTTCCAAGCTCAATACAGCAGAAGCTAGAAGATTCCCAAAAATGTTGAAGGTATTGTTTTTGTGAGGATTTTGGATTCCTGTTAAGTTATAATACTGACAGCCAGTAAATGGTGGACCTAAACATTATGAGCCAGACCCTGTTTTTTTAATTAGCCATGTGTTACATTCTAATGTACAACCCCAATTCCATAAGTTTGGGACACTGTAAAACATAAAACAAACAAACAAACAAACAAACAAAAACCCAGAATATGATGATTTGCAAATCTTGGAAACCCCATATTTCTTTGAAGATAGTACAAAGACAACATATCAAATGCTGAAACTGAGAAATTTTATTGTTTTTTGAAAAAATATATTCTCATTTTGAATTTGATGTCAGTAACACATTTCAAAAAAGTTGGGATGGGGCATGTTTACCACTGTGTTGCATCACCTCTATTTTTAACAACACTCTGTAAATGTTTGGGAACTGAGGAGACCAATTGCTGTAGTTTTGAAAGAGAAATGTTGTCCTGTTCTTGTCTGATATACAACTTCAGTTGCTCAACAGTTCAGGGTCTCCTTTGTTGTATTTTGCGCTTCATAATGCGCCAAATGTTTTAAATGGGAGACAGGTCTGGACTGCAGGCAGGCCAGTTTAGCACCTGGACTCTTTTGCTATGGAGCCATGCAGATTTAATATGTGCAGAAAACAGTTTGGCATTGTCTTGCTGAAAGAAGGAAGGCCTTCCCTGAAAAACATTTTGTCTGGATGGCAGCATATTGCTCTGAAATGTGTATATATCATTCAGCATTAATAATTCCTTCCCAGATGTACAAGCTACCCATGTCATATGCACTAATGCACCCTCATACCATCACAGATGCTGGTTTTTGAACTGTGCACTGATAAGCTGGATGGTCCCTCTCCTCTTTAACCTGGAGGACATCAAGTCAAGTCAAGTCAAGTTTATTTGTATAGCGCTTTTAACAATAAACATTGTCGCAAAGCAGCTTTATAGAATTTGAACGACTTAAAACATGAGCTAATTTTGTCCCTAATCTATCCCCAGTGAGCAAGCCTGTGGCGACGGTGGCAAGGAAAAACTCCCTCAGACAACAGGAGGAAGAAACCTCGAGAGGAACCAGACTCAAAAGGGAACCCATCCTCATTTGGGCAACAACAGACAGCATGACTATAACATTAACAGTTTTAACATGAAGACAGTTTCATTGATGTTATAACTCTTCATTGATGGAAACTTGAGTGCAGAACTGTTCATGACAACTGCAGTCCTAAAGTTAGCAAGTCAACTGTAGTCCTCAGCCATAAAAGCATTACTGTAAGAATCCAGAGCATCCTCCAGGTATAACCCTCAACTGTCCTCATGGGGCCGTCCTCCACAGGAGCGATGCGATAAAACTCCAACCAGACACGGCACTAGGATGGATCAAGCAAGTCCGAGGGGCAGAAGAGGCCAGCATCTCAATCCCAGGACCAACATGTAACTCAGAGGGACAGATGGGGGGGAGAGAAAGAGAGAGAAAGAAAACACAGGTTGTTAGGTATGCCCTAAAAATGACAAGTATTAAATCTGTGTGGTAGGCTCGCAGAGACGAGTCTCTTGACATCAGGCATAACACACAACAATGGCATGTTAATATGGTTAAAAAATATCATGACCTGCTCTGGCTGGATGCTTGATTGGGTGATGGGAGCACACTCCTCAGCAATGATGAGATGCAGATGGGACCCTTAGGGCTGGCCAAGACAATTCAGTTACGTTTCACCGGGTCTGGGACATGCGACAGAATGTCTGACGGCCAATTCCCTGCAGGCTACGAGAGCCAGTCGAGGTCTCCACCCTCTCCACCAAAAGATTTTCTGTTGACTCCATGTAACTCAGAGGGACAGATTTTTTTTTGGGGGGGAGGGAAAGAAAAAGCAGGTGGTTAGGTATGCCCAATGTCACCTGAATAAGTAGGAACAGTATACATATTGCACTGAGTACAAGCAGGGACTCCGGCAACTAACTATGACAGCATAACTAAAAGGGGAGAGCCAGAAGGTAACACAGGCATGAGGGAGCCCCGGGACATAAAGCAGCCAGCCACTGCACCGTCAACAAACTCGAGTGAGCAAGTGAGTGGGGACTGACAGCATCCATACATCCCAGTTTACCAAAACACTCTATGTCTGAGGACCCTCTAGATCTACACCTTTACCTCATAAACACCATTAACAAAAGGCTTGACTAAACAAATATGTTTTCAGCCTAGACTTAAATGCTGAGACTGTGTCTGATTCCCGAACATTACTTGGAAGGCTGTCCCATAACTGTGGAGCTTTGTAAGAAAAGGCTCTGCCCCCTGATGTAGCCTTCACTATACAAGGTACCAGCAGATAGCCTGCACCTTTTGATCTAAGTAGGCATGGTGGGTCATAGAGGAGCAGAAGTTCACTTACCTACTGTGGTGCGAGACCATTTAGTGCTTTAAAGGTCTATAGTAGTATTTTATAATCAATACGAAATTTGATTGGGAGCCAATGCAGTGTGGATAAGACAGGCGTGATGTGGTCATATTTTCTAGTTCTAGTAAGGACTCTTGCTGCTGCATTTTAAACTAACTGGAGCTTGTTTATGCACTTATTGGAACATCCAGACAGTAAGGCATTACAATAATCCAACCTGGAGGTAACGAAAGCATGGACTAGTTTTTCTGCATCATGCAATGACATTAAATTTTTTATCTTTGCAACATTTCTGAGATGAAAGAAAGCTATCCGGGTAATGTTATCAATGTGAGTTTTGAATGAAAGACTGGGGTCAATAATCACTCCGAGGTCTTTTACTGCTGCGCGTGAAGAAACAGAAAAGCCATCCAGAGTCACTGTGTAATCAGAAAACTTGCTTCTAGCTGTATGTGGTCCTAGTACAAGTACTTCAGTCTTGTCAGAGTTAAGCAGAAGGAAATTAATAAGCATCCAGTGTCTAATGTCCTTAACACATTCCTCAATTCTATTAAGCTGGTGTCTCTCATCAGGTTTTGCAGAGACATACAACTGTGTGTCATCAGCATAACAGTGGAAACTAATACAATGTTTACGAATAACATCACCCAGAGGTAACATATATAGAGAAAAAAGCAGTGGACCCAAGACAGAACCTTGTGGAACACCAAACTTTACTTCAGTACGTCTAGAAATATCACCATTTATATCAACATACTGATAACGATCAGTTAGATAAGACCTGAGCCAGGAGAGGGCCGTTTCCTTAACTCCCACAACATTTTCTAGTCTATCCAGAAGAATGGAATGATCAATGGTATCAAATGCTGCACTAAGGTCAAGCAACACAAGTAGCGAGACACAGCCCTGATCAGACGCCAACAGTAGGTCGTTTACTACTTTAACCAGTGCTGTCTCTGTGCTATGATGAGGTCTAAATCCTGACTGATACATTTCATGGATGTTATTCCTATGTAAATATGAGCATAACTGTTGTGCCACAGCTTTTTCAAGGATCTTGGAGATAAAGGGGAGGTTTGATATTAGCCAATAATTGGACAGCTGACAGGGATCAAGGTTAGGTTTTTTAATCAGGGGTTTGATAACTGCTAGTTTAAAGGATTTGGGTACATAGCCAATCGTAAGAGAAGAATTTATTATTTTTAGAAGCGGTTAAATTACTTCAGGTATTATCTGTTTGAATAGACGTGTAGGTAAGGGATCTAGTACGCAAGCTGAGGCTTTTGATGCAGAGATTAATGAAAGTAATTCAGTTTCTTTAAGGGGAGTAAAACATTCTAACTGATGATCTGATACAGTTATATAGTTAACTACAAGGTCACTTTCATTGTCTGACCTTAAATTAGTAGTTTGAATTTTTTGTCGGATATTCTCAATTTTGTCATTAAAAAAAATTTATGAAATCGTTGCTACTACATACTGCAGGTGTGCATGTGTCTATAGTGGACTTATTCCTCATTAATTTTACTACAGTAAATAGGAATCTAGGATTATTTTTGTTATCTTCTATTAGGGAGGAGAAATATGTTGATCTCACAGCACTAAGAGCTTTTCTATACTTCAGGAAGCTCTCCTTCCACGCTAATTTGAACACTACCAATTTTGTTTGACGCCATTTACGTTCCAATTTTCGAGTGGTCTGTTTTAAAGTGTGAGTGTCATCATTATACCAGGGTGCTAATTTTTTGTCTCTGACCATTTTCTTTTTTAGAGGAGCTACATTATCTAAGGTATGGCGGAATGTTGACTCTAAGCATTCAGTTGCCTGATCAAGTTCTGCAGGGGCTGACAGTGACCCAATCAAAGTTGATAACTCTGGGAGATCATTTATAAAGCTCTGTGCAGTAGTTGACATGAATGTACGATTAATACAGTAGCGTGGTGAGGTGCATATATTATTACTCAGACATAGTTTGAATGAGATGAGATAATGATCTGAGATAACTTCAGACTGTGGAAGTATGACTATATTGTCTACGTTTAATCTGAATGTTAGTATTAGATCAAGGGTGTGACCACCATTATGGGTCGGTCCTATGACATTCTGATTAATCCCTACTCAATCTAAGATGGACACAAACGCTGTTTTTAAAGGGTCTTCTGGGTTATTGAAGTGAATATTAAAATCTCCGACAACTAATGCTTTGTCTAAGGAAATAACCAGATCTGAGATAAAATCTGCAAATTCAGAAAGAAACTCAGAATAGGGCCCCGGGGGCCTGTAAATAATAAGCAATAGAATTAACTGGGTAGACTTATTTTTCGAGGCTACATACATTATATGAGTATGAAGAACTTCAAATGTATTACATTTATAACCAGGTTTTTGTGTTACACCTAGATAATCGTTATAAATAACTGCAACGCCTCCTCCTCTGCCAGTTAGACGAGGCTGGTGTATATAACTGTATCCAGGAGGACTCGCTTCATTTAATGTTATATATTCATTTGGCTTAATCCATGATTCAGTTAAACAAAGTACATTAAACTCCTGATCAGTAATGAGTTTATTAACCATTAGCGCTTTAGATGTAAGAGATCTAATATTTAATAGCCCCACCTTTAGATCAAAGGTGCTGGCAGCAGCTGTACAGTCAGTATGATCTAATTTTATATTGATTAGGTTACTGGAACAAACTCTTTGAAAATTTCTACCTTTTTGTTGAACTCAGGGAACAGACACAGTCTCCATGTAGTGGACCTTGAGTGATGACTCTGTGCAGCTAGCAGACAGTCAGTTTAGCCTGTTTGTCTGCTCCCTGGCCTTGGCTCTGGATTGTCAGAAATTAACTAGGCCTGTTCTGAGACTATGACCTATGCTGCAGGAAATGAGAGCAGCACCTTCCCGAGTGGGATGGATACCGTCCCGCCCTAACAGGCCAGCAGTGCCCTCAAAATTAGCCCAATTATCTATAAAGCCCACACTGTTTTCAGAGCACCACCTGGACAACCAGCAGTTCAGTGACCATAACCTGCTGTAAGCTACATCGCCACGCCGCATTGGGATGGGGCCAGAGCATACTACAGCATCGGACATCGCCTTCGCTAATTTAAACACCTCTACAAAGTTACTCTTAGTAACCTCAGACTGACGAAGGCGTATATCATTAGCTCCTGCATGGATAACTATCTTTGAGAACCTGTGCTTGCCTAGGACCCTAAGATTACCTGCTATGTCCGGCACCCTGGCTCCCGGTATACACCTGACTAAAGCTGCTGGTGCCCCTAAAGGCTGAGCTAATTTCACATGCTGTATGATAGAGTCCCCTATAACCAGATCTCTTTCAGGTTTCTCAGTGGGTGCATCACTAAGGAGAGCAAACCTGTTCGTCACGTGAAGCGGAGAGGAGTGGTGCTCCTGTGGGCGAGCCTCAGCGGTAGCTTTGGCTCTACGCTTATGCTGCCGAGTCATCACCCATTCGCCCCGCTGTAAGGGTTCTAATGCCGGAGTTGGGGGATTACTAACTCCACCTAGGGCATCCAGACTTTCCCCTGCAGAAACTACACTGTTCTCATGCTCACTAACCTTCTCTAAAGCCTGGACACGCGCTTCTAGCACTGTAATCTTCTCCGTCAGAGAGCTAACTAATCTGCACTTATCACAAATAAAGCTAATAAAGCTATCACTAGTGACGGAGGAAGAATGACTAAACATCCTGCACTCAGCACACTGAACAGGCTGAAGGTGTGCCATGATGAAAAGATTCACGTACCCTTAATCGAAGATCTGTTTATATTAAAGCAGATCCGATGTGGATGGCCTCCGCTTGTGGTCTTTACACAGGAGGAGAGAAAAAGAAAGCTTCCGGTCTCGGCGTTCTTCTGAAAAAAGAAAGAGAGAGAAAGAAAAAAAATGGAAAAAGGAAAGCGAAAGTGAAAAGTACAAAAAGGAAAGCGACAGTACAAGGACGTGGCGTCCATGATTTCTAAAAAGAATTTCTACTTTTGATTCGTCAGACCTCGGGACAATTTTCCACTTCACCTCAGTCCATCATAAAAGAGCTCGGGCCCCGAGAAGGTCGCGGTGTTTCTGGATATTGTTTATATTTGGTTTTAACTTGCATTTGTGGATGCAGTAATGAACTGTTTTCACAGATGATGGTTTTCTGAAGTGTTCCTGAACCCATACAGTGATTTCCACTACAGACACGTGTCTGCTTTTAATGCAGTGTTGCCTGAGGGCCTGAAGATCACATGCATCCAATGTCAGTTTTCAGCCTTGTCTCTTGGATACAGAGATTTCTCCAGATTCTCTGAATCATCTAATGATATTATGTACCATAGATGCTGTGATCCCAAGATTATTTGCAATTTTACATTGAGGAACGTTATTCTTAAATTGTTGTACTGTTTGCCCACACAGTCTTTCACAGAGCAGTGAACCCATCCCCATCTTTACTTCTGAGAGACTCAGCCTTTCTGGAATGTTCTTTTTATACCCAATCATGTTACTGACCTGTGGCCAATTAACCGAATTAGTCTTTTTTTTTAGCATTACACAACTTTTCCAGTCTTTTGTTGCCCTTTTCCCAACTTTTCTGAAATGTGTTGCTGACATCAAATTCAAAATGAGCATACATTTTTCAAAAACCAATAAAATTTCTCAGTTTCAGCATTTGATATGTTGTCTTTGTACTATTTTAATGAAATATAGGATTTCCAAGATTTGCAAATCATCAGATTCTGTTTTTTATTTACATTTTATACAGTGTCCCAAATTTATGGAATTGGGATTGTATAGCTTTTGTTCTGTTATATATTGCTAAAAGTCTGAATGGATCCCCCAAACACTGATTATTAAGTTCCAATTATTGTAGTTTTATAATGTTGAATCGTTTTAATCAATTGAAAATGGAAATCTGAGGCACATATTCAGGAAATGATTATTTTTGCTGTCGATTGAAAGTGTCTTATTGAGGCATCATTGCAAAAATGCATCTAATTTGAAAGTTTATGCATCATTACACACCTATTTTTACAGGAATTTGTCCCAGACCTGTTTTGAGGGTTTCTTGGTCTATATGTTACTGTTTCTTTGGGTGTGTTCACTACCAAATTCTCTTGGAACACACATTTTTATAGTGAGATCACTTTAGTTAAACATAATTATAGTATCCGACCAGGTGGGTGGAACCCAGAAGCACGGCAGGCCAGAACTGAGTTCTCAACAAACTCTTTATTTTTTAGCTTTTCAGCCTTTCTCCAATTTCCAGCCACGCACGCACACACACACACGTGTTCTGGACTGGGAGAGCTCCCTTTCTCTGCTCTCCTCTCCTTTTAAAGGGCGCAGTCACTGGGGAAGACACACAAACACAGGTTAATTCCCATCAGGTGCAATGATTCCACCACTTACCTTCCCTGACTCCGCCCTCCATTCACAGACCGATGCTTGGCCACGCCCCTGCTGCCACATACGCCCACCGCCTGACTCAGACCGGGTGATCCGTGCGTTGGCATCCTTCATGCGGTGGAGTAACTGCAGGGGCGCATGGTCCGAACAGAGGGTGAAAGGGCGCCCCAGCAGGTAGTAGCGGAGGGCGAGGACCACCCATTTGATGGCGAGGCACTCCTTTTTGATCGTGCTGTACCTGCCCTCGCAGACCGACAGCTTCCGGCTGATGTACAGCACTGGGTGGTCCTCCCCCCCCCCACCTCCTGGGACAGAACAGCCCCCAGCCCTCTGTCTGACGCGTCCGCCTGCAAAATAAAGGGGAGAGAAAAGTCAGGGGAGTGTAACAGTGACCCCCCACACAGTGCAGCCTTTACCTCCGAGAAAGCCCGCTGGCATTGCTCCGTCCACTGGACCGGATCTGGTGCTCCCTTTTTAGTGAGATCAGTCAGCGGGCTGGTGATGTCCGAATAATTAGGTATAAACCTACGATAGTAGCCAGCCAGCCCCAGGAACTGTCTCACCCCCTTTTTGGTCTTGGGCCTTGGGCAGGCTGCAATCGCTGCTGTCTTATTAATTTGGGGATGCACCTGCCCATTGCCCAAGTGGAAACCCAGATACCATACTTCCACCTGCCCAATCACACACTTCTTTGGGTGTGAGACCTGCTCGCCTCAGCGACCTAAGGACGGCCCTTAGGTGTTCCACATGCCGTGGCCAGTCATTACTATAAATAATAATATCGTCCAAGTAGGCAGCCGCGTTGGTGGCATGGGGGCGGAGGACCCTATCCATAAGCCGCTGGAACGTAGCGGGTGCCCCAAACCCATTCGCGCAGTGTACGTGACATAAACGTAGTGCCTTGAGCAGTCAAAATCTCTTTGGGGATTCCGACCCGGGAGATGACGCGGAAGAGTGCTTCAGCAGTACTACATGCTGAGATATTGCAAAGAGGCACTGCTTCCGGATATCGCGTTGCATAGTCCACCAGAACTAAAATAAAGCGATATCCTCGTGTTGACCGATCTAATGGCCCGACGAAATCCATCCCAATTCTTTCGAACGGGGTCTCGATTAATGGCAGAGGGTGCAAAGGCGCTTTTGGGATGGCTGCAGGATTTACTAACTGGCATTCGCGGCACGCCGTACACCACCTACGGACATTGCGGTGAATCCCTGGCCAATAGAACCAGGCCATTATTCAGGCTAGTGTCTTGTCCCGCCCCAAGTGTCTGGCCATGGGATTAAAGTGAGCCGCCTGGAATATAAATTCTTGGCAGCTCTTTGGAATTAAAAGCTGGGTTATTTGTTCCTTAGTCTGAGTGTCCTGCGTCACTCGGTATAATCTATCCTTAATAATGGAAAAATAGGGGAAGGATGGGGTGGCGTTTGGCTGGAGCATTTGACCATCGATTACTCTCACTTGGTCAAACGCGTGCCGCAGAGTCTCGTCTCACAACTGCTCTAACGGGAAATCTGCGAGGGAATCCCCAAGAGAGGGAGGAGGAGCCTGCTGCTCCTCACTCTGACACAGTGATGATATAGACAGCTCTGTGACAGCTGCTCCCACCAATGCTACTCCGGGACCTCCCCCCGCTGAACTATGGCAGGCCCCACTCTTCACTAAGTGCGTCATTAATTCCCGAAATCCCAGCCAATCAGTCCCCAAAATTATCGAGTGGGTAAGGCGAGGATTAACCGCTGCCTCTACTCTAAATTTCTCCCCTCGAAAAAGAATGTGGACCGACACTAAAGGGTAGTTGTGAACATCCCCATGCACACACAACACCTTCACCAACTGTGCTCTTCCCAATGCCTCATCTTGCACCAGGCTTTGGTGGATTGAGGTCTGATTACAGCCGGAGTCCACCAAAGCCTGATACGTATCCCCTTGGATACTCACTGATATGCGATATGCTCCGGCCCGATCGAGGGCGGTCTCTGGCGTGTCGGGGATCCGGACCACCACTCCCACCTCCATCGCCAAGCACTGATGCTGGAGGTGCCCCGGTTCCCTGCAGTGCCAGCATACCGGCCCAGGCTCTCTCTCTGCACCGGTGTTCCAGAGATCACTCACCTGAGGGGGGGGAAGACACAGACACAGAAGTAGGAAACGGTAGGACACCTTGGGTGTGGCGGGCCAGCTGGGGTGGAGCCGGCCCCCACCTCCGTGGTGGGGGAATGGGGCGAGGACGAGGAACAGAAGGGGGGAGAGAGAGAGAGAGAGAGAGGAGAAGGGGAGACACGCTGTCCTGCCATCGGAATGGCCGCCGTATGGTCCTCCACCAGCTCAATGGCCTGATCCAGTGACGCCGGGAGATGGCACTGGACTCACTCCGCGGTTCCTTCCGCAAGTCGGGCCATGAATTGCTCCAGTGCCACCAGATCAATGATTCCCTCAGCGTCGCGGTTGTCGGCCCTCAGCCACTGCCGGCAGGTGTCCCAGAGTTGCTGGCCAAACCCGAACGGCCGGCTGACCTCCTCCAGGCGCAGCGCGCGGAAGCGTTGCCGCTGCTGCTCCGGGGTGCGACCCACGCGCTGGAGGACGGCCCTGCGGAGGTCCGCGCAGACCAGCTGGCTGTCGGCGGGGAGCTGTAGCACAGCCAGCTGTGCCTCGCCCGTTAGCAGGGGGAGGAGGCGCGCTGCGCGCTGTTCCACCGACCAACCCCACGCCTCGGCTGCCTGCTCGAAAAGAGCAAAGAAGGCTTTGGAGTCGTCCTGCGGACCCATTTTTGTTAGGGTGAGGTGGGGAGGGTTCGCGGCGGTGGTGATTGGGGCCCCCGCCGACGCGAGCAGGTGCCAGAACTCCTGGCAATCTTCTTGTTGCGCCAGCACCAGGGCTTCGAAGCGTTGTTCTTGCTCCTTCCGGAGGGCGATCAGCGCCTGGTGCTGGCTCTGTTGAGCCGTGGTGAGGGCATGAACCAGATCCTTGAAGGGGGAGGACTCCATGTCACCGTTCCCTTCTGCACTTTCCCAGGGTTCGGCACCACTGTAGTATTTGACCCGGTGGGTGGAGCACAGAAGCATGGCAGGCCAAAACTGAGTTCTCAACAAACTCTTTACTTTTTAGCTTTTCACACACACACACATACACACACACACACACACACACACACACACACACACGTGTTCTGGTTGGGGAGAGCTCCCTTTCTCTGCTCTCCTCTCCTTTTAAAGGGCGCGGTCACTGGGGAAGACACACAAACACAGGTTAATTCCCATCAGGTGCAATGATTCCACCACTTACCTTCCCTGACTCCGCCATCCATTCACAGACCGACGCTTGGCCATGCCCCCGCTGCCACAATAATACTCCATTCAACTAATTATATTACTTTTGAAAGCAAGTAGTTGAACCCGATTTAGCAACATGGATGAATGTGCAATCACAATTCTTAGGTTTTGTGCAGATTAATAACATAAACCTGATTCATTTATTCATATAATCCTGATAAGTTCATTTCAGTTGCAGATTATAACACTATAAAATATGGAAAAGTTCATCAAGGGTAAATACTTACAGTATGCAAACCACTGTGTGCACATAAAAAGCTCCTGCCAAGTCAGCCTGAATTACTATTACAGACTTGCCAGGGTCATAGCAGGTCACAACAAAACAATTGGTTTTAGTCAGGTCAGTGTTAGTTGGAGATACCTTGTAAACCACCACACCATCTGGCCAGGATGTAGATGCAGATGTCGTCTGTCATAATGGTCTGTGTGCAGGTTCTGGCATTTTACTGCACATTTCCTGACATCAAACATCTCCCAAGTTTCCGCACTTCTGTGCATTCAATTATCTTTTACTGACATCTAGTCCTGTCTAGGGGAACATAGAAACATAGCTGAAATCTAGGACACACTGAAATTGAATTAGGTCTCTTAAGTAGTCAATTAGGATAAATAGAGAACTTTATTAGCCCCCAAAGGGAAATCAATCAGTCAATCTATCAATCTATCTATCTGAATGTGCCATAAATCAAGAGACAGATTCCTCTGGTAATACTGCAGCATTATTTAAATAAGTGGAGCTGCTTCTTGCCCTGGTACAAGTATGCCCAAAACTACTTAACAGACTTAATTGATTACTTAACACACCTAATTCCATTTCAGTGTGTCCTGCGTTTCAGCTATGTCTCCATGTTCCCCTGGACAGGAGGAACTTGGTTCCCTACAATAGGACATTGTTCCCCTACAATATTTAAATGTTTGAATCAAACCCTGATGTGTTTCCCCCTTTGGTGTGGCTTGATTGTGCATATACGAACACAGCAATAACCTGGCGACTCGGCCTGGGTGTACCCCGCCTCTCGCCCATAGTCAGCTGGAATAGGCTCCAGCTTGCCTGCGACCCTGTAGAACAGGATAAGTGGCTACAGATAATGGATAGATGGATGAACACAGCAATTGCACTCAAGTGCAACTGAACTAAGACAATAAAGTAGTTTTAGTCCACTTCGAAGCACACCCTGGTCTAGTTTCATATCATACAAGCTTTGCGTTGTCCTCACAATGTGTTCTGCTGCAAAGCCAGACAGCTAGCAACCTGCTACCATCCTCCTGTAAAGACTGAGGCAAGACTTTTCTCTTTCTTTACAGAGATTGTTTTGCTATTTTTAAATTGGTCTAGTTTTAGTTTAGTTTTGAAAAACTAAAAGCACAAACAGAAAAATTCACTGAGTGAAAATAAGTGACATAAAACAAACACACAAACACAGCTCAAACAAGCTCAAACTTGCTAGCATGTGTGCAATGAATAAGCAATTAGTCTAGCAAATATTCCAAACAAATTAATGTATATTCCATCACACTAGTTGGGTTGGATAATAAACTACATTTGAATTTTCAAATCTTGTCTAAGGCTTAAACATGACAAGAAAACTCCTAGGTACTGGAACATAATAAAAATTGCATTCTCTATCAAATTGAATTCAAATGATTCAATTTACTATAATGGTAAATTATGCACTTATTCAAGTACATCCAATAGATGGCAGCAGACCAGGGAAATAATAAAAGGAAATAATAGAAATGTTTAGCTGTACAATGACATACACTAGAACAGGGGTTCTCAACCTTTTCTGCCTTAAGGCCCACCTATTCATACTTGTAACCAGTCGGGGCCCATTAAAAAAAGATCTGCAATTATTTTGGCTCATCTATACTATTAGAATCTAATAATCTATTGTAAAGTGTATTAATGGAATGCAACATCACTCCCTGTTACAGATGGGAGCCCAGGAATTAAATATATGCAATAAAAACAAACTGTTTTTATTAATTGTAGGTTTTGTATTTAAAATGGTATGGATGTGCCAGAAGCCAAACCATGCATGCAGGGCATTCTCAGTCAAAAGAGATTAATAATCCAAAAGTGGAGTCTGGTCGATTAACACAAAAACTTATTACCATGTTTGTGTACAGAAAACAAGCAAGTTATTAAAACCAAGAAGTACACTCAAAAGAAGTGGATATAGAAATCACTCAATGGGATTAGATCCTTACATGCTAACAAAGAAGGATTTTTTCCTATGAGTTGGAAAATTATCCATCCCTTGAGTTCACCGACATTTAAAACTACCTGGTGCTGCAGGCATCATTCTACATGGACACACAGATGAAAACCTGGAAGAGTACGGAGGTGAACAGTTTTTTATATGTGGCTGGGTTAAAGATCTGGGGTTCAGGACACAACAAGATAGATGGCGATAGAGGGATCTAAGTGTAGAAAGAGTGTTTATTAGCAGGCGTGATATTTACAAAACAAAAACGAAAGCAAAGCAGAATCATAAAGCAGAGTATTTAAACAGCATTGTAAACATGGCTAGAAACAAACATGATAATGATAATACTTCGAAAAGCCTCTGTGAATCCAAACGTGATAATGATAATACTTCGACAAGCCTCTGTGAATCAGCGTCCATATCTGGCCATGCTGATTACATTCAAATCAGTATCAGGTGTTTCTCATAATGACTGGGTCCCAAGAGCATGCACAATGCGTGCCATGAGCAAGTGCAGCTGCTCGAGCTGTGCCAGACTCAAGTGCACAAAGGTGTGACAGTCAAGTGTTCACCTGCTGTGTGACCACAACTTTTAGCTCATGTGTCACGTATATTGCCATGCATCACCACCAAAATGCCTCATTTTCATTGATAACCCATTGCAAAGCATCACGAGCTGTAGAGTGATCGTAGCTTAATGAGGCGGATGTGATGTCAGATGCAACCCAGCAATTGTACCCTACGCCGAATATTAATTAGCTTCAACTTGAAAAAAAATCCATGGCTCACTAGATGGTGCAGGCCCATGGTGGTGTAGTGGTTAGCACTGTCGCTTCACAGCAAGAAGGTTCTGGGTTTGAGCCCAGTGGCTGACGGGGGCTTTTTTGTGTGGAGTTTGCATGTTCTCCCTGTGTCTGCATGGGTTTCCTCCGGGTGCTCTGTTTTCCCCCACAGTCCAAAGACATGTGGTTAGGTTAACATGGGGTGGCCTTAGGCTGAGGTGCCCTTGAGCGAGGCACCAAACCCCCAACTGCTCCCCGGGCACCGTTAACATGGCTGCCCACTGCTCTGGGTATGTGTGTGTGCTCATTGCTTATGTGTGTGTGTTCACTACTTCAGATGGGTTAAATGCAGAGAGGAATTTCACAAGTGTATGTGTGATGAATAAAGTTGTTGTTGTTCTTCTTCTTCTTCTTGGCTCACTAATAGGCCGTGGCCCAATGGTTGAGAAACACTGCACTAGAACATTTTCTAGAAAAGGCATACCAAGCTTCCTAAAACAACATAAATTAAGTATATCAATAAAATTCAATTTAATTAAATTTTATTCATATAATGCTTTTAATAATAGAGATTTTCACAAAGTAGTTTTACAGAAATTCAGATTTAGATCCCTAATGGGCAACCCAGAGGCAACAATGGCAAGGAATATCTCCCGGAGATGACATGAGGAAAAAACCTTGAAAGGAACCATATCCTGGGAAGGGAATGCATCCTGTTCCAGGTGACACAGGGTGGTGGGATTATGATCATTACAATAAGCATTCATACAAAGAAAAGATACAGAATGGTCAATCTGCCCATATTGTGAATATGAGCCCTGGGATGGATATGGTGTAGTCTTTATGATCATAGCAGAAGTTCATAGGAAGTGCGAGACTCTAGGGTGTCCAGATAAGATTGTCCACTGAAGCAGGAAGGTGATGTGCATTTCAGCTGTCCACTTACAGTATGATCAGATCACTTAAGACTGATGTTAATATCACGTATGAATAGATCCTGTACAATACAAAGTATCCAAGGTAAATATGTACAAAGATGATTATCTTAAAAAGACCTTTCAGTAATGCTGCAAATTTATTGTGGAATTGTTTGTGTTTTTCACCACTACAGCTCGTAACTGTGCAATTGAAGGCTCACTGGGATATTCCACATTTTCATTTTGTCCAAACTGTGGTTGTCTGCTCCAAACAGAATACTGTAGTGGTACTGGTAGAGTCTCCCTGAGGTTCAAAAAAGGCAAATTGGCCATTGGGTCTAGACATTGTCTGTGGCTGAGTAATACAACTTGCAGAATATTGCATTTATTTCCATCTATCCATCCATTATCTATACTGTTTATATGTCAGGGTCATGGGGGAAGCTAGAGCCAATCCCAGCTAACACTGGACAAGAGACAGGGTAGACCCTTGGCAGGTCACCAATCTATCGCAGATCTAACACAGAAAGAAACAACCATTCACACTCACATGGGTGATTTACATTAGCCAGTTGACCTAATCTGCATGTCTTTGGACTGAGGGAAGAAACCAGAGCACTTGGAGGAAACCCATGCCGGTACGAGGAGAACATGCATATACCACACAGAAAAGCCCCAGTTGGCCGCAAGAGTCGAACCCTGAACCTTCTTGCTGTGAGGCAGCAGTGGTAACCGCTGCAACACTGTGTCACCATTTTGCATGATTTGTTGTTTCATTTTTATTCCAAATGATGTGCCTTTGACAGGGTGGCATGGTGATGTAGTGGTTAGCACTGTCGCCTCACAGCAAGAAGGTTCTGGGTTCGAGCCCAGTGGCCAACGGGGGCCTTTCTGTGTGGAGTTTGCATGTTCTCCCCGTGTCTGTGTGGGTTTCCTCTGGATGCTCCAGTTTCCTCCACAGTCCAAAGACATGCAGGTTAGGTTAACTGGCTACTCCAAATTATCCATTGATCAAGCTTGGAGAGGGATGGGCTCCACCAAGTTTGAATGCCCTAGACACATGAATGATGGACTGTTAAAATATCATCAGCGGTGCCCCTACGGCCCTTGCTGGCTATGAGATGAAGAACAAGAAGAAGAAGACTTGCCTTTGAATGTCCAATAAAGTAAACTAATATAAACAGACACTGATTATGAGCCAGGTTATCCAGATATTCAAATATCCATGTACATCTATGAGAGTTGGATGGCTCTGGTGTGTAGGTGGATTTATAATGAATGCTGCAAGACTTGATTTTGCCCAGGCTCTGAATCCGCTGGAAGCCAGATACATGCAATTCACCACTCATCTGGCCTTCATAAAAGATGCTTAATATCTGCATCTTACATTCATGTAGCAAGTTGCGCAAACTGCTAAACACTAAGTGCAGGTCCCACTGTGAGGATCATAGCTTTGCATGAAGATGAGACACTTTCTGCACATTGAAGAAATGTTTTTTGCGCTCCCAGGAGCAGCCTGTCCCCATTACTAAGACAAAGCTGTCACATGCACTTTTTAGGTAGACTCAGCAAGACACTTTAAGTCAACCGTGTGAAAACCTCAAAGAGGTTTATTCCCAGTGCAGATAATTAACAGTTATTCCACGAAATCAAGTCATATATGAGCTGATAGCTGACGAGGCATGTAGCACCGAGTTGGCTATAAGCCATGTACGATGAGACTGAGTGGAATAACTGTTTTATTTTATCCACATTCACAGGGTTTTGAGAAACAGAGCATTTTTATTTTATTTTTTGCAAATTCGACAAGCAAAAACTTTATACAAAACGTCTGAAAAAATAATTTCTGCTTAGAATGTAAACAAACCGGTGAAATGACAGTAACAATTTATGAAAAATGCTATAATAATAATTCATGAAAAATAAAAAAGATATGTTCTTACCATCAAATACTTTTATTCCATATTTTGTTGCTTTTTGTTTTTGAGTAGAGTTTTTATTTTGTTTATATATACAGTGGTGCTTGAAAGTTAGTGAACCCTTTAGAATTTTCTATATTTCTGCATAAATATGACCTAAAACATCATCAGATTTTCACACAAGTCCTACAAGTAGGTAAAGAGAACCCAGTTAAACAAATGAGACAAAAATATTATACTTGGTCATTTATTTATTGGGGAAAAAGATCCAATATTACATATCTGTGTGTGTGTGTCTACACACACACACACACACACACACACACACACACACACACACACACACACACACTACTCTGCAAAAGACTTAGGCCATGTAAAGAAATGCTGTAGACTAAAAATGGCTTAAAAATGGTGAAATGAAATGTTTCAAAATAAAAAAAACACCTATAAATAGCAGAAAGCCATACTAAATGAAATAAAGTCAATATTTGGTGTGAGACGACCCTTTGCTTTAAAAAAAAAGTAGTCTCAGGTACAATGAGTGCAGTTTTATAAGGAAATGAGCTGAGCATCTTGCAGAACCAGCCACAGTTCTTCTGGACACTTTGTCACGCTTCTTAATTTTGCAGAAAAACCCAGTAGCCTTCAGTATGTTTTGTTTTTTAATCTGAAAAATGCTCTCGTGTAATATGCTGTTCAGATACAAAATGTTTTCCTGTAACATTTAATTTTGTGCTGGAAAACGAACGTTTGAAACTCTAAAATGTTTTTGTACTGACTCAGTAATGTAGAAGTCATAACACAGAAATCTATAACAAAGTTTGTACAAAAAAGTAGTCTGCTTAAGACTTTTGCACAGTATTGTAGTTGACATGCTGCCTTTGCATTTGTGATTTACTTTACTCAAAGTATTTTTGGAATTATTATGGCATTGGAGTTATTTAATTTCTCATGTTATGTACTCTCCAGGGCGGCATGGTGGTGTAGTGGTTAGCGCTGTCGCCTCACAGCAAGAAGGTCCGGGTTCGAGCCCCGGGGCCGGCGAGGGCCTTTCTGTGCGGAGTTTGCATGTTCTCCCCGTGTCCGCGTGGGTTTCCTCCGGGTGCTCCGGTTTCCCCCACAGTCCAAAGACATGCAGGTTAGGTTAACTGGTGGCTCTAAATTGAGCGTAGGTGTGAATGTGAGTGTGAATGGTTGTCTGTGTCTATGTGTCAGCCCTGTGATGACCTGGCGACTTGTCCAGGGTGTACCCCGCCTTTCGCCCGTAGTCAGCTGGGATAGGCTCCAGCTTGCCTGCGACCCTGTAGAACAGGATAAAGCGGCTAGAGATAATGAGATGAGATGAGATCATTCAGTCTAAATCTGATGATATAGGTACACTTACACTACATACATCCACTCTCATCAAAGAACCAATTTAAGACAGAATGATGTGGAATCTTATTGAATAGTGCCCTCTAGTGGTAAATAGTGCTCATGAGCTCTTTTCTGACCTTGGGTCAAATGAAATCGAAAATTCGTAATGACTGTACAATAATCTGCAATTAAAAGTGCATTGATCTCTCTCTCTCTCTCTCTCTCTCTCTCTCTCAAAATTTCATTGGAAAAAAAGGAATGTGTTCCTTTTCATGTTTGGTCGAAAAGAATTCCTTTTAAAAAAGGCTGTATTTGACCACTATCTTTAAATGTTGATAAATTGTCCATTTGGGAAATGTAATAGTAGGTCTTCTTAAAAAAGGAGAACAACTAAGCTGAATTTATTGCAATTGTTTCCAGTTTTTCTTTCATTTGCAGTTTTTGAGTCAGAGTATTTCAATATTCTGTCATGTTTCTGTAAGCAGAGATGATGGTTTTATTTGATTTATGGGAAAACATTAAATTCAGGACCAGAATTTGGTCAGTGTAAAAGGTTTAATCCTTTCCTGTTCTGCCACTCCCAAGTGCAAAATTGAGCCACTGACCAAGGCCAAAGAGTCCATTTTGACCAAAAGCAAATAAATCCTGTAAAAGGAATGAGGGCATCTGACCAGAATATAGCATGTCTGAAACATCCATTAAAAACAAAAACAACACCAAAAAAAAAACAACAGCAAAAAAAAAAATCTTGGAATAAGAATAGTTCAGACTGATTTTGAATCTTACACTTTAGGAAGACTCATTAGGCGTATAGCCTGCATACTCATATAAACTGGGGGGGGGGGGGGGATCTGTAAACATGAATACATAAGCGCCCTCCACAATTATTGGCACCCCTCATTAAGATATGTTCTTAGGCTTCTAATAAATTCATTAAAAAAAATAATATAGGACAACAATGCAAAGAAAGAGAAAAAGCCAACCTTTAATTCAGTGCATTTATTCAGTGGGAAAAAAAATCCCACATTAAGAAATAATTCTTTTGCGTGAAATCATGTGTGCCTCAATTATTGGCAACCCTTCTGTTAATACTTTGTACAACTCCCTTTTGCCAACAAGACAGCACTTAATATTCTCCTATAACATTTCACAAGATGGGAGAATACAGAGAGAGGGATATTCGACCATTCCTCTTTGCACAATCTCTCTAAATCATCCAGAGTCCTGGGTCCTCTCTTATGCACTCTCCTCTTCAGCTCATCCCACAGGTTTTCAACTGGGTTGAGGTCTGGGGACTGAGATGGCCATGGGAGGAGCTTGATTTTGTGTCTGGTGAACCATTTTTGTGTAGATTTGGCCACATGTTTAGGGTCATTATCTTGCTGAAAGACCCAGTAACGACCCATCTTCAGCTTTCGGGCAGAGGCCACCAGATTTTGATTTAAAATGTCCTGGTATTTCAAAGAGTTCATGATGCCATGCACCCTAACAAGGTTCCTGGAGCCTTTGGAAGAGAAACAGGCCCACAGCATCACTGATCCTCCCCCATACTTCACAGTGGGCATGAGGTGCTTTTCTGCATACTCATCTTTTGTGATGTATTAGAGCGTTTGTTGCTAAAAAGCTCTATCTTGGTCTCATCTGACCAAAGCACATAGTCAAGTTGAAGTCCCAGTACCACTTAGCAAACTCCAGACGTTTACGTTTATGCTTGTAAGTGAGAAAAGGCTTTTTCCATGCATGCCTCCCAAACAGCTTGTTGGCATGTAGATAGCGCCTGATGGTTGTTATGGAGACTAAGGCTACGTTCACACTGCAGGCTGAAGTGACTCAAATCCGATCTTTTCGCCCATATGTGACCTGTATCCGATCTTTTATTGACAATATGAACGACACAGATCTGATTTTTTCAAATCCGACCCAGGCCGTTTGGATATGTGGTCCTAATTCCGATTCCTATCCGCTCTTTTCATATGCGACTTCAGTCTGAACCGCCAGGTCGCATTCATCCGACTTACGCGTCATCAACAAGCCACAAACGTCACTATTCTGCACTGAAGTAGGCGGCGGGTCTCTCAAAAAAAGTTACAACAACATGGCGCATAATCACGGGCGCAGATAGAGGGTGGGACTCGTCCCACCCAGATTTAAATTCACCTCGTTCGGTCCCCCCCACACTTATAGGGAGGAAAAAACGTCTATGCTGTCTTTCTTTGCATAAGGCAAACCTCACGGAAAAATCAAAAGACTAATTACCATTCGGTTTATTGAGGTGCACAGCAGTACATACATAGTTGCAACAACTCACATAAAACAAAGACTGATATTCGGTTGGTTGAGCTGCGCAGACTGCACAGGTTGTGAGCTCGAGCTTGGTTGCTATGGTAACCCACAACAAGTTTGACAGGCATATCAGGGTTGGGGTTGGTTTGCTGGCAGCTTTGTCCCCCCCAGTTTTTTGTCCCCCCCAGTTCAAAAAACGTATCTGCGCCTCTGCGCATGACATCAATGCGAGGGACGCTTTGGGCTGTGAAGGTTCTGAATCTTCTCAATGGAAGGACGCAGAGGTTAGGGAGCTGATTTCCATTTGGGGGGATGCAGCTATTCAAGCTAGATTGGATGGGTCATACCGCAACCGGGCGGTTTTACTTCCGTAAACACTGGCCATGCTCACTGCGTGTGACGTCGTCGTATCCTGCAATGCGCATGCGGAACACTTTTAGGTCGCTTTTCGTTCATACTGAGGATCACATACAAGTCGCATATATTTGTTAATGTGAACGACCTCACAAAAAAATCGGATTTCACAAAAAAATCAGAATTGAGCATTAAGCCTTGCAGTGTGAACGTAGCGTTTGATGCAATTCTCTAACAGTGAGCTTTGGAGAACTTTTTACTTCTCTTACCATCCTCCTCACTGTGCATAGTGGCAAGATAAACTTGCATCCTTGTCCAGGCTTGTTTGCCACTGTTCCAGTTGTTTTAAACTTCTTGATGATTCCTCTGACTGTAGATATGGGCAGGTGTAGGCAAGTGGCTATTTTCTTGTAGCCATTGCCTGACTTATGAAGGTCGACAGACAGATGTCTGTCTTACTTGAATGGTGTTTTCGGCTGTCTTTCCCATGTTGAAGAGTGGATAAGAGAAATAGGCCTCTGTGTCACATAATATTTATACCCCAGAGAAACAGGATGTGATGAATTACTAATTAAAGGTTCCTAGATACTCTGATCAACTTTATAAACTACAGTAGAAATGACAGAAATTTTTCAATTACATTTTTATTTTGAGGGCGGCACGGTGGTGTAGTGGTTAGCGCTGTCGCCTCACAGCAAGAAGGTCCTGGGTTCGAGCCCCGGGGCTGGCGAGGGCCTTTCTGTGTGGAGTTTGCATGTTCTCCCCGTGTCCGCGTGGGTTTCCTCCGGGTGCTCCGGTTTCCCCCACAGTCCAAAAGACATGCAGGTTAGGTTAACTGGTGACTCTAAATTGACCGTAGGTGTGAATGTGAGTGTGAATGGTTGTCTGTGTCTATGTGTCAGCCCTGTGATGACCTGGCGACTTGTCCAGGGTGTACCCCGCCTTCCGCCCGTAGTCAGCTGGGATAGGCTCCAGCTTGCCTGCGACCCTGTAGAACAGGATAAAGCGGCTAGAGATAATGAGATGACATTTTTATTTTCTAGGAATTGTTATGGGTGCCAATAATTGTGAAACAGGTGATTTTATGAAAAATAATTATTTCTTAGTCAGGGATTTTTTTTAATTCACTTGAGTTAAGGGTTACATTTTTCTACAATTTTCAGTGTGAGATTATGCTTCTGCAATAAAAATTGAATTTATTTTAAGGCTTTTAACACATCTTAACCAGGGGTACCAATAATTGTGGAGGGCACTATAGGGTTTGTTGCTCTATAAAGCAAAGGAGAATTTTATCACAGCATTACATCAAATATAATATCAACACTCATAAGAATTTGTGAAAATGATAAAAGGCAAGACTGATTTAATTTAATTTTGTATGAAAGGCATTGCAAGAAAAGATGCAACTAAACTAAAGGGAACTAAACTAAATCCTAGCCTAAACATTGACCATTCACAAGTATTCATGCAAGTTGTTCTAAATTTGCAATCATGAAATTATGCTGAAAGTATGTGGTACAGTTTTAGGTGTTGTGTGATCATCTGTTAATCCAACAAATGAGCCAAGAAGAAAAAAAAAAACCCAAAACTGGTTGCTCAACAGAGTAACTCTGTGGCTGAGAAGTCTGAGCTAATGCAGCGCTTAATGACTTTCACACATGAATGTGGTCTAATTGTTTATAAATCCTCTACAGCGTCATGCAAACTGAAACAGATCGGTGAAATCATCATGCATATGGTGAATCGAAAACAGAGTCAGAACCTCAAAGTGCTTGTGTTTGAAAAATAGCATTTTACTGACAGGTCTGAAAATGTCATTGTCATCCAAGTTGACAATGAAGTCATGGTCTCATCGAGTCTGAGTGAGGAGGAACACCTCAACCCCCCCCCAGCTCTGCAAAAACACTTTTAAAATTGTGCTTATGCACTTGTCACTTATGTCATGGTGGCATGTCAGCAGACTGCCCAAAAGAGACACACAGACAGGGAAACATTACCATCAAAAGCAGAATGCTGCCCTTTCCATCACCTCAGAATAAGAACACAAATACAAGACAGTAAGCACTGGTTTTGCTGCCTCGAGCTGAGACACCTTACTTTTTCTGAGTTGGTTCCATGAGCCATAAGACCATAAGACATAACATGTTTTGGTTCTGGGTTTGCTTTTGGCCTTATTTTTGATTTAACATTGGCATTTAAGGAAACTAATTCCAGGCTAATTCTTCAAGCCTCTCCTGCCACCCTGTGATCTGCTCCTCTTGAAAAGTCAGATATAAACAGAAAGCCCGCATGCACCTAAACTTTCCCATGCCCACCAATTATGCTTAGTTTTCAAGGCAAGTAAACCTCTCTGTGATGCCCCATTACCAAAGCATGGTAGTGTGTTGCTTTCTTCATGCATGCACAATAAATGCTGGTGACCTTTCACATCATATGCAGGTCCAGAATGGCTCATGTCAGATGATGATAATAGGCTGCACTTAAATTCATGTCACTTGTATATTTAAAAATCTGCTAAACAAAACTCAAATGTCTGCACCTTGTCTGTGTATGCAGGCTTGTTTTAACAATGATTTCCTCAAATTGCTACTTTCTGTGAGGTTACATTTTATATATATATTTTAAAAAAATATATTGTAAGTGCCTAAGTTTAGCTGACAGAGCCTGCAATGGACATTTCATCTCATCATCTCTAGCCGCTTTATCCTTCTACAGGGTCGCAGGCAAGCTGGAGCCTATCCCAGCTGACTACAGGCGAAAGGCGGGGTACACCCTGGACAAGTCGCCAGGTCATCACAGGGCTGACAAATAGACACAGACAACCATTCACACTCACATTCACACCTACGGTCAATTTAGAGTCACCAGTTAACCTAACCTGCATGTCTTTGGACTGTGGGGGAAACCGGAGCACCCGGAGGAAACCCACGCGGACACGGGGAGAACATGCAAACTCCACACAGAAAGGCCCTCGCCGGCCCCGGGGCTCGAACCCAGGACCTTCTTGCTGTGAGGCGACAGCGCTAACCACTACACCACTGTGCCGCCACAATGGACATCATGCAGAATATTTTACTGCTACTCATCAGTGATATGGTGCTTCAGAGTATCCACTTTGTGGCCCCGATAGAGCCACAATAATGATGTAGAGGATTCACAAGCCATGTATAGACTAGAGTCCTCAAATGCCTGCTGCTGAAACTTACTGACCTATGATTTAGTCTTATATGAAAGACAGGAAAACATCCTTAAATCAGAACTCTGTATACAATTGTGTGACAAACCCGAGCAACACCAAATAACGAAACAATTGTATGGCAACACACTCTATAACTTGTTTTACTATAATTAACATTTATTCTACGAAATCAAATCATACACAAGGTGATAGCTGATGAGGCACATAGTGCCAAGTTGGCTATAGGCCATGCACAATGAGATTGAGTGGAATAACTGATTTATTCTATCCACATTCACTGGATTTTGAGAAACAGAGCATTTTTTATTTTCTGCAAATTCAATACGTAAAAACTTAATACTAAATGTCCGACAAAATCATTTCTGCTTTGGCAGACTTCTGAAAAACCATGGCTGCACAAATTGACTTTAGTGTTGTTTTATTTTGTAGAACGTGCCATCTTGCTGTCATGCTGAGGTATAGAATAGCTTTAGACATTTATTTAATTCTTCCTTGGACATTTCAGTTTTGTAATTTTCAAACTTCTTTGAGCTTTTGAACCAGTCTAAAAAAATTCAACAAATTTTAATGCTTAAAGATGAAGAATGTAAACAAACCGGTGAAATGACAATAGCAATTTGTGAAAAATGTTATAATAATAATTATTGAAAAATAAAAGAAAGATACATTTTTACCATCAAATACTTTCATTCCATATTTTGTTGCTTTTTTTGTATTTTTTTGGGTTTTGTTTTCAAGTAGCTTTTATTTTGTCCCCCGTTGGTTCCGCCATTTTGTTTTTCTCTACTCATGGTATATGAGCTGATATCCTAGTAGTAGAGTAGCCAATCAGAGCAAGTGATTGCTCATATCCAGTGAATGTGGACAGAATAATGCCTTTTATTATACAGACACAAGTGCTTTACAGGGAAATATGCCACTCATATTTTTCATACGAACTACATCTGGGACATTGAGTAACATACTTTCCAATATCTTCACTCATGAGGAAATCAATGAATTGTTTTGATAAATTTAGGTACTTTTTGTTTGTGAATGTGTCTATATAATAAAAAGAAAAAAATAACACATCAGCTTGAAGATATGAAGTTTAACTTTTCGCGTTGAAAAAATTGTATTTTTCAAATGAAATACATCTCTGACCTGAATGACATTTTCCAATATCCATACTCTGATGATGTCACTCCCAGTGTTTTTCTGCTGATTTGAAGTGAGTAGTCAAAATGGCGAACTGGTTCAAAATTAAAATTCTTTTGATTAACTTGCAGACTTTTTTGTGGATTTGTCTAAATAATATAAAGAATATGACATAGTGATGCAAAGATATGAAGTTTATATTCTTATGTTGAAAAATATTTCACTTGTTTGCTTTGCTCACTCATGAAATATGCATTCACTACTTGAAGATAAACTGCATATCTTTGTGCCACCATGTAACATCCGCTATATATTAATCTTTAAATATATTGCCTATACAAGATGGTCTGCCAAACCACAGGTTGACTTATAAGGTCAGGGAAAAGCAGATTAATACTGATTAACAAATGATTCAAAGGTGATGATGGAGCATAACCCTACCAAACTAAATGTTTATATACAGTACCAGTCAAAAGTTTGGACACACTTATAGTGGTGCTTGAAAGTTTGTGAACCCTTTAGAATTTTCTATATTTCTGCATAAATATGACCTAGGGCGGCACGGTGGTGTAGTGGTTAGCGCTGTCGCCTCACAGCAAAAAGGTCTGGGTTCAAGCCCCGTGGCTGGCGAGGGCCTTTCTGTGCGGAGTTTGCATGTTCTCCCCGTGTCCGCGTGGGTTTCCTCCTGGTGCTCCGGTTTTCCCCACAGTCCAAAGACATGCAGGTTAGGTTAACTGGTGACTCTAAATTGACCGTAGGTGTGAATGTAAGTGTGAATGGTTGTCTGTGTCTATGTGTCAGCCCTGTGATGACCTGGTGACTTGTCCAGGGTGTACCTGTAGTCAGCTGGGATAGGCTCCAGCTTGCCTGCGACCCTGTAGAACAGGATAAAGCGGCTAGAGATAATGAGAATGAGATGAAATATGACCTAAAACATCATCAGATTTTCCCACAAGTCCTAAAAGTAGATAAAGAGAACCCAGTTAAACAAATGAGACAAAAATATAATACTTGGTCATTTATTTATTGAGGGAAATGATCCAATATTACATATCTGTGAGTGGCAAAAGTATGTGAACTTTTGCTTTCAGTATCTGGTGTGACCCCCTTGTGCAGCAATAACTGCAACTAAACGTTTCTGGTAACTGTTGATCAGTCCTGCACACCGGCTTGGAGGAATTTTAGCCCATTCCTCCATACAGAACAGCTTCAACTCTGGGATGTTGTTGGGTTTCCTCACATGAATTGCTCACTTCCGGTCCTTCCACAACATTTGGATTGGATTAAGGTCAGGACTATGACTTGGCCATTCCAGAACATTAACTTTATTCTCCTTTAACCATTCTTTGGTAGAATGACTTGCGTGGTTAGGGTCGTTGTCTTGCTGCATGATCTACCTTCTCTTGAGATTCAGTTCATGGACAGATGTCCTGACATTTTCCTTTAGAATTTGCTGGTACAATTCAGAATTCATTGTTCCATCAATGATGGCAAGCCGTCCTGGCTCAGATCCAGCAAAACAGACCCAAACCATGATACTACCATCACCATGTTTCACAGGTAGGATAAGATTCTTATGCTGGAATGCAGTGTTTTCCTTTCTCCAAACATAATGCTTCTCATTTAAACCAAAAAGTTCTATTTTGGTCTCATCTATCCACAAAAGATTTTTTCAATAGCCTTCTGGCTTGTCCATGTGATCTTTAACAAACTGCAGACGAGCATCAGTGTTCTTTTTGGAGAGCAGTGGCTTTCACCTTGCAACCCTGCCATGCACACCATTGTTGTTCAGTGTTCTCCTGATGGTGGACTCATGAACATTAACATTAGCCAATGTGAGTGTTCCAATTCAGACGGGTGGGTGGAGCACAGAAGGATGGCAGGCCAGAACTGAGTTCTCAAAAACTCTTTATTTTGCACATTTCAGTGTAATATTCACTCTCCCAGCCACGCACGCGCACACCCAAGTCGTCTGGTTGGGGAGAGAGCTCTCTTCCTCTGCTCTCTCTCTCCTTATAGGGCGCGGTCACTGGGGAAGACACACAAACACACTTTAACTGACATCAGGTGCAGTGATTCTGCCACTTACCTTCCCTGACTCCACCCTCTGGTCACAGACCGATGCTTGACCACGCCCCCGCTGCCACATACCCCACTGCCCAACTCAGGCCGGGCGGCTGTCCGGCCTGCAGCTGACTCCCCCCCCCCCCCCTTGATGGGAGAGGAAGTCCGCCACGACCATCTGCGCCCCCAGCCTGTGGATCACCTTGAAGTTAAAGGGCTGGAGTGCCAGATACCAACGGGTGATCCATGCGTTGGCATCCTTCATGCGGTGGAGCCACTGGAGGGGCACGTGGTCTGAACAGAGGGTGAAAGGGCATCCCAGCAGGTAGTAGCGGAGGGCAAGGACTGCCCATTTGATGGCTAGGCACTCCTTCTCGATGGTGCTGTAGCGCCCCTCATGCACCGACAGCTTTCTGCTGATATACAGCACTGGACGGTCCTCCCCCTCCACCTCCTGGGACAAAACAGCCCCCAGCCCTCTGTCTGACGCATCCGTCTGCAACATAAAGGGGAGAGAAAAGTCAGGGGAGTGTAACAGTTGCCCCCCACACAGTGCAGCCTTCACCTCCGAGAAAGCCCGCTGGCATTACTCTGTCCACTGGACTGGATCTGGTGCCCGCTTTTTAGTGAGATGCACCTGCCCATTGCCCAAGTGGAAGCCCAGATACCGTACTTCCACACGCCCAATCGCACACTTCTTCGGGTTGGCCGTGAGACCCGCTCACCTCAGCGACCTAAGGATGGCCCTTAGGTGTTCTAAATGGCGCGGCCAGTCATTACTATAGATTATGATATCATCTAAGTACGTGGCTGCATAGGTGGCATGGGGGTGGAGGATCCTGTCCATAAGCTGCTGGAACGTAGCAGGCGCCCCAAACAGCCCAAAAGGAAGTGTAACAAATTGGTGTAAGCCAAATGGTCGTGGAAAAGGCTGTTTTTTCTTGGGATAGTGGAGTCAAGGGGATCTGCCAATAACCCTTTGTCAAATCCAGTGTCGAGTAAAAGCAAGCCATGCCTAGATGCACCCTAGATGGCGGTGCACACGGGTGCTGCAGCTCGAGGCTCCCCACTACTTTGCACCCTTTTGTGTTTTTTATGTCTTTCGAATCTTTTCTGGACACACTCTTGCCACAGCAATACCATCTACAGCCGCCAAGATTTGATAAACATTGGATTTCAGGCAAAAACTGAAATTATGATCGCTTTTTCATGGACTCACAACATCCCACCGGAGATAGCGAGACCGACGGGAGCACCATGGATTGTTGTCGGGAACGGCAGGCGCCGGAGGCGGCGTAGGGAGAGGAAGCAGAAACGTGGATGCCGGGCAGGTCTGCTAGCTCAGCTAAGGAAACAACCACACAGACCTCCGCTACCATCGATCTTCCTCACAAACGCTAGATCCCTAGCAAACAAGATGGATGATCTACAGGCACAGATCACATACAACCGCTTCATCCGTGAGTGTTGCCTGCTGATCGTCAGTGAATCCTGGCTACACCCGCTAATCCCCGACGCTACAGTGGAACTAGCAGGCCGCACCATCCACCGCTATGACCGGAACGAAGCCTCCGGTAAGAGCAGAGGAGGGGGACTGTGTGTTTACGTGCTCGAGGACTGGTGCTCAGACAGCAAGGTAATCAACACCCACTGCTCACCGGATCTAGAGGCCATGTCTGTCCAGTGCCGACCTTTCTACCTGCCACGGGAGCTAATGGTAGCCATCGTGACCGCTGTTTACATCCCTCCCAATGCTAACATTAGCACGGCACTCGGCCTTTTGCTACACATCGTAAACAAACATCAGAGGGCTCATCCGGATGGCGTTCACATCATCGCTGGGGACTTTAATAAAGCATGTCTCAAGTCTGTCCTCCCCAAATTCCACCAGCACGTCAAGTGTGCAACTAGGGGAGAAAATACACTTGATCATGTTTATTCAAATATCAAACATGCCTACAGAGCGACCCCCCTCCCCCACATTGGACAATCAGACCACCTCTCTCTGCTTCTCTTCCCAGCCTACACCCCCCTCAGAAGGCAAACTAAACCAGCCACTCAGACCATCAAAGCCTGGCCTGGAAATGCTCTCCTCCAACTGCAGGACTGCTTTGCCTGCACAGAGTGGAGCATCCTTGAGGATCAGGACCTGGACACATACACCGAGTCTGTCCTCTTCTACATCAAATGCTGCGTAGAAAACGTCACAGAGGAAAGACGCATCCGGGTCTTCCCAAACAGGAAGCCCTGGATGACAAATGAAGTCCAGACCCTGATCAGAGCCCGAAACTCGGCCTTCAGGATGGGGGACAGAGCTCTTTACAGCACCGCCAGAGCTGATCTGAGGAGGGGCATCAAACAGGCCAAGGACTCCTACAAGAGGAAAATAGAGGGATACCTGGAGGACAACAACCCACGACAGATGTGGAGGGGCATCCAGGCCCTAACCAATTACAAAGGCCAAACCCCTCCTGCCTCCCCCAGCAGCAGCACACTGGCAGAGGAGCTGAACAACTTCTTTGCCCGGTTTGAGACCACCACCACAAACCTCCAATCACTGCCTCCCCCTGATTCCAGCACCCCACCTCTTTCTCTCTTGGAGCACGAGGTGAGGAAAAACCTGAGAGCAGTGAACCCCAGGAAAGCTGCTGGTCCGGATGGTATCCCAGGGGCGGTGATTAAAGCATGTGCAGACCAACTGGCAGGGATCCTCACCAAGATCTTTAACCTCTCCCTGACACATGCCACCATCCCCACATGTCTGAAGGCCTCCACCATCATCCCCATCCCCAAAAAACCTGCCATAGATAGCCTCAACGATTACAGACCAATAGCCCTGACGTCTGTAATCATGAAGTGTTTAGAGCGATCGGTCTCCCAGCACATCAGAGACTGCCTCCCTCCCTCCTTCGACCCTCACCAGTTTGCATACAGGGCAAATCGGTCTACGGAGGATGCCATCGCCCTGACACTCCATACAGCGCTGAGCCACCTGGAGAACAAGAAGAGCTATGTGAGGATGCTCTTCGTGGACTACAGCTCTGCGTTTAATACTATCATCCCGGACATTCTCTTCAACAAACTCATGCAGTTACAGATCCCTCTCCCCATATGCAACTGGATTAAAAACTTCCTGACGAGTCGCCCACAGACTGTAAGACTCGGTCCCCACCACTCCTCCACACTCACACTCAGCACTGGGTCCCCTCAAGGATGTGTCCTGAGCCCTCTACTCTACGCCCTGTACACCCATGACTGCTCTCCAACCCACCCAACCAACCACATTATAAAATATGCGGATGACACCACCGTGGTTGGACTCATCTGTGGTGAGGACGAGACATCGTACAGGGCTGAGGTAGAGAAACTGTCGCTCTGGTGCTCAGAGAACAACCTGATCCTGAACGTCCAAAAGACAAAAGAACTCATCATGGACTTCAGGAAGAAAAGACAGGACCACGCCCCCCTCCTCATAAATGGAGAACGGGTGGAAACTGTCACCACCTTCAAGTTTCTAGGCACCCACATCTCCGCTGACCACACCTGGACTTTTAACATCAGGGCCCTAGTAAAGAAGGCTCAGCAGCGGCTGCACTTTCTGCGTGTTCTCAGGAAGAACAACCTGGACACTAAGCTGCTGCTGGCCTTCTATCACTCCTCTGTGGAGAGCGTGCTGACGTACTGTCTGGGTGTCTGGTACGCAGGGTCCACAGCTGTGGATAGGAAGGCGGTGCAGAGGGTCATAAACACCGCCCAAAAAATCATCGGCTGCCCTCTGCCCACCCTGGAACACATCTCCACATCCTGCTGCCTCAGAAGAACCAAAGCCATCACAGGAGACCCCTCACACCCTGCCCACACCCTGTTTGATCTGTTGCCCTCGGGGAGACGCTTCAGGTCAATAAAGTCCCACACCAGCAGACTGACAAACAGCTTCTTCCCATGGGCCATCAGGACTGCCAACAACAACGGACACATACACACACACTCTCTCACAAACGGACTCACATAAACACCTCCACCCCAACAACCAACAAATCTACCTCCGCTTCTTGTTTAAGTACTTTATATTTATTGCTTTTTATCTGCAAATTGCACATTTTATGTCTCAATTTTGAGAGACTATAATTAACTCCCTGACGTTTTTATTCCCTGACGTTTTTTATTGTATATTCTGTGTCTCTTATGTGCATTTTATTTTCTGGTGTATGGTGGCTCTGTGGGAGCACCCTCAATTTCGTTGTATCTCCCGGTACAATGACAATAAAGATTATTCTATTCTATTCTATTCTATTCTATTCTATTCTATTCTAGTCGATCCAGCAACTCGTCAATACGAAGCATTGGGTACGCATCGAATTTAGACACCGCATTGACTTTTCTATAGTCTACACAGAACCGGACCGACCCGTCGGCCTTGGGAACCAAGACCACCGGGCTGCTCCTGTCACTGTGGGACTCCTCGACGATGCCCATTTTGAGCATGGCCTTGAGTTCTTCCCGAACCACTTTTTTCTTGTGTTCGGGTAGCCTGTAAGGGCGGCTGCGCACTACCACCCCCAGGGGTGTCTCGATGTGGTGTTCTATGAGGCCAGTGTGGCCAGGCAGGGGCGAGAACACGTCCGAAAATTCGGTCTGCAACTGGGCAACCTCCATGAGTTGGGTCGGGGAGAGGTGGTCTCCACAGGGGACCGGAGAGGTACGCGATGTCAATGTTCCCTTTTGAACCTCCGGCCCCAGCTCCGCCTTCTCCGGAACCACCGACACCAACGCCACGGGGACCTCCTCGTTCCAGAGTTTGAGCAGATTGAGGTGGTAAATCTGTAGCGCCCCACCCCTGTCCATTCGTCTCACCTCATAGTTGACGTCCCCGACTCACCGTGTGACCTCAAAGGGTCCTTGCCAATTGGAGATCAATTTGGAGCTCAATGTGGGCAACAGTACGAGTACTTTATCTCCCAGTGCAAACTCCCTAAGGTGCGTACCCCGTCGTACAGGCTGGTTTGCCATTCTTGGGCCTGCCACAAATTCTCCAGGGTTAGGTGTGTGAGTGTTCTGAAGTGCTTTCTTGATGTGATTCTGCTCCTTCTCTTTTCCCTCTATCGTTGTAGGGATAAAGGACCTTGCAACACAGGGCTCAGAATATCCCTACAATGATAGAGGGAAAAGAGAAGGAGCAGAATCACATCAAGAAAGCACTTCAGAACTGCGGGTATCCCAACTGGTCTTTCCTCAAGAGCAGAAAAAGGAACAGAATGGACAAGGAGGATAACAGGAACAAATGCAAGAACATTGTCATTCCCTACATTTCTGGTCTATCTGAGAAACTCAGGAGGATCTTCTACAAACACAACATTCCAGTACATTTCGGACCCAGTAACACTCTGAAGCAGAAACTGGTCCACCCTAAGGACAGAATACCCAGAGACAAACAGGACAACGTAGTGTATGCCATTCAGTGCAGTGAAGAATGCACATACTCGTATATTGGGGAGACAAAGCAACCGCTTCACAGGCGCATGGCTCAACACAGGAGAGCCAGTTCCTCAGGCCAGGACTCTGCTGTCTACCTTCATCTTAACAACGGACACTCATTTCAGGATTGCAACGTACGCATTTTAGCCAGAGAGGATCGTTGGTATGAGCGAGGAGTTAAAGAAGCCATTTTTGTCAACCTGGAACGGCCATCACTGAACAGAGGTGGGGGTCTAAGACATCATTTATCAGCCACCTACAATGCAGTCCTTGGCACACTTCCCAGACAACTGAATGCACACCAAAACCCAGCTGTTTTCAGTGACTCACAGGAGGACAGAGAGAATCAGCATTCCATTGATCACCCTAACGGGCAATCCATTGATCATCCTAACGACTCTCGAGGCCATTCACAACCAGCCCCCAGTTGACCCACAGCAACAGGATGACTCAGTCACTACGTTTACATGCACATAGAGAGAATCGAATTTCTGCCATTGCTCGACTGAAATTGAAGTTCAAAATGCCATGTATACACCTTAATTCGGCTGAAATTGAACCGAACTTGATTTCTCAGAATCGAGCTACACAACCTAGTTTATGCGATTTCTGCCGAGCTACTTTGTGCATGTATATCCTATCGAGCTAGTTGTCGAGCTACTTCCGGAAGTGACGAGTGACGAGACCACAAGCGGGAAACACAACAGCCTCGGTCGGCATGACAACAGTAGTAGCGAGCAGCAGAAGAGGTCAGGAGGAACAAACGAAGAAGAGAAAATGGCAATGTAGAGCTCTCTGAAGTGTGGGTGGAGCACAGAGGACGGCAGGACAAAGCTTCTGGTACTAATAGGCTTTTTATTGTCAGACTTTTCAGTTTAACAGCCTACTTTTATTCTTGAGAGAAAAACACACACAACAGCCTACTTTTATTCTTGAGAGAAAAACACACACACACACACACACATACACGCGCGCGCTGTGTTCTAGTCCCAGGATGAGCTGTCCCCTCTGCTCTCCCTCTGCCTCCTTAAATAGGGCGCGGTTACTGGGAAGACACACAAACACAGGTTAATTACCGTCAGGTGTAGTTATTCTGCCACTCACCTTCCCTGGCTCCGCCCTCCTGTCACAGACTGGCGCTTGACCACGCCCCCACTGCTACAGGCAAGCAGGAACGTGCACTTCTGGAGCAATGAGGAGAAAGAGTTCATGCTCATTCAGCTTAAGGAGTTGAATATATTAAAATTCATGGACGGGAGAAAAATGCGCAATGGAGAACATGGAACTGATAACTTTGTTTACACTCTTGAATAGCTCTTCTTCATGACGACAACCGGAAGTGTACCAACACGATGGGGCGTGTTGCGCCACCTGTGGCTCGGGTGCACAATGCACCTCACACAATAGCCCGATTTCAGTTGTGTGCATGTAGGATTGGATTTCTCTGGCACCCTGCTGGGACCTTCAGCTCGATTACCGACAGCAGCTCGATTTGGATGTGCATGTAAACGTAGTCAATGACACCTTAGATGAGCTTTTCATCCATGAGAGGATAAATACCTGATGCACCCTACCAGTCAGACAGAACTGAAGAAGCCTTTCGGATGAGAGGTGAAACGTCTTCAAGAATCTTCAAGCAAGTCCAGTTGCTCTCTTTTACCACCCACAGATCCCTACTGTAACCTCAGATTCCTGTTCTTTGCTAACAGGAGTGGAATCCTCATCAGGAGTGGAATGTAATCTTTTGCTGTTATGACCCATGTGCAATAAAAGTCTGGTTTATTTAAAGAGAGTATCTGATTTGAAACAGGTGTTGTGTTGTATTAGTAATCAGTGACTGTGATCTGAGAAATTAATCATGTGGCTGGTCATATGGCAAAATTCATAGTCTGTTTGGCTCTTGGGAAATGGAGTTCAGTGCAGAAGTTTTTAGTTGTGGCATGGAATTCTGAGAATTGGAATTTGTTGGGTGACGACATGACACCCCCCCCCCCCATCGACTTCTGTAAGTCAGCATAGAACTACACCAGTCCTTGGCTTGGATTAACTGGAAAGTATTATGCACCACAAAGTTTACCAGTGAGCTAGTGAATAATGAGCAAAAGTGATTAATTCCTCAAGGGACTACGGAGGCACATATGTTATCACTAGGACACTGTAATGGTGATGGTCGGTTTTCTTCTGTTTGTGCTATCTCTTTCTGTATGTCCCACATAATGACACCAACAAAACAATACTCTGGAATGATAGGATCTTTGGTCTCTGGGATGTACTGTGTGGATGTGAGGAAGGGCATCTACGGTACCTTGGTGATTTTTGGGTCCAGGATGATCAGAGGTGTTGAATCAAAACCATGAGAACAGGCCTATGGGGTTAATTGCTTGCTAATTTTAAGATACTCTAGCTTCTTGTGATCCATGTAGTTGACAAACAGATGTTCAGCTCCACCCAGCCATTTACACCACTCCTCTAAACCCAACTTCACTGCCTGTTTCCAATATCATAGTTATGATCTATTGGAGAAACAATTCTAGGAATAGAAGGCTATGAAGTGAAGCTTGGATATGCCCCACTGTTTCTGAGAAAGTATGGCTCCCACTCTGGTTTCTGAAGCATCAATCTCCATGATGAAGGGGCATGAGGGATCTTTTTTTTTTCTAAAGTAGGAGCCATGGTGAAAGCCTCCTTTAGCTAGTTGAAGGCTTGGTCTGCTTGAGGATTCTAGGTGAGCTTGCATAGACCCTTTGTTAATACAGAGGTAAAGGGTGTTGGAATAGAGTTAAAACTTTGAGTGAATTCAATGAGAATCTTTAGAGATTATTTCATGGTTTTTGGGACTGGCCATTTGTTGATGGCACTGATTTTGGATTGGTCCAAAATCATCCATGCTAATATCATAGGCCTGGAGCATGATTTTGGCGATGGGTAACTCACTCCCCCAGAGAGGGAGGACTTGACTTTCAATGAATGGGGAATAGACCAGAATATCATCAGTGTATGTTATAATGAAATTTTCTAGCATGTCACGAAGAACATTATTAATGAATGCTTGCAACACAGAGGGAGCATTAGCAAGTCCAGATGTTACCACACAGAACTCATGAAGGCCAAACACCATCTTCCACTAATTTCCTTGATGGATGTGGATAATATTATAGGTACTTCTGAGACTGAGCTTAGCCAAAATACAAGCATCTAGGGGTTGTTCTAGAGTGGCAGTGGATAACGATATTTGATTGTTACCTGATTCAAATTTTGATAAACAACACAAGAGCTCTTCCTTTTTTGCACAAAGAAGAACCCAGCTGAGACAAGAGAGGTCGATGGATAAATGTATCCTTGTTTGAAGACTTCAGTGGCTACGCTCCTTCTTGGTTTTGTTCTCAGCAGCCAGTAGGGGATAGACCCATGATTGGAACATAGTATAATCTGACAGAAGATCACAACACAGTCATATAGCCTGTGAGGGGGGAGGCTACAGGCTTTCTTTTGCTAAATACTTCTTTATTAGCATATTCTTTAACTTCCCATATCTGAAGGTAACATCTGTTTTTTTTTTTTGGACACAAAGGTTAATTTAAAAAAAAAGCAGACATTTGTTGGTTACATAAGTATTAACACCCTGGAACAATAGTTGGTAGAACCACCTGCGATTATATCTGCATGAATATGCACATATCTGGATATGTACCTCGCTTTGTACATCTGGATGTGATATTTTTGTCCATTCTTCTTGGTAGAATTTTTGCCACAGATTTTCAATCAGACTGAGGTCTGGGTTTTGACACATCCATTTTAACACATCCAGGTTGTTGATTTTGAACCATTCTAGCTTTGGCAGTATGCGTAGGATCACTGTCCTGTTGGAAAGTGAACTTCTACCTGAGTCTGCAGTCTTTTGCAGACTGAAACCAATTTTCTTGTAGGATTGCTCTTTATTTAACTCAATTTAATTTATACTCAACCCTGACCAATTTCTCAATCCCTGCCAGTGCATATCCACATGAGGCTATCACCACCATGCTAAACTGTGGTGTTGGTGTTCTCAGTGTTAGTGGTGAGTACAGTGTGCTATGCCAAATGAAATGGATTATAAGAAGGCCAAAAAGTAAAATTTTGGTCAGATTTTTATTTATTTATTTATATATTTATTTATTAAACAGATCACAGGACCATTTTCCACATGTTTGCAGAGCCTCAAATATGAGAGTTCATCTGACTATTTTTCATGAATGGCTTTCTTCTTGCTTCCCTTCCATAAACCCCAGCATTGTGAAGTGCTCGCATTATGGTTGTCCTGTGAACAGCTTTTCCTATCTGAGCTGTAGATCTCTTCAGCACTTTTGGGGTTACCCTTGGACTCATATAACCCTTTTCCACCAACAAGGAATGGGTTTTGTTCTATTTCATGCACTTAATTTTGAACTATTCAGAACATTTCAACCAAAAATAAATTGGTTCAGAAACCTGAAAAGTTGGTTCCCAGCTGAAACCAAAATATAGCTGGTTTTTCCAGCATGAGCCCAAATGATATGCATGGGTATGTCATTAGTTTAGAGAAAAAGCAGAGTGCAACAATGGAGAATACAACGAAAAAGTATACATCTTTAGATAAAATGGAACGAAAGCAAATATCTGTAATAACAGAACAAAAGCTCACAGGTAAACAATGTGTTGCAAGTTTGCTACTGCTGTTTACTTTCATTGTACAACACCCTCCATACATGATGCATCTTTGATTACAATGGTTCTGCTCAAAACATTTGAAAATGAGGGTTGTTTTGCTAGCTGGCACCAAAGTTCAAAGAATCCTGAACAGAACCGATTCAAGAACCTGTTCCCTGTTGGTCAAAAAGTGGTATTAGTTGCTTCTCTGACTAATGCCATACTTTTCATGGAAGGCCTCTTCTAGGTGGAATTGCAACTGTGCATGATGAAATGATATTCTTTCCATTTTTTAAAAAAATGATGGATTTAATGGTGCCTATTTAAAGTTTGGGATATTATTTTATCACCATACCCTTATTGACACCTTTCCAGAACCTTTTCTTGGAATTGTTTTGATAGCTCCTTGGACTTCAAAATGCTGTTTGGTTAGTTATGTTTTCTAACAAACTCTGAGCCTTCCAGGGGTAGGTGTATTTATATTGAGATTTTATGACACTTTAATTGCACACAAGTTACTCCATGAAACTAATTATGCAACTTTTGATGGAAACTGATTGCACTAATTTGGGTGGTTTCACAGCAATGAAGTTAATACTTATGCAATTTTTAAAGTTTTTCTAAATAATTTTGCAAATTATATAGACTTCTACCCAATATTATGGGCTTTTTTTGAGTAGGTTAAATAGACAATTAAGTCAAATCACTATAAGGTAATATACAATGAAATTACCTAATTTCCGGGGGGGGGGGGGGGGCAATAATTCTGGCACTGACTATACACACAAACAGCAAAAAAAAAAATCAGTAACATTTCTTATGATGATGTGGACATGTCCCTGCTACCAGAGGGATTTTCAGTGCATTCAGTGTCACAGTGGCCTAAATAAAGTTTGTGTTTGCATTAGAGCCAGTTCAAACAGAACAGATGTGTGCTAGTAGGTGTGTGAATGAGTTTGTGAGTGATTGTGGGAGAGAGAGAGAAAGAGAATCAATGTCCTGTATGGAGGCCCCTCCTTCGATAAATGCACACTTTAGTCAATGCACTTGTGCTAACTCAGTGAACTCCACATGGCAAACTGCATGTTCCTGTATATAAAGAAAATATGAATGCAGAGGGTGGGAAATAGTTACAAAAAATCAATATTTACTCTTCTCTTTTTGCTGTCACATGAGTAGCTTGTACGTGCTAACTTTACTTCCATCTTGAATTGCTTAGTTACAGTCAACGCTAGAATAATTATACTTTTCTACTCAAATAAAATGGGAGAAACTGTTTACCTTTCTTCTAAAAAAATTCTTGTAAGAATCATGTACAGATTTTTTCTGTCAAAAACATGGCAAATGTAATGACGCCCTTAAAGAATGTTTAAAATAAGTGCAAGATAAATGTGATTGTTGAAAATCAGAGCTTGTTGACATGGGCATGTAATAGATATAAAAAACAAGCCATTAAAATTACATCTGTGCAATAAAAAAGTTTCATATGTCTGGAACAGTTAAAAAACGTACAGAAGAACCCAAAAGATCACAATTTCAGAATTGCACAGTTTAGTTGTTTTTTGAGTTTGTCAAGTTCCTGAATCACCTATTAGATACCACCAGCTGTTTGAGTTGCACAAAAGAAGCCCTTCCTAAAGGATATGTCAGCCCACAAAATACAGGGCCTGAACTTTCCCAACTGCCATTGGCACTACAATTAGAATTGTGCTGTGGTCAAGTGAGACCAAAATTAAGGTTTTGTCCATGAAAACCAGCATGTTGTATACAAATAAAGAGCACCTGATACCCACTGTAAAATATTTTGGTGAATTATTGATGCTTTGGGGCATTATTTGTGGCTGGTGGTACAGGGGCTCATGGATTCTGCTAAATAGCAGGATATGTCAGGGGTTTAATATGTGACCTTAGAAGGAACAACATAATTACCCCAAAATAGATACAAATTATCAAAGGACTTTTGGCGAGAGTACAAAATCAATTTTTTTCCCCTCCTAGAACTGCCACCTTATTGTGGTGGAGGGGTTTCTGTGCTTGAATGATCCTAGGAGCTATGTTGTCAGGGGCATTACGCCCCTGTTAGGGTCTCCCAAGGCAGACAGGTCCTAGGTGACAGGCCAGATCAAGAGCAGGTCACCAAAACCCTTATGGATAATAAAAGATCAAGGACCCTGACATCACCTGGTATGGCGCAGCCGGGGCCCCACCCTGGAGCCAGGCCCGGGGTTGGGGCTTGTATGCAAGTGCTTGGTGGCCGGGCCTTTGCCCACGGGGCCTGCCTGGGCTCAGCCCGAAGCGGTGACGTGGGCCCGACCTCTTGTGGGTTCACCACCCACAGAGGTAGCCGTAGGGGGCTGGTGCAATGTGGATTGGGCAGCAATTGAAGGCAGGGGCCTTGACGACCTGATCCCTGAACACAGCGGCTAGCTGTTGGGACATGGACTGTCACTTTGCTGGGGAGGAAAGAGCCTGAGCTTGTGCGGGAGGTTGAGAGGTACTGGCTAGAGATAGTCAGGCTTACCTCCACGCACAGCTTGGGCTCCGGAACCCAGCTCCTCGAGAGGGGCTGGACTCTCCACTTCTCTGGAGTCACCCACGGTGAGCGGTGGCAGGCTGGTATGGGCTTGCTTATAGCTCCTCAGCTCAGCCGCCATGTGTTGGAGTTTACCCCAGTGAACGAGAGGGTTGCCTCTCTGTGCCTTCAGATCAGGGAGAGGGCTCTTGCTGTTGTTTGTGCCTATGGGCCGAATAGCAGTATAGAGTATCCAGCCTTCTTGGAGTCCCTGGGAGAGGTACTGAGAGGTGCTCAGACTGGGGACTCCATTGTTCTACTGGGGGACTTCAATGCTCACATGGGTGTCGACAGTGACACCTGGAGGGGCGTGATTGGGAGGAACGGCCTTCCCGATCTGAACCCGAGTAGTGTTTTGTTATTGGACTTCTGTGCTAGTCACAGTTTGTCCATAACGAACACCATGGTCGGAGGTCGATGATCGACTTTGTTGTTGTTTCATCTGATCTCCGGCCCTATGTCTTGTACACTCGGGTGAAGAGAGGGGCTGAGCTGTCAACTGATCACCACCTGGTGGTGAGTTGGATCCACTGGCAGAGGAGGAAGCCAGACAGACATGGCAGGCCCAAACGTATGGTGAGGGTCTGCTGGGAATGTCTGGCTGAGCACTCTGTCAGGGAGGTCTTTAACTCCCACCTCCGGGAGAGCTTCTCCCAGCTTCTGAGGGAGGTGGGGGACATTGAGTCTGAGTGGATCATGTTCTCTACCTCCATTGTAGACACGGCTGTTCGGAGTTGTGGCCGCAAGGTCTCTGGTGCCTGTCGTGGTGGCAATCCCTGAACCCGATGGTGGACACCAGAAGTAAGGGATGCCGTCAAGCTGAAGAAGAAGTCCTATTGGACCATGTTGGCCTCCAGGACTCCTGAGGCAGCTGACAGGTATCGGCAGGCCAGGTGTGCCGCAGCTCGGGCAGTTGCGGAGGCAAAAACTCGGAACTGGGAGGAGTTCGGGGAGGCCATGGACGAGGACTATCAGTCGGCCTTGAAGAAATTCTGGCAAACCGTCCGGTGCCTCAGGAGGGGGAAGCAGTACTCTGCCAACACTGTTTACAGTGCGGGTGGGGAGCTGTTGACCTCGACTGGGAACATTGTCGGGCGGTGGAAGGAATACTTTGAGGATCTCCTCAATCCCACATCATGTCTTCCATTGAGGAAGCGGAGGCTGATGACTCAGAGGAGGACTCGTCCATTACCAAAGCCGAAGTCACTGAGGTGGTTTGCAAGCTCCTCGGTGGCAAGGCACCGGGGGTGGATGAGATCCGCCCTGAGTATCTCAAGTCTCTGGATATTGTGGGGCTGTCTTGGTTGACATGCCTCTGCAACATTGCGTGGTGGTCGGGGACAGTGCCTCTGGAGTGGCAGACTGGGGTGGTGGTCCCTCTTTTTAAGAAAGGGGACCGGAGAGTGTGCTCCAATTACAGGGGAATCACGCTTCTCAGCCTCCCCGGGAAGGTTTACTCCAGGGTACTGGAGAGGAGAATTCAGCCAATAGTCAAACCTTGGATCCAGGAGGAACAATGCGGTTTTCGTCCTGGTCGTGGAACACTGGACCAGCTCTATACCCTTCATAGGGTGCTCGAGGGTTCATGGGAGTTTGCCCAACCAGTCCACATGTGCTTTGTGGATCTGGAGAAGGCATTCGACCATGTCCCTCGTGATATTCTGTGGGGGGTGCTTCGGGAGTATGGGGTTCGGGGCTCTTTGCTAAGGGCTGTCCGGTCCCTGTATGAACGGAGCAGGAGTCTGGTTTGCATTGCCAGCAGTAAGTCAGACCTGTTCCCAGTGCATGTTGGACTCCGGCAGGGCTGCCCTTTGTCACCGGTTCTGTTCATAATTTTTATGGACAGAATTTCTAGGCACAGCCAGGGGCCGGAAGGAATCCTGTTTGGGAACCACAGGATTTCATCTCTGCTTTTTGCGGATGATGTTGTCCTGTTGGCTTCTTCAAACCAGGACCTTCAGCATGCACTGGGGCGGTTTGCAGTTGAATGTGAAGTGGCTGGGATGAGAATCAGCTCCTCCAAGTCCAATGCCATGGTTCTCGACTGGAAAAGGGTGGCTTGCCCTCTCCAGGTTGGTGGAGAAGTCCTACCTCAAGTGGAGGAGTTTAAGTGTCTCAGGATCTTGTTCACGAGTGAAGGAAGGATAGAGCGTGAGATCGACAGGCGGATCGGTGCAGCCTCCGCAGTGATGCGGTCGCTTTACCGGTCCGTCACGGTGAAGAAGGAGCTGAGCTAAAAGGCGAAGCTCTCGATTTACCGGTCGATCTATGTTCTGACTCTCACCTATGGTCATGAGCTTTGGGTAATGACCAAAAGAACAAGATCATGGATACAAGCGGCCGAAATGAGTTTCCTTCGCAGGGTGGCTGGGTGCTCCCTTAGAGATAGGGTGAGAAGCACAGCCACTCAGGAGGAGCTCGGAGTAGAGCCGCTGCTCCTCCATATCGAGAGGAATCAGCTGAGGTGGCTCAGGCATCTCCTTCGGACGCCTCCCTGGGGAGGTGTTCCAGGCATGTCCCCCCGGGAGGAGGCCCCGGGGAAGACCCAGGACACGCTGGAGGGACTATGTCTCTCGGCTGGCCTGGGAACGCCTCGGTGTTCTTCCCGAGGAGCTGGCCGAGGTGTCTGGGGAAAGGGAAGTTTGGGCTTCCATGCTCAGACTGCTGCCTCTGCAACCCGGCCCCAGATAAGCGGATGAAGACGAGACAAGACGAGACAAAATCGATTTTTTGCATTGGCCATGGATTTGAACCTTATTGAGAACCTATGGTCTGAATAGGTCATTCACATGCTCCACATCCACGTACTAATTATAACTGCTGTTTATGATATTTTAGCAACATTATTTCAATATGTTTTACATGACTGGGGAAATGTGCTAATCTCTGCATTTGTTTTGGAAATATTTACCAACAAATAAGTTTGACGATCCATTTTAATGAGTTATGTGAGTCAGCCAATCAGAAAGCACAAATGTTTCATCCAGGCATCTATCGAACTGTGCCAAGTTTCCCAAAAGCATTGTAGCACAAAGATCATCATTAAATGGTAGAGAGAGCAGCACAATGAACACTCTCCTTCCTAGTTAAGATGCTCTTAGCATTAAGAGGCTTTTGGGAAACCCACCACTGTTGTAAAGCTGTTGTGAAATGGTCAAATAACAAGGTGACAAACATGCTTGAATTTCATCTGTCCAAATGTTACGTGAGTGACTTGGTAAGTTATGTGAATTCATTATGTGAATTATGTGAGTTATGTGAATTCATATTTTATGTCCAAAAGTCAGAAATGAGTGTTTATGTTTTATAAAATGCAGTCATAACTTTGAAATATATTGAAGAATATTGTTGGTAAATGTCTGATGCAGTACAGTACAATGTTGACAGCATTCTCTTTGGATCTTCAAAATTCAGACAGACACTCACTTACAGTAAATTAGCACGTAACAAGATAGATGGATACGTTTTTCTGTCATGCCAGCTCTGAAAAGCTGTGCTGGGTGGGTTTTCTGAGTTGCCCTTCCTGGAGAGCACACCTCACAGCAGGTGATGGATTCCTTTTCCCAACAGCTTCTGTACTGATCACTATGCTGCTGAAGATGTACACTTGTTCTGAGTTTATTTTGGTAATTAGTTCTTTGTTAAAAGCTGGCGTTTTGTGCACATTTTTATCTTGCATTTGTCATATTCCTGCAGCATTGCTCAGCTTGGTTTATTTTGCGTTCCCAGTTCCTTGGTTATTATGTTTGTTTTGTGTTTTGCTGTTGTGAATAAAACCCTGCACCTGCATCTGTCTCCTGCTACTGTGTGCATGACATTTACAGTTTGGTTCGTTTGTTTTTCAATAAGATAGACAAGTTGAAATTGATCACTGTTGCTTCTGTCAGGCTTGCTCATTGGGGACAGATTAGGGATAAAATTAGCTCATGTTTAAAGTCATTCAAATTCTGTAAAGCTGCTTTGTGACAATGTCTATTGTTAAAAGCACTATAGAAATAAACTTGACTTGACATTGTTATGTGACTCCACACAACTTGAGTAAAATTAGGTCACAATAGATGGTAATGTGTAAAATGTGGGTTATACATAACCTGACAGAAATATAGTCAGTCCGTGTTACCTGATTTAGTTATTGTCTAGTCATCTGAACTAGTCATTATAACAATCCATCCATCTATTATCTGTAGCTGCTAATCCTGTTCTACAGGGTTGCAGGCAAGCTGGAGCCTATCCCAGCTAACTATGGGTGAGAGGTGGGGTACACCCTGGACAAGTCGCCAGATCATCGCAGGGCTGACACATAGACAAACAACCATTCACACTCAAACCTACGGTCAATTTAGAGCCAGCAATTAGCCTAACCTGCATGTCTTTGGACTGTGGGGGAAACCGGAGCACCCGGAGGAAATCCACACAGACACGGGGAGAACATGCAAACTCCACACAGAAAGGCCCTTGCTGGCCACTGGGCTCGAACCCAGGACCTTCTTGCTGTGAGGCGACAGTGCTAACCACTACACCACCGTGCCGCCCCATTATAACAATCTATAAATAAAATAACATATTAAAATATTTGTATATTAAAATAATAATAATAATAATAATAATAATATTTATTATTATTATTCCATCCATCCATTATCCGTAACCGCTTATCCTGTGCAGGGTCGCGGGCAAGCTGGAGCCTATCCCAACTGACTATTGGCAAGAGGCGGGGTACACCCTGGACAAGTCACCAGATCATCACAGGGCGGACACATACAGTGCGTTTACATGCACATAGAGAAAAGCGATTTTCTGCCGTTGCTTGACTGAAATCGAAGTTCTAAATGGCATGGAAACACCTTAGCTAGGCTGAAATTGAACTGAACTTGATTCCTCGCAATCGAGCTACACGACCTAGATTATGCGATTTTTGCCGAGCTACTTAGTGGATGTATACCCTATCGAGATACGTAATCGAGCTACTTACTTCAGCACTGCCCCTTCTGGAAGTGATGAGTGACGAGACCACAAGCGGGAAACACAACAGCCTTGGTTGAAAAAAAAAAAAAAACAGCCTCGGTCGGCATGACACTTCACCTTAGCCGCCACTTTATTAGGAACACTTGTGTCTGGGCATGTACGCACCCATTTCCAATTTGTTGGTAAGTTATTAGCATGTTAGCAGGCTAACAGTTAATATGTTCACCATTACAGAGCAACTTCAACTTAGTGGTCATTTTATTAGGAACACTTCTGTTTGTACATACAAACTACAAACACTTCTTGTGAACATGGAACTGATAACTTTGTTTATACTCACAGTGTTGCCAGATTGGGTGGTTTTAAGTGCATTTTGGCGGTTTTTGAACATATTTTGGGCTGGAAAATATCAGCAGTATCTGGCAACACTGCTCTTGAATAGCTCTTCTTCATGACGACAACCGGAAGTGTACCAACACGATGGGGCGTGTAGCGCCACCTGTGGCTCGGGTGCAGAATGCACCTCACACAATAGCTCGATTTCCTTGTGTGCATGTAGGATTGGATTTCTCTGGAACCCCTGCTGGGACCCTTAGCTCGATTACCGACAGTAGCTCGATTTGGATGTGCATGTAAACGTACTGATAGAGACACACAACCGTTCACGCTCACACCTACGGTCAATTTAGAGCCACCAATTAACATAACCTGCATGTCTTTGGACTGTGGGGGAAACCAGAGCACCCAGAGGAAACCCATGCAGACATGGGGATAACATGCAAATTCCACACAGAAAGGCCGCATCGGTCACTGAGCTTGAACCCAGAACCTTCTTGCTGTGAGGTGACAGTGCTAACCACTACACCACCATGCCGCCCTATTATTATTAT